>NC_134779.1:39502175-39654675 GCF_046742065.1 Oratosquilla oratoria | reverse complement strand
CTTTTTCTCTTTGCATTAGAAAAAAATATTCCAGCCAGTCAGAAACCTCAAACGTTCATTCATCCACCTGACACTAAAAAGAACATTAAAAGATGTCAAAATTACGTTCTGGAAAAAACAAATTACTTTGTGTGATATGCCAAAGCATCTTTATAAATGATGAAGTAAGACGTTTTAAGTCAACGTCCTTTGCAATGAAAAAAATCTTATTATGAGTGTGTGTGTGTGTGTGTGTGTGTGTGTGTGTGAGTTTTACGCTCATGCTTGGTTTACCGCGGTAACGTAATTTTGTTCCCACAACGTCGTCGCTCTCAGTTCAATGTCGCTTTCATTATGACGTCACTACCCATGGCCGTTTTCTCTTTCAATGTCGCGTTCGTTTTTGTTACCACGTTTCCCCTCGAGCCTTCTAATATCATCATCTTTCTTAAGATATGTTTATACTCGGTTCGCTATCAAGGTGATCCATAGAGAGAAAAATAATAGCTTAGTGATTATCTAGATAAATTAGGAAAAGTAATAACCCATTCAGGAGTGGGTAAGTTTTGGCGTTATGACGTCACAACGACCAGCGTTCATTCAAGTATCATGTCTATCATAATTTTCACATACTTGTTACGTATTACATTGTATTTTGTCACCCATAGGCAACACAGTTATCTTGGGGATACACTATTGCATCAGATTTACGCAGCTATCCTCTACTGTATTTTCTTTGTATTTGCTTTCAGTTGTACTTTCCGTTTTGTCAACGTAAATGTATTCCTGACATTTTGACATATCAAATAAATAAAAGAAAATCTGTTTTCGTAATGGGTTGGTTCTTTTCTTGAGAGTTTATTTGGGGTGCAGATACTTTCACCCTCAACCATTTTGAATTTATTATATTGTTTTTCTTTCTGCTTCGACCTCAAGCAGCCGTTGGCATGACCCGTTCTTTATGGTGTTTAAGTTGAATAATAATATTCACCTTTAGTAGAGGTCATTCGATACCCTTGCGGGTAATAAGACCCTTTAAGTTCTTGACATTCTTGTTCATTGTGTGACTACCCATTGGCTCGTGGACTTAATATGAAAAGCCATATTGGTACAGGTCTGGCCAGTTCTTCCACTCCTTGGCCAGTCGCATCTTGAATGACCGAAGCGAGGGAGCGTTCACTGTATGTGTTAAGTTAGCCTGTTCCAGACTTCTCAGACTCGAGGAGGAAGACAACTTTTTCTCGGTCTAGGTTGTTGGTACAATTTAACTTTCAAGTTGCGTCCTCAGGTGGCAGTACTTCTCGCTAGTTGGAACATTAACTTTCCACATATTGAACATTTTCTGATGTAGTTCATGTTATCGGTATTTCTGAGGATATTGAAAGCTTGGATAACGTCTGTTTGTAGGTTGCGGGATTGTAGTGTCGGCTTGCAAGTCGATCTGAGTAGAGGAGATAGGATGGTTCCTTTTCCAGTCGCATTGCTGTTCCTTGGGCCCGTTCCAAAGTGTCCTTGTTCCTTTCCAGCATTGGGTTCCAGATCACAGAGGCATATTCCAAAAGTGGTCTGATTAGTCTCTTGTATTGGCAAAGGAAGGCAGTCCTGTCCAATACTAAAAAGGTGTGCTTGAGGGCTCAATGTGCTTGGAAATTATGGAAGAATTTCATCTTGTCTATAATAACTCTCAAGTCTTTTTCCTCTTTGGCTACTAATAGGGGGTAAAGCGTATAATTGATGACATTGTGTAGTTCCTCCGGGGGGTTATTGAATCCTAAATGCATTACTTTGCATTTTTCCAGGTGGAAAAGTATCTGCATCTTGTGTTTCCAAGTCTGGAATTTACCTATTCCATCTTGCAGAGAGTGCTGGGATCTTGCTGCTCCAAAGTTTGGTAGATCTTGGTATCATCGGTGTGGTAAATTGAGATTAATTGTCTTATTATTAGTTTTATATACATGTAGATGATGTTAAAGAAATGTATACTGGTGCTGTAGATTCCTTATATATGTGATTCTCATATGTTTTATACTTTGTAATAGGTTTAGATCCTATACAGCACCTTTAGTCGTGTGTATCTAATTGAATCCTATGTAGACATCTTTAGTTTATGTCAAGTTATTGATACGAAGACGTTCTAGACGTCGCTTGTTTTGTTTACATCCGCTTGCTAATAAACTCAAAAGGCAAGACCCCGTTTTTCAACTTTCCTCACCGACACACTGCTACAATCGGTGAACACAGATTTGTAATTATCCAGAAGATCTGGTACGTCTGACACAAACATAGTAAAAAGTAAGGGTCCCAATACAGATCCCTGAGGAACACCACTGCTGCCGTTGCACCATTCCGATAGTGTGCCGTTGACAGTCACACGTTGTTCTCTGTCTATAAGAAAACTCTGATCCAGGACATTGTGTTAACTCTGATACCAAGGATGGCCAGTTGTGCAAGCAAACGCTTGTGCGGGGGCAGTGTCAAACGCCTTAGCTTAGTCCATGAATATTATATTCACCGGCAAATTGTGACTTGATGCTTCTGTCTAAATCTGCATAGCTAAAAAGTTGGTTGTAGTAGATTTCCTCAAGGTGAATCCATATTGTTGTTTCCAGAGATTGTTCACTCTAAAGGGAATTCATAATGCTCTCTGTGAGAATGCGCTCCAGGATTTTACAAACAACTGTGGTGACACTGGTGTATAATTAGCAGGATTTTTCTGTTCTCATTTTTTTTATATTGGGGTCACTGTGGCAATCCTCCACTGCTTTGGCACCTCTCCCCTCACGAGGGTGGCTCTGTACAAGATTAAAAGTGGTGTTGCTAGGACCTCTGCCTATTCATTCAGTGCGCGAGGGTGGATCTGATCAGGTCCCGGTGATTTGTCCGTTTTTATTTTTACAAGTATCTTCAGCTTTCTCTCCTTGCTTATAAATCGTGGTAAAGCTGTCAAAACTTCTATTGTAAATACTCTTGAGTATTGTCTATTTAGGATTTCTGCCTGGTCTTTGGTGTCTCTCACTAAGATATATTTCTTCCTTTTGCAAGTCAGCTAAGGTAGCTCTTGTTTTACCGCAACTCTACGTAATTCCAGAAAACATTATTATTTGTGCTCACTCCTCCAGATAATTCACTTTCAAATTATTTTCGAACCTTCCGAAGCATGTGTGTTGCGAAGTTGCGGGCTTCGATGTCTTGTTGGTAATCCTGCCCATCTTTAGTATTCAAGTATCGTATCCATGCGTGGTGATCCTTCCTGGCCTTGTTCTGTGCATTTCGGTTAATTGAAAGTGTTTCTTCTTCTTTTTCTTCTTCTTCTTGTCTTATTAGGGACATTTGTCTCGGTAGGGTCTTGGTAGGTTTAGCTACTGCTTGTAGATTGCCTTGGTTGATGTAGTAATCCATCCTCATAATGTCTCACCTCAGGCAATGTTGAGGGTCTATTTCGTGGCTGCAGGTATTCCCTTAGTGTCGTTATATGTAGTTTTTGACGTTGCAGATACACATCTGAGTTGAAGACAACCCGGAAATGTATTCCTATATGGTCACTGGATCCTAAAGGACCCAGCGCCTCTAGGTGGTCGATCATCTCTAGGTCATTAGTAAAGACTAGGTCGTCTTGTGCAGGAGTCTATCCTTCTCTGTAACTGATGGGTTGAGTAATGTGGTGATATAAGTAGGAATCCTTAATACATTCCTTAAACTTGCTGTGCGAACTGATTGGCTGACGTTTGGAATAAGGATTGGTCCCATGTTATGACTAGATGATTGAAGTCTCCTACTATCAATTGATGAGTGTAGTTGCTTGATGTTGCCCACGATAAAGATTTATGTAAGTTATTGTCGTGTAAGTTAGCTTAGACTGGGGCACCACTTCTGTAAATTCCACCTATTAGTAAAACTTTGTTTCTTAACCCCTTGTAGCAGCGCACACACTACCATATACCTCTGAAATGTTCGGAAAGATATGTTTTGCATGGTATATACTTTTGACATACGGTAATTACTCACTCTTCTAGCTGTGAGATTACTTATAAATAAGTCATACCTTAGGATTGACATTGTTAGTTGGCCAGGAACTTCCCCTCTATCTTGGGTTTAATTTCTGTTAATGTTATTATATCATAATTGTTAGTGAAATTTAATGTTACTAAGTCATCATGTTTGCTCATCACTGAGTTGTCGACTTAAACGTGAGTCTAAGGATTTTTCCATCTCTGACGTTTAGCTGCGTGATTTCAGTAGCATTATGCAAACACTGTGCTATCAGATTCTCTAATGCTGATTTGATAGCTTCATTTTCACGCTGTACGGAAATTACATGTGGCCTAAGGCTTTTTGCCACAGCTATCATTTCCTTCCATCAACGCCTGCTACAGTTTGTTAAGACACTTTTTGATATCGTTGGCACTTACACATGGGAAAACCTCTTCATTAGCTCGTGAGTCCTTTGCAGTATCGTCATTTTCATCATCTGGATTTGGTTCTTGTTACTTGGTGGCTTGAAAGGCCATGGCTAATGTTTTTCTGTACCGATCTTCACGTGTCACTAAATTTATTAAAATTTCGCCAATGGCCTCTCTAAATATTTGGGGATATTATTACTGAAGTTAATATTTAGTAGAAATGATGCGTGAGATCAGTAATGCGCAATTCAATGACAAAAGTTTCGGAACACTTCAGTCCGTACTGCCAGTTTGTTTAAAATGACTGTCGTAAAATTAAGCTCAAAAATGAGTAAGCCATTACTGTAAATATATTCAAGACTTCCATTTTCTTTATCTTAATTACTACACCATCTTTATATAAATAGTCTCGCAATTCACTGTACAAGAATTTATTAGGCATTCACGGTTATGAAAATAATTTTATATTAGGTGATAAATTGTTCAGCTCTCATCTCGTAGAGATAGTGACAAACATAGTGTCATTATTATTAATGAGAGCAGACATGACCTTAGTTAATTGATTAACCATAAAAATATATGTATGAATGAATGGATATATAAATAACGGGTCGTCGATGAGGGACCAGTCAATCTCGTTTGAATTCTCACGTTTGATGACGTCACGTCGGTCTGTATCCAAAGGCTGTCTACGCTCAGGAAGGCGGGGCTTATGAGTGACGTCCCATCGCCCCATTCGGATCCCCAGTCAGAGAGATACGTGACGTCATGTCGATTCCAGGACATTGTCATTGAGTATGGACGATTAATTTATTCAAATTTTATTTTCAAATCGTCGAAAGTTCATTCTTGAGTATATGTTTATTCATCGCCAATTTTATTAATTTTGTTATAGAAATTCCCTTCATTAGTATGTGATTTCACTACAGTTTTGTTACAAGAGACGAGTTCACTTCGGAGTGAAAACGACATGACGTCATCAGATGCTGGCAAGAGTTGTTTCTTCGTGACGTCATATCGTTCGTTTTCTTTAGATTTTGTATCAAATTGCATATATCTATATATATATATATATATATATATATATATATATATATATATGTATGTATATATATAATCTGTATGAGTGGATCTTATCTAGATTCCGTCGTCCCTCTGAGAACACAAGTAAATACTTGTATAAGTCCTTTTTGCTAGCGTTGTTTCTCGATAAATCTTGTCAGGTTACTCATACGAGATTAAGTTGAACAAGATAAATGAACAAAAGCATATATGAATAAATAGATGAATTGATTAATCAACTAATTAATAAGTGAATATATAAATAGATAAGATATTTTAGCCTTCCTTCGGGAGCAATGACGTCACATGTAAACAAACATGACTTGTTATCCGTATCGTTGTTACCTGCTGTGCACTTCCGACTACGCAAGCAATTCCTGAGGCTCTAAGTAGGCCTCCCGGGTACATTGCTGCCTGAGGCTGGTCGCTATTAGAAAAATACATCAAAAAGAATTTTGAGTTATGAGGTCTACGACATATAACAAAACTAGACAGTTATCGCCTATATTCGCCAAGGTAGATTTCAAATCTCCTGGTTTTTTCTTCTGAAATTTGATATTCCGGGGTTCTGAAGCTCCGGGGACTGCATATTCCGGAGGCGACTCCTCGTCCTTGGCCTAATTCGCCCTTTCTCGCGTTGCGTCGGCCAATCCACCCCGAGGGCCGTCACTCGATCCGGGGAGTCAGGTGTATCTGGGCGGGGTGCGGGCAGGACAGAGGCTGTGGTTGTGGTTGTTATTGGTGGTGGTTGCGGTTGTTGTCGATGGTGGTTGTGGTTGTTATTGATGATGATAGTTGTCGTTGTTGGTGATGATGATGATGATTGTTGGTGGTGGTGATAGCGGTGATGGCTCCCAGGCTGCAGGGTCAATGGACTCTCAGTGTTTCGTCTTCCGTCTTTGTGTTTATTTGACGCTTTCCCGCCCCGATCCAGCCTCCCTTGTCTGTAGTCGGGAAGGGTTTTTTCACTCCCCTAATTTCATATTTTTATATTAATACAGTTTTATTTGATCAATTTCGTTCTAAATACATACCTAGTTTTGTAGTTCATGTTTTTTTCGTACCTCTCCAGCGAAAATGCTTCAAGAACTTTCCTTAATGAATTTAATCCAATTGCGTGTCTTCTGTTTCCAACTATTTGAATATTAATACTTTCTTTTCTAGGATTCATAGTTTGTTTAGATTAGTTATTTCTTCTTGATATAGCGGCTACTATTCTGTTTATCTTGTGCTTGTCATTTATATTGTTTTATTTGTTTGCTTTATCATGCTTTCTTCATGTGCTTTACATTCAGAAAGTTTGCGGTGGTTTTGGGTACACTTTGTACATTTGTACCCTTTAGTACAGCTTCAAACACTGACAGAAACCGTGAAACTTTGAATAATACTAATTGGCAACATTAACGACATGTCCTTTATCTTTACCAAATAAGGTAAATGACATGTCAACTTCGACATAAATTGTTTCTCTAATGTCGTAAGTAACTTCCATGAAGTAATGTTATTTTCAGCTTTGATATTTTTCATTATAGCCTCACTATCATCCTTGCACACACCATAGATTTTTGTTTCTTGTTTGTTTTTACCGATATTTTTATCCTGCCTTACAACTTTCAGTTTAATTTGTTCCCAGTTTATCTTTGTCATCAAAGTTACTAAGTGACTTTGTAAAGTGTGTTTTACACTTTCTATTTGAGTCTCCACTTGCCTCATAATTCCATCTGTACACTAAAAGGCTTCTTCCTTCATTATATCTATTCTTACTTAAGATTTTCTCATATCCTTTGGTTGATTTTGCTTCTTTGTATATTTTCATTTCAGATTACTCTCATTCGAATCAATTAACCCATTGGTATCATTTCCTTATCTGTCTTTTCATTTAGTTTATCATGTGAGTCATCACCATGGTCTTGGACCACGTGCTGTACTTGTGATCGACAACTATTACCCTTCCGGATGAGAGCTCAGAGCTATTTGTTCAAGAATTATATTCTTGGAATGAATCCAACTACATTTTAGCTCTTGCTCTCATCCAGGCGTTAAAAATGAGTTGTGATTAATTCTTATTATTATTTAAGCCGACTAAGATCAGTAATGTCTTTTTTCATGGCATATTCATTGTATTCATGTACAAAGATTTCATTGTGTAGCTGGTTCTCCACACAACCCACATTCGACTAACTCAGCACATTCTTCTGTATCAGTAGAAAATTTCAATTTTATTTTTCCCAGTCATTCCAATGTTAGTTTTCTGGTCTTTCTTATGGAGACTAAGTTTACTTACAATTTCTTCAAATCAATTTTAGGTTTTTATTTTATTTTTTTATTCAATTAATTCGTTTACTTTTCAGAAGAGGGCCTTATCGCTGCTGGAAGGGCTATCACACTGTTGTTTTACCTTCAACCTCCAATTCATCGACTATACCGCCCACTTCCAGCACATTTTCCCCCGTCACTTTGGACAATTATTTTGTTTTCTCAACAGTTTATATGCTGGAGGAAAATTATTTTTCTCCAGCATATCAGATTCCTTCCCGAAAGCTGCTGGCTGCTCCAACAATCGGAGGAAAAATACCCCAGTGTGATAACACCTTTAGAGCCTCTTGTCAACAACATCTTTTCACAACAATTTAATATTTTCGCCATTTCTTAAGTTATCGTTCACTAGTGATCAGTGATAACTTAAAGTTAGCTGTAACCGTTCACTGTCACATTTTGAAAAACACGAAACAATCTGAACGAAGCAACACACCATGTGACGTGTCGTGTCACATGTTTGTGACAAGTGTGGACGCGTCATGGATGATTCTTGAGCTTGTTTGTAACATGTACGCAACACGTGTTCCCGCGAAATCCAGAGAAACAACGGTCAAATGATAAGAAGCAAAATGAGCAAGCAAGATACTCCAGGAAGGGCCTAGCTGCAACCAAAATAAATGAGTCACTATTAGGAATCGGAGTGCGGGATTCGAACCCACGATTAGGAGAATGCGAAACCACTGACGCTTCATAGAGCGTCACAAGCATCTGCGATGGGGTGGTACGACCCTCGCAATGACAGGTTTTGTGATTCAAACGATCGAATGGAGGACTGCTACAGTGACCAAAGGCTTTGATGTAGTCGCCTTTCTCTTAGCTGACTGAAAAAAAGAAGGGATGACCTTGGACATTCTACTACGGAAGGCTTCCGGCCAGACCAGGTACTGCTAAAAGTCTTGCGTATGCCTTGGGGTACCTTCTTAATACAGTATCGGTTATCTATTTATTGATGTGTTTATTTTTATTCATCCTCTTCCTCTCATTTAATTTTATTTGTTTGTTTTACTTGTTTTGTTTTATTTTTGTTTATTTTTATGCATTTATTTATTTATATAAGTTTTTATTCTTCCAGCCTACAAAATTTGTGATTATTCTAACACGATCCTTTGTCGTCTATGAATCCCTCCCATGTTAGCTGCTCTTATTCACTTTAGTCTGGTTAGTGACACGCGATTTTAGTCAGGCTTAGGGAGGCTTCTCGTTCGTGGCTGGTAAGAACCGGCTCGTGTTGCCCGATGCACGATAACCTGCTAGTCGCCCGCAGGTCGTCGTCTGGAAGTTGGGCAGACACCCTGACTTGCACCTTTGAATTCTACGCAGTCAAACCCAAAGATCGACAACCCTAAGGGTTGTGCCAAAGATCGTAATACCTCGATTTTTTAATGCACATGCATTCAATCATACCATTGACATATTTTATTCTAGCTAACATCCAGATAGTTTTAGTCAGTTGAAGGGTGGGGAGCGTTACCATCTGCAAGGGTTCAAATTCATCTTCATTTTAAGAGTTCTGGTATGACGACTGTCTCTACAGGTTTTTATTTTTCCTGTAAAAACGTCAATGTACTTTAAGAATGAAGATTTATTTTATTTGTGTGTTTATTTATTTATCTCTTCATTTTTGCCTGTACCGCGGCAACACGCTAACATACGCATGCGCTGATGCCACGTCTCCCATACTGCGCGGGCAGGTGGACCTCACGGAAGTCTTGCCAGATGGACGTAAGGTTTATTTACACTATGTTGCCCATCAAACTGGTCTGTACAGACTATAAAAAGTATCAAATTCTCGTATGGTCGATGTGACAATGTGGCATAAGCGCACGTGCGTTTGTGTATAAGAACGAAAAGAATTCGTTTTTCATTATATATCGTTATGAAACAAAAGTACAAAAGGGTTTTTATTATGAATGAATAAAGTCGTCTTGCTCTAGCCAGAGCAAAATACTGAAAGTCGTTGGCACATATTCCATAAGTTATCGTTCAGCGTCTCATAAGTTTTCGTTCCACGTCTCATAAATTTTCGCTTGACCTTATCTCGTTGTTACTTTTTGCGCCGATTCACTTCTTGGCCACTAGATATGACTTTCATTGCTGGATGCTTGGAATACCATTTCGTGCACAAGTTGTCTTATATATATTTTTTGTTTTCTTTTTTTCCCTCTTCTTTTTCTTCTTCATTTTTAGGGACGATTTTCCCTGAGCAGTAGTCATTGTAATATCAAGGCGTATATACCAAGAGTATTACTCGTTGAACACAATAAGATTGTGTTGCTAAATGTTGCAAATGAGACATTGGACGGACGACAATGAAGGCTTAAAACTAATGTTGCAAAGTCTATTCACAAATTCCTTGCAATGCTGCATAGTACTAATTTCTTATCTTCTTGTAAATATACCTCCATCTACTACAAGTCACCAAACATCCATGTAATTAAATTTACAAATCATACTCTGATGTTGTGACGCAGAACCCAACGTCGCATTTGCTAAAGAAAAAGAATTCTTATTTTGGTGGTCAGCGTGTAGGCTTTGTCTTCGTCAAGGTCTACAATTTCGTTTAACTTGAATTACATGATTTTTGCAAAGTTTATGCTGTTGTAGACGTGTCTATTTACAAAGTCTTGTTAACTTATCAAGTCTCGTCTATCGAGGGTGGTGTTATGTAAGAGAACACTACGCCCAACAGTCTTAACACTTTTTTCTACTGAATTTTTGCCATTTCTTGGCTTTTTTCTTTCTATGAGACCAAGTCTCGAAAATGTTCTGATTCACAACAATATGTACGAGTTGTCGTTCAACACTTTTTTAACTAAGTTATCACATGAACACATAAAAACTCGATAATTTGCTCCATAATCACAAACAAGAAAAATAATTCCAACACGAATGACATCACATGCAGAAACAACAACAACAACAAAAACAAACGACAAAATTAATCAAATCCTACCAAAGTCTTCATGTTGCTTGTGTGGAACTTGTACGTGGAATGCGCCTCTGAGGCCACTGCCACGCTTTATAGACGCCGTGGAGGGGTAGGGTGAGTGGGGGGATGGGGATCCCACATGGAACTGACAAAGTGATCGTCCTTTTGGAAAGAGTTGTTCATTCTTATAATAACGGGTCATTGGACATGTTTTGATACTTCAGGGGGACCAGGAGATTCAGACTTTTAGGGTCCAGGAGTCCTAGATTCAGCGTGGACTTCCTTGTCTGAGATGCATGTTGAAAGTACGTGTTGTTTTGTCCATTGTTTTGGCGTGATGCTTACCGTTCCAACCTTTCCCTGTGATCTGCCAATACGCACACACACTCGCACACACACACACACACACACTCACACACACACACACACACACACACACACACACACATATATATATATATATATATATATATATGTATGTATATATATGTATATATATATATATATGTATATATATATATATGTATATGTATATATATATGTATATATATATATATATATATATATATATATATATATCTTTGTCGCCTTTTCCTCGCGATCCTCTTCTTCGCCGTCTTCTTCTTCTTCGTCTTTATTTTTCTTCTTCGTCTTTTTCCTTCTTCTATTTCTTCTTGTTCTTCTTCCTCTTGTTTTTCTTCACTTTCTCTTTTTTTTCTTCTTCTTCTTCTCCATTTCTTCTTTCTTCTTCTTCGTCTTCTTTTTTCTGGTGGGGGGGGGGTACTCCGTTCTCTGATGACATGGGTCCTCCACTTAGTAACAACTAGGAAGTATAACTGGGCACAGTTACGTGGATGAGTCATACAGGAGGGCAGATATGTTAACCTCGTTCAGTTAGTGTGATCAATGAGAGAGTATACAAGTTAGCTGTGTTTAGTTATGTAATGCCATGAGATTTTTCTATCGAGAATATCTCGTGTTTTCTATGTTGGTATTACTTATTCATTTATATTTATTATTAGTGTGATTTATTTATCTATTTATTTATATTTTATATCACAGGATCCAAGAAGCACGTTGTATCTTGCGATGTCGTAAGATACAACTTCCAACTTCCGACTCTGTCTGGAGTCGCAAGATGTGAGGGATGAAGGGTAACGCTCGCAAAGCCCATCAACACCTTTATCTCTATATGGAGACGCGGCCCCGAGGGGCTGGCATTCGTTTCCCTCTCTCTCTCTCTCTCTCTCTCTCTCTCTCTCTCTCTCTCTCTCTCTCTCTCTCTCTCTCTCTCTCTCTCTCTCTCTCTCTCTCTCTCTGTCTCTCTCTCTCTCCACTCTTTTCCCGAAAGGAAAACTGGAAGCTTGGGATTATTCCCTTCTTGTTCCTCTTCCTCCTCCTCCTTCTTCTCTTTCTCATTCTTCTTCTATTTCTCCATCATCTTCTCTTCCTTTTCCTCCTTCTTTTCCTTCTCTCCCAGCTCTTCTTTTTCTTCTTCTTCTTCTTCTTCTTCTTCTTCTTCTTCTTCTTCTTCTTCTTCTTCTTCTTCTTCTTCTTCTTCTTCTTCTTCTTCTTCTTCTTCTTCTTCTTCATCTTCATCATCTTCTTCATCTTCTTCATCTTCTTCATCTTCTTCATCTTCTTCATCTTCATCTTCATCTTCTTCTTCTTCATCTTCTTCTTCTTCTTCTTCATCTTCTTATCCTCCTTTTCATTCTTCTTTTTCTTCTTCTCCATTTTTTCCTTCGCCTTCTCCTTCCAATTCTTTTTCTCCTTCTTTCTTTCATCCTCCTCCTCCTTTCCTTCCTCATCCTCTTCCTACTCCTGGTCTTGTTTCTTCTTTAGCTTATCCAAACGAATTTAATCATTAGTGAGGGTAATTTTTCTTCAATATTAGATTATTTTTATCAGAATTCGGTGAGATTTTGATCAATAATAATCAAATTACCAATTGGAAAAGGCAATATGCATATTAATGGTTAAAAAAAAGCTTGTTGTTGAAAAATGTAGTCAAATAATTCAACGAATATCAGCGAAGCTTAACAAAACTCGTTCAGGCAACAAAGCATAAAAAGCTTATTAAGATTTCCAGAACAATGCGCCACCCAAAACGTTTGAAAGATTAAACTGCTAATACATATATATATATATATATATATATATATATATATATATATATATATATATAATCACGGTCAACCACAACTTCCCGGTGCCAGATATACGATGATACTTAATTGGTCGTGTTGATGGAGTTCCCACGGGCGGAAGCCAGTTACAGATTTTTTTATCATTATTAAAATAGTCTATAACCTTCTTTGCTATCCAAGGTAAATAACTTCATCTGACAGCAACGAGAATAAGATAAAAAGTTCAGTCCTACACAACACTGTGGAAGACTAAAAAAGATCAACCCTTTTGATGGATTTAATTAATTATCATTGGGTTTCGTAAATTGATCTTCCCAGTCTTTGCATACAATTGTGAGTCGTTTAGGCGACACAAAACCTATGGAAGGAATTGAAATTGAAAAAAATAATGTGGTTGATAAGATGAAAATCTATGTACTAGGGACTATTCAGTGTGTGTTGTTATATACCTATCAATCTATCGATCGATCTATCTATTTTTCTATCTTGTTACCGGGCCTTTAGGCAGAATAAATTGTTAAAAAAAAAACTTCCGTCAACATTATTATACTTTAACCAGAACAAAATATATAAGTCACGTGACTGGATCCCTGAATGTGGACTTAGTAGCACCCCTATAGACCGGAGGCACGAAGCATTGTTTTATGATAATACATCAATCTCAATTCAAAGAAGAATGTTGATCACTTTTAATCTCTACGAACCTCCATTCTGCTACTCTAGAAGCGCTGGTTATCAGGGATGTGATACTATTAATGCACAAAGAATGTTGAAACTCACACGTGAAGAGAAATATAATGTGGTATTACATTTTGCATCGAGGCAGTGAATCGAATACAGCAAAAATACAAGAAATATACATAATCTTTGTAAGAAATTATATAAGATGAGGACGATAGAGCTGGCAAGTCTCAAGGATATAATATCAGGGCCAGACTGTGGATAATTAGAAAGTAGTATACATTAATTCCTCAATACACATAAAAAAGAATACAATATTTCCCCAATGTTTTCTATATATATTTTAGATTTGTGAGTTTTAGTTAGGTGACATGGGGATTTGTGAAAATGCGTCAGGGTTTGGTGCGTATGCAAGTTAGTACGCAGATAGCGTAGATCAAGGAGGCGTATGTCTTGTCCTTGAGGCGTATCATATCATGCAATCTCGTCTCTTTTCCTTCTCAGACGCCCCTCCCTCCCCCCCCCCCACACACACTGTACAATGTAGCATATTCGTTTTATTTGCACAATATAAACAGTTCAATACAAACCACTGTTACATTGTGCATTACTTAAAGTGGTTCAAGTATCTGTAATCACTGTCTCAATGTCTCAGGTCGTTACAGGGTTAGTTCTAGATAGTTATTTATGATGAAGTAATAAAATATCTCCCCACCATCCCACCGCTCTTTTCTCTTTCCCACCCCCATCGTTGCTTGGTGACGTCATGTCGCCTTTCCGTGTGTGTTATGCGTCAATGCACTTCTTCTTCGTTCATTCTTAAATCCCACACACACATTGTTTAGTTATTGCATTTTAATCTATTTGCGTCTCTCGCATTCTAAAAAATATATACTCTCATCCATTCCTCTCATTTACCATTTTGGCTTGAGGCATTTGGTAATTATTTACTCACATAGAAAGAAACGAGAATATAAAAATATCCTTAAGTTTTTTTTTCACAAAAAAGAAGCCTTGTTGAATAAGGATTATATACGTTTCATTAATTTACGACTACATAGAATATGTTTAGCCAGGTAAATCTTGCTCCACAAAATTTATCTATTTAAAGCCAGACAGCTTTATTTACTCGTTTCAGAAGACATTTCTAACCATAACAGGAAGATATCATACACCCAGAATAATAGACACAATTCAAGCCATTGTTTTGTCCCCCAAACGTAACGGTTTAGCCACAATGGGATCCAGTCACAACCATCGATCCAAATGCGGAAGTTTTCGTAAAAATACCACGTTTTACTACGCAATGGATATCAAAGATCCCTCCCACTACTCGATCCAAACCAAATAGGGAAGCTTATTTAAAAAGACATGACTTTCGAGTAATTGCTTAAAATAGAAAGAAAGAATGTTTACACCACATATGGGACGTTTCTTTGTTTTTTTGTTTTTTCATCAAAATATTACTTATCATCAAGTCAAATTCTTTGTTAACCATTGATTTCAAGAATCGAAATCTCCACAGGAATGTGTGCAGTCAGCTAAAGTGTCGATATATTTTTTTCTTTTTGCAGATGCGTCTCTATCATGAACGAAAATCTACAAAATACATCGTTCAAACAAACTTACACCTATTAGTCCCTACCTTGTTTATAATTAATCTATACAAGGAATGTTGTTTTATCATTATTTTGATTTATACCTCCTAACTCAATGACAGATTAGTTTGAATAAGAAGTAAATATAACAAAAATGTTAAACAACATAGGATAGATACAACCAAATTAAATATACTATTAAAGCCCAAATTTTGTGTAAAATATATTTTGTACTATTAGTAAAAGTTCAACTTAAAGATATAAATTCAATATTGCGTCCACTGAAATCAGCTCCCGAGATTATACATGTAATAAGGTGATCAATTGAAAACGGTGAAAATCTCACACAGACGACTTGAAAAACTAGATATTGACGTCATGACGTCCACGTGTTGGACTGGCCCTTTATGTAAAACAAACAAACTGTTAGGTAACATTTGACATTTACCAGTGGACAAATCTTAACCGTTTACGAATGTTAAACAAACTTATATATATATAATATATGTATATATATATATATATATATATATATATATATATATATACATACATTCTTGTTTGTTTTTCCATAATCTGTTTTTATGAAGAACTAATTTCCTTCTGAGCACTTTAGGCAATCAAACCCTCTCGGGTGATAGATATGAGAAAAGTACAAAGAAGATTCAATTTCTTATAGAAAGGATCAGGTAGTATAATGATGCAGGATCAACATAGGAAAAATCAGAATATCAATCAAGCTATTTCTCTAGTGTCATTATAGAGCATCCAATGTACAGCTAGAAAACTAGATCAAAATTATAAAACTTAGTAGGTGACCATTTATTAAAGATAAGAAGAGAGCTTTTCAAAATATGTATATAGCATGACCGTGCCAATGTATACTGACTCATATTTTTCAAATCGACTCTTAAATAGTAATTAATTTTCTCAACAAATGGGATGAAATGACTACCAAAATTATATATTTTATTCCAAAACACACATGGTCTCAAAATGACTTTTTTTATATCTGCCAAAGATCAAATAATCAACAATCATGGAATTACCCAGTTGATTAGAAATAGATTATTATTCTTTCTGGTATTTCCGAAATCGTCCAATTGTCAAATGTGCACAAAAGAACGAAAGTTCAGCGTGATTCCAAGGCTGAACGATCAAGTTTCTCCCAAGTTCCTTGCAAGGTTTCATTCAGAAGTTGATAACCGTACCTGCCATTTATTTTATATTATTTGTTTGTTATTATTTGTCTGTTTGTTTATTATTATTTGCTGTGTTATGATTTATCTGTACATTTATTATTATTTACTATTTACTTGTTTGTTTATCATTTAACTGTACCTGTTTATTTATCTTATTTCTTATTATTTATACCATTATTATTTTTATTTATTTATTTAACATTATCATATATATTTTTGTACCCGATCTAGTTATGGACCAAAAGGTCTCCTGTCGGCATGCTCCTCCTTTGTAATCATTTGTAATACATTTCTAACAACCCAGCACCGTTACACTTTTCGTTGTGTACATAAATTTGAACATTTTTGGGTGATGTCGTGTAGAACACCATGTGGCATGTACCGACCCAAAGGGGGCACGGAGGGGGGGAGGGAAAGAGAATCTGATTTTTCTCTCCTTTTAGGGAAAATATAATTTATACCCTTTCTATTACTACTAAAATGTTTACTTAAGAGATGTGCACATATGTATATATATATGTATGTATGTATATATATATATGTATATATATATATACATATGTATATATACATATATATATATATATATATATACATTACAAAGGATTACAAAGGCGGAGCATGCCGACAGAAGACCTTTTGGTCCATATCTAGGTCGGATGCGAAAAAAAAAGATAATTATAAAATGAAATAAAGAATAAAAAATATAATAATGTAAATAACAAATAAAAACTATAATAATGTAAATAACAAATAAAAACTATAATAATGTAAATAACAAATAAAATACATAAATAAATGCATAGGTATAGTTAAATAATAAACAAACAGGTAAATAGTAAATAATAATAAATTGACATATAACTAATAATAAATGAAAATCAGACAGACAAATGATAACAAAACAAAAGCAAATAATATAAGATAAATTATAATCATTATAGCATCTTACTTAGGTATTTATCTAACTGATTCTTAAAGCTTCGAACTGAACTACATTGCACTACCTGTGCAGGAAGTTTATTCCATTCATTTACTACACGGTTGGCAAAGTTGTTTCTACCTACTTCCAAATTGAATCTATTTCCGGATAGTTTGAGACCATTGTTTCTTGTCTGAAAATTTTGTCACTTTTGATGTTGTCAATTCCCTTTAAAATCTTAAAGACCTGTATCAAGTCAACTCTGAGTCTACGATTTTTTAGGGAAAACAGATTCATGTGTTTTAGTCGATTTTCGTATGATTTATTTTTGATATTTGGAATCAGTTTTGTGGCTCGCCGTTGTACTTTTTCCAGTCTGTCAATGTCTTTAATGAGATTCGGTGACCATACGGAAACAGCATATTCCAAATGTGGACGATTTATATAGCTTGTTAATGAGTGATGGACTTTTGAAATCAAAAGATCGCGCAATCAGTCCCAGAATCTTATTTGCTTTCTCAGAGGCTGAAATACACTGCTTGGATGATTTGAGGTCGTTACTGATAATTACGCCGAGATCTTTTTCACTATCCACTTTTGTTAACGAATTACCAAATAACTTGTAATCGTACTTACTGTTATTTTTACCTATGTGCATTACCTTGCATTTACTTGTGTTAAATTTCATTAGCCACTTTTCAGACCATTGCTGTAATTGATCTAAATCTTCTTGAATATCTAATTGGTTTGAGTGATCATTTGCCACTCCGCACAGTTTTGTGTCATCAGCAAATTTGGAAACAGTAGATTTTAGTCCATGGTCTATATCATTTATATATACTATGAATAGAAGTGGCCCAAGAACGGAACCCTGAGGAACTCCACTTGCAACACTTTTCCATCCAGAAGTTTTTCCATTTAAAACAACTCTCTGTTTTCGACCATTCAACCAATTACTAGTCCAACCTAATAGGCTACCACTTATTCCATGCAAAGCTAATTTAGTAAGTAGTCTTTCGTGTGGGATGGTATCAAAAGCTTTTGCAAAGTCTAGATATACTAAATCTATATTGTTTCTTTTGTCATAATTCGAGATAACTGTGTTGTAGAATTCGAGTAAGTTAGTCATGCAAGAACGTTTCCGTCTGAAACCATGCTGGCTATCATTTATCAAACGGTTACTTTCTAAATGATGTTCGATAGCGTCTCTGATGACAGTTTCCATGATTTTTCCTACGATTGAAGTCAAACTTATAGGCCTTTATTTGTTTGATTTCTTTTTGTTACCTTTTTTGGATATGGGAGTAACGTTAGCTAGCTTCCATTCTCTTGGGACATCTCCGGATATGATGGATTTCTTGAAAATAATTTCTAATGGAACAACAATCTCATTTTTTATTTCCTTTAAGATTCTTGGATGCCAACCGTCGGGCCCTGGTGTTTTATTAACTTTGAGTTTGTCTATACACCTTTTAATTTTTTCTTTTGTTATATTTACCGTAGTGAGTAAGTTTACCCTAGACTTTTCACAGGTTTCAGTTTGGAATTCACTTTGAGGTGTTTCGTTTACGAATACCGAGCTAAAATAATTGTTTAAGATATTACACATTCCTTCATTTGAATATTCAAGTTGACCGTCAGCAGATAATAGTGGACCAATGTGATTCCTAACAACCTTTTTATCTCTAATGTAACTATAGAATTCTTTGGGATTCTCTTTGGATTTATCAGCGATGTTCATTTCGTATTGTCGTTTTCTTTTTCTTATTGTCTTTTTTAAATCTCTGTATTGATACATAACTTTCATAGTCATTAGATGCACCCGAGCACTTATATTTCTTATAAGCCTGTCTCTTTTTAGCAATACTTTTTTCAGTTTCTTTGTCGAGCCACTTTGGGCGAGCCTGATTTGGGGGACGTCTGTCCTTAAAAGGAATGTAAGTTTGAATCATCTTAGTGAGCGTATTTTGAAATATTTCCCACATCTGATCTACAGGTCTTTCGTTTAATTTTGCCTCCCAATCTGTAAGCTGAAGCTCCTGACGTAGTCCTATGAACTGAGCTTTACTGAAATCAGGTATTTTAGAAACACAAGTATCTATTCTAAAATTGTTTAGGAGTTTGAATCTAACTAAGTTGTGATCGCTATTTGCAACAGATTCACCGACTTCTACATCAGTTACCATGCTTTCGCGGCTAGTGATCAAAAGATCGAGTAAGTTTCCATATCTTGTGGGCTCTTTTACATGCTGAATTAAGTAATTGTCACCAAGAAAATCAATCAAGCGACTACCTATATGGCCATGTTGAAGGGTCATCCAATCAATGTCAGTAAAATTGAAATCACCCATTATCAATAAATTCCGGTTGCAGAAACTAGACAGTTCTTGAAATAACAGTTGGTCGTCTGCTAATGATAATGTCTTTGGCCTATATATTACACCTATATTCATTTTTTGTCCATTTGTTTGGGTTAACTCAACCCACAAACTATCATATGCATCCTGTTTCACTTTCTCTAAAACACAAGCATGAACATTGTTTTTAACGTACAATAGAACACCCCCACCTTTCTTGTGGTTTCTATCCTGATGAAAGTATTTAAATCCCGCAATATTAAATTCAGCTTCGAACCATTTAACCATGTCTCAGTTATTCCTATCATATCGGGATTTTCGCTTTTGACATACGCCTGTATTTCTTGAAATTTGTTCCTAATACTGCGAGCATTAAAGTACATGATATTTTTTCCTCCACTATAATTACATCCCATCGTGATCTTTTGTCTTCCACTGACATTACATCCTATCTTGATATTTTGGCCTTCATTGACATTCTGTCCGGTATCCCTTCCCAAAATTATATTTTGTCCTTCACTGACATTATATCCTACCGTGATATTTTCTCCTCCATTATCATTACATCCTATCGTGATATTTTGTTCTCCACTATCATTACTTCCCATCGTGATCTTTTGTCCTCCACTCTCATTACATCCCATTGCGACATTTTGTCCTATGACATTACATCCTAATGTGACATTTCGTCCTCTAGCGACATTACATCCTATAATGATATTTTGGCCTTCATTGACATTCTGTCCGGTATCCCTTCCTAAAATTATATTTTGTCCTTCACTGACATTATATCCTACCGTGATATTTTCTCCTCTATTATCATTACATCCTACCGTGATATTTTCTCCTCTATTATCATTACATCCTATCGTGATATTATGTTCTCCACTATCACTGACATTATATCCTACCGTGATATTTTCTCCTCCATTATCAATATTTTCTCTTCCATTATCATTACATCCTATCGTGATATTTTGTTCTCCACTATCATTACTTCCCATCGTGATCTTTTGTCCTCCACTGTCATTATGTCCCATTGCAACATTTTGTCCTATGAACTGCATCCTAATGTGACATTTCGTCCTCTAGAGACATTACATCCTATCATGATATTTTGGCCTCCACTCTCATTACATCCTATCATGATATTTTGGCCTCCACTCTCATTACATCCCATTGCGACATTTTGTCCTATGACATTACATCCTAATGTGACATTTCGTCCTCTAGCGACATTATATCCTAAAATTATATTTTGTCCTATATTGGCACATTGTTCTACATTAATGCTATACTCTACACTGTTTTCCCAAGTACATTCTATTTCCCCTTCCCTTTGGGCTTCTACCCTAAAAAAGGAGCTAGTTCATTACAAACTCCCACAATGAGGTTTGTAAGAACATCTTTGCCTCTGCGGGTAAGGTGGATCCCATCAGAAGCGTAAAGGTCATGGCGCCTAGAAAAGAGATACCAAGGATCAAGAAAGTGGTATCCCAATTGTGTGCACAACTGCGATATCCTATCATTGATCCCTATGGCTCTACTGTTCCAACACGAGCCTGCGTAGATCCTCGGGAGGATCCCACAGACTACGTGACGGCTCCCACGTTCCTTCATCTCCTGAAGGAGGACCTTGTAATATATATGTATGTTTGTACGTATATAAGATATTGGATATCATTTCTCAGTCGTGTTTGCTTTAATTTATTGTTTCTTCTTGTTCCATTTTTCTTTCTTTCTTTCTATTTCTATTTATTTTCTCTCTCCTTCTTCCATTGTTTTCATTTCCTTCTTACTTATGTTTTCTTTTCTTTCCCTTTTTCTCTGTCTTGTGTTTTCCATCATTTTTAGATAACCCAACAGATTCGCATTGATCCGAAAAAAATAATAAATAAAAAAAACGGGGGGGGGGCGTCTATTGATCATAACGAAAAGAACGAAGAACGTTTGAAAACGTTTATAGCAGTTATAATGTCCTTATAGATCTCGCTGACGACGAGTACAGAGGTCATCGTGTTTTTAATTTTTTCTATTCTCATTAACTTGACATTGATTTTGTAATTTTATTCTCTGAGTATTTTATTGACCAAAGATAGGTGACGTCATAGGAAAACTAGCATTTGAAGATTTATAATCGGTCTCACAAAACTATATACTATTTTCTTCCTAATTTCTATCACCGCTGCTGGCGGGAAACATTTTCCAAATTTATTAAAGTGGCGATTTTTTTTTCGTAATACTTTTACCCTTCCTACTATTACTATCGCCATTACTCTCTTAGTATTTGTTTACTGTGAACCGAGAAAATATATTTCTATCAACCCGTGTTTCATATATCTTCGTCCGCTTTTCGTTTTCTTACAATTGAATACGTATAAGACATGACGTCATAAGATGAGTGTTTGTATCGCCCTCTACCTGCACTGCTTGCCTAAGAAGATGCGGGTACATGAATTATCGATAGTTCTTAATTTCACTGGGATATACTCGTAAAATATTGATTCATATTACTACGAAATTATAACATTTTGAAATGTGTGTGTGTGTGTGTGTGTGTGTGTTTGTGAGTGGTTATAAGTAGCTGCACGTATTTCTAAGCTCGTGGTGCACCGTGTTTTTTGGACCACGTGCTGGACTTGTGACCAGTAGTTATTACTCCCCACGATAAGAGCTTCATAGATCCTATGACCCGATCTATGAGTAATGATGTGACCTTATACACACACACGCACGCACGCACACACACACACACACACACACACGAAGCAACACCGCTCGTCGTCGCTCGTCGTCGCGCGACCAAGGAGAGGATTTACGACGAAAAAGGAAAACCTGGTTTGTACTGTAGGGGTGGGGAGTGAACGTGAGTGCCCGAAATGGTATCTATGCAGTGCTAGTTAATTGTGTTAACTCGAAATTAGCAAAAATGAATGAAAACGACTCGAAAGCCAGTTGCGAATCAGAGCCATCTGGAGGCAATCCACTGAAACGCGATGTAAACAATAAACAAAGCGCCGCGTGTTACGACAATGAATTCTTAGGGTTTGGTAAGTACGAAAGAAAGAACTTAAGTAGATTATTAGAGATAGAGAGAGAGATGAGCAAAAATAGGACTCGGTGGGAAAATGAAATCATGGACTTAAGAAAAGAGGTAATTGGTTTAATTGATTGTTTATCTAAGACTAACCACGAAATTTCTGACCTGAAAAAAGCTAACTTGGATCTTACAAACGAAATTAAAGAAATGAAAAGAGACATAAATGAACTGAAGAATGAAAATGAAAAGAAGAAAACTAATGATAATAATAGCGAAAATCTAAAGCAAGAAGTGAACAACAAATTCCAAGAATTGACACAAAAGATCGAAGAAAACTTAGGTGGGGACAGTATCCAGGAAATTAAAAAGTGGAAAGAAAATATTGAAAATAAAGAAATTGCTTTCAAAGAAATAGTCAAGCAGCAAATGCAAGATAATGCAAAAGACACAATCATTCAAGTGATTAACGAAAAAGCAAATTGGGTCAGGGACACAGTAGATAGGAAGAAATGTATTGTGGTTTATGGGCTTAAAGAAAAACAAGGATTGGCGAGGTACATGAGAGAAAAAGAAGAAAAAGAGACAGCAGTAGAAATCCTTAATGAAATTCAGGGGGGAGATAGTGATTCAGGCACAGACTTAGAAGAGACTTACAGAATTGGTCGCTATACTAAGGATAGGAATCGACCTCTAAAGATAAAACTAAGGTCACAAGTGGTAGTAGAAGACATATTTGAAAAAGTAGGTAACTTGGCAAAGAGTGAAAAATACAATAAGATATGGATAAAAAGAGAAATGAGTACTGAGGAATTAGGAAAAGAAAGGGCGCTAAGAGAAGAAGCAAAGGAAAAAAACTTGAAAAGATCGGAGACAGAATGCAAAGAATTCCAGTGGAGAGTAATAGACTTGAGATTAAGACAATGGCGCTTCAAAACGAACAAAACAAGGGAAGAAGAAACCAGGGAGAAGGAAGAAAATTAAAAGTGGCCTATACCAACATTGACGGACTAATTTCGGGACTGAACGAACTCAATGATTATCTGTTAGAAGCAAAACCAGACATAATGGGAATTGTAGAGACTAAACTAAGAGGTGAAATACCATCCACTGTTATCGGACAAGGTTTATACAACTACTGGATAAAAAACAGGGACAAGAAACAGGGAGGGGGAATCATGTTCTTGGCCAAGAAAGACCTAAAGGTGACAAAAATTGCAGAGGGCAAAGGTAATGCTGAATTGATCATGATAAAAGTCGAAGGCAAGAATATGAAAAGTAGAAAGTTTGTGGTGACTTATGTGCCTCCAAAAACAAGCGCTTGGAAAGAAATTGAACATAAAAAAATGCTAGATGACACAAGAAAATCACTCAATGAGATACTAATGGGTAAGGGTAATCTGGTAGTTATGGGGGACTTCAATTGCAAAGAAATTTGTTGGGACAGCATGACAGTGCAAGGAGGAGATGACTCGTGGGGCAATGTACTGCTAGATATGACCATGGAGTACACAATGACCCAATGGGTCCATGAAAACACAAGGTACAGAAATAATGAAGAGCCATCGAAACTAGATCTAATATTTACAACAGAGCCTGAAATAGTGCATAAAGTCCAGTATGAGACACCAATTGGAAAGAGTGACCATGTACTCATCGAAACTATACTAAAGGAAGAAATAGACATAGAGAGGAACGAAAAGCATAGGAAAGGAAGACTGAGGTACAACAAAACAGACTTTACAAAACTAAAGACATTCTTCCGGAATGCAAACTGGGAAATATTTTACAGGGAAGAAACAGCAGTGGAAGAGAAATGGAATATATTGATGGAAAACTACAATGAAGGGGTAAACAGGCATGTACCAAGACAAAAGCGAGAGAGAGAGTACATTAAATGTTGGTTCAACAAAAGATGCAGTGAGGCAAAAGACAGAAGGGACAAAGCTTGGAAAAAGTGGAGAAAAGACAAAAAACAAAGCAAATGGCAAATTTATGTTAACTATAGAAATGAGTATGTTAATGTGAGAAGAGAGGAGAAAAGGAACCATGAGAAGGATATTATAGACAAATGCAAAGAGCAACCCAAACTATTCTATCGGTATGTGAATGGTAAACTTAAAAACAAACAGGAATTGGTGAAACTATGCCAAGGAAACATAGAATACACAGAAGATTTAGAGATGGCCGAAGTCATGAACAATCACTTTAAATCTGTTTTCACCAGAGAGAAAATACCGAATTGTGACATAGACAAAAACAAGAAATCTCCCCTCATGAATGAGTTTACAGCATCACTAAAGGAAATATCAGAACATTTATCAAGGCTGGATGTCAGAAAATCACATGGCCCGGACGGTATTGCAAATTGGATTCTAAAGGAGTGCAAAGAAGAACTAACAGACAAAATACACATCTTAATAAACAGCTCACTCAAAGAAGGAAAGATACCCGAGGACTGGAAAAACGCTAACATTGTACCAATACACAAAGGAGGAAACAAAGAAGAACCCACCAACTATAGGCCAGTATCACTAACAAGCACCATTGCCAAAATTTGTGAGAAAATAATCAAGAATAGATGGGTAAAACATCTGGAAGACAATGACATATTAAACCCAAGACAATTCGGATTCAGACAAGGAAGATCATGCTCCACAAACTTAATATGCTTTTACTCAAGACTAATAGACATAGTGCAAGAAAGAAATGGATGGGCTGATTGTGCATTCCTAGACTTGCAAAAAGCCTTTGACAAAGTACCACACAGAAAACTACTAAAAAAACTGGAACACATAGGAGGAATACAGGGAAACCTACTAAAATGGATAGAGGACTTTCTGACTGGTAGAAAGATGAGAGTAGTGCTCAGAGAAAAATATTCAGACTGGAAAGAGGTGATCAGTGGAGTACCGCAAGGATCTGTGCTGGCACCAATAATGTTTGCTATCTATATGAATGACATGGATGAGGACGTGAACTGCTACATGAGCTTCTTTGCCGATGATGCCAAACTGCTAAGGAAAATAGAAACTGATGAGGACTGTGAAGCACTGCAAGAAGACCTAAATAGGGTATGGAACTGGAGTCAGAAATGGGAAGTGGACTTTAATACTAAGAAGTGTAGCATAATGGAGTTTGGAAAAAGCAAAAACAGAATATCAGGAAAATATACAATTGGAACCAAAGAAGTAAAGAAAGTAGGATCCGAAAAAGATTTGGGAGTAATTATCACGAACGACTTGTCCTATGATATACAGATTAACAAAATTGTCGGGGAGACTTACAATTTGCTAAGATCAATAAAAGTGGCGTTTACATACTTGGACGAAGACATGATGAAAAAAATATTGGTTACATTGATAAGGCCTAGATTAGAGTATGCAGCGACATTGTGGTCCCCCAGTACCAAAAAGAATATAAAGAAAATAGAAAGAATCCAAAGAGCAGCTACAAAAATGGCACCTGCACTTGCAAACCTATCATACGAAGAGAGATTGGCTAAACTGGAGTTACCGACACTGGAGCAAAGAAGAGAGAGAGGTGACCTATTGACCATCTACAGAATCATGAAAGGCACAGAGGTACTCGATAGTGAGAACTTACTTAACTGGGACAAAAGAAACACAAGAGGACATGGAAAGAAAATAAAAAAACATAGCTATAGAAGAGAACTGAAGAAAAACAGTTTTCCTCATAGAGTTTTGGACACTTGGAACAAACTGGACAATGAAATAGTATGCGCAAAAACCATTCATGAGTTTAAAAACAAACTAGACACTGCAAGATACAAAGGCGGGACAACACGAGCATAGCTCCCCTTCCCGCAAAATACAACTAGGTAAATACAACTAGGTAAATACACACGATCTCCCTGTAGCAGGCCCGATTGCGGCTCCACTGAGTTAGCAGGCCAAGACACACGTGACGGAAAAAAGTGGTTGACATGAATCGCCTGACTACGTCCTGCCATTTTGTATAAGTCAATGAAATATTTGCAAAATGAACCATTAATTGGTATCCCACGCTCCGGCAAAGCCAGTCATACTGAAGAAAAAACTTATTTTGGATAAAAAATATATATACAAGGAAACAAGTTCTTCCACCACTTTGCTGGGTGATTCTTTATTCCATTTTATTTATTTTCTATTTTGCCACTGCTAGCAAAACCTTTGAAAAAAAATCACCAAGAATGTAGATGATGACGTCATGTCGACTACGGGATGACCTCAAGGTTCTGTTGCTACTGTCGCATCGAAATCTCTTCCCCGTGCGAAAAATAAATAAATACAGGATGTAAAATATCGATTTTTGTATTGATACTGTATCAGCAATAGGTGAATGACTTTGAGATTATGTCGTTATTTATACGATAATATGATATGAGGATACAGTCATTGACGTCGATTCTGTTTTGTATGTCTTAACAGTATTTTTTCATCTTTTATAGGAAATTCTGTTTGTAGTTTTCATAATATATTTAAATGCATTTTTGTTTCCTATATTTTGAGAGAAAATAATTTACTCAATAAAGTATAGAAATAGTGCTCTAGTGTTTACGTCGTTGAGTTAAACGGAATATAGTTGAATTACTGGGTGTTACCTTGCCATGACGGGTTTTTCTACTGCCCTCATAAAAAAATATATATTACTAACTGAGATGGTGGATATCCTTGAGGGACACTGCATGGAACATTGACTTCGTAGTTAACAGTTGTCTGTTCTTTGGTGCAAAAAAGGACCTAGACAATATATAAATATAGACATATACATGGTGTTGATTGTAAACAAAGAGGACACACACAGACGACTCGATAGCGCAGTGGTTAGATTTCCCGGCTGTCACTAGGATGGTCCGGGTTCGAATCCCACCCAGAGCTGAAATTTCAGCATCGCTGCGCTGCGGGTCGTTACTCCAATTTTCGTGGGTGGGAAGTTGTGGGTGTGCGTGTAAGGAAATAATTTTCGATCACGAGTCCAACACGTGATCCAAGACTATGGTGAATCACACACACACTGTTCTCTTGCACAAGGGTTACGGTGACGGCTTTCATTATCAATGAAGTTCCAAAGACCCCAATCAATCTGCTACCTGCATTATTCTTTGTACATCACATCACGTTAGTTCCCATTTTCTCTCAGCCTTCTTTTCTCACACACCATTTCAAACGTAGTGTCATCCACAAACAACAACTGGCTCACCTCCCAGGATCATCCACCCTCGCCCACCAACTCCAAAATCTTCCCAGCCACTCTCGCGCTTACCTGCTCATTTCTCTCCTTTAAAAACACATTAAACAATCTCATCATTCATTTCACTACAACTGTTGTGCACTGGTTGCGTCGTCGGAAGCGTATTGATCTCGTATTTGCTCAATTGTGGGTTCGAATCCCGCACTTCTTCCCAATTCCCAGCAGTGACATGGCCCGACAGTCCCCAAAGCACACAATAGGGCCAAGGTGACGGCTTCGGCCGCAGTTACTCAGCGCCTTCTGCCGTACCCTACGGACCTTCATCCACTCCCATTGCCAGACATTCCACGTGATAACCATCCAACCCAGGTGCCTTTCCAGCTCTCATCTCCTTCAGTGCTACGTGTATCTCTTCCTGCCAACGCCCATCGTCATTCAAACCCTTCTTAACTTTATCTACAGTCAATAACCCCTTGACATATTTCTTCCCTCAACCTTCACTTTCATGAACAAGTGTCCATCTGCTCTCTATGACTTCTCTTCTTCCCGATTCGCCTTCACACACTCTTCACTTCCTTCCAGAAAATCTAAGTGTGTGTGTGTGTGTGTGTGTGTGTGTGTGTGTGTGTTTATGATGTAAGCATAAATATTAATCAAATCCCTAAAATGCCCGTAAAAGATATGTGCATCCTTTCGCTTCAAGGGTAGGGGGTGGGGGCGTTTTCTCCTCATCTGACTGAAACAGTCTGTTAAGATGACACACACAAACACGCCCCAACACATCACCTGACGTCAACAACAGGATCGATCACAGGTGAGCAAAATGGATCTGGCTACATCGAAGGACGCAGTAGAGACGAGATTCGCACCAAAAAACTACACCCGGGTGACCTTTCAGCACACTTCAGGAAGACGTGGGTCCCGCTGCTGCTGCCCTGCAGTTGAACACGAAATGGCTGGACCAGCTGGGCGAAGGTGGTTTTCGGTCTCCAGCTGAATGTACAATGAAAGTGTTCGGTTGCTATGCCGCCTGGCTCAGAATCTTCGTATTTCTTAAAAATATATTTCTTAATCTTTGTAGTACTTCTGTAGAATACATGCACACACTCACGCAAACGTACTTACACACACACATACTTATATATATATATATATATATATATATATACATATATATATATAATATATATAATATATATACATATATATACATATATATATATATATATATATACATATTATATACATATATATATATATTATATTATGTATATATATACATATATATATATATATATATATATATATATATATATGAAATGGGTGTGAGTGGGTACTTGTCTTTTGACTTGGCTACCTCACTTGTAAGGGGGAAAAGCCCTCGGTATGTGTGTGTGTGTATATGTATTTATATATATATATATATATATATATATATATATATATATATATATATATACATATGTATATATGCAGAAAACCACAGATGAAAATGATAGATTATAGAACCAGCATTTTCGTCTATTCAGATATCTTCAAGATACATAGAAGAAACAGGAATATATATATATATATATATATATATATATATATATATGTAAATATGTGTGTGTATATATATATGTGTGTGTGTGTGTGTGTGTGTGTGTGTGTGTGTGTGTGTGTGTGTGTGTGTGTGTGTGTGTGTGTGTGTGTGTGTGTGTGTGTGTGTGTGTGTGTGATGATTTGGTACCTTACAGTAGCGTGGAAATTAATGAACCATGCCCTTAGTTCAACTCGCCCCGAGCAGGATTCGAATCGCCACCGTCTCTTATAAGGGAGATGGCCGAGTCAAAGCACACACCCACACCATAAGAGTCACTCTCCCCCCACCCTCCCCCTCCCCCATCACCATCACTTCCACTTTTCCTAATCACTTCATTCTTGAAGCATCGATCATGGTTCTCTAAAGAAAAAAATCCTCTAATGCAGTACTGTGAACAGAACTGCAAATACAATCACTTCTTCACATTAACTTCTTTTTTGCGTTGCTTTTACTCGTGGCATCCGACGTTACATCTAGACCAGTGGTTCCCGTACTGTCTTACATGACGCTCTCTTTTTTATTCCAGCACACTATCAACCCCCATCCCAACATTTTTGTATGTGTGTATATATATATATATATATATATATATACACACACACACACATATATATATATATTCTTGGCACTGTTTAGGTTGAAAACAAATTTGTTGGAGTGACTGATAGAATTATACTTTGTACATACATAACAACAGATACTTGCTTTTGGAATGGTTTCATTATTCTTATCAAACAATTATTTTTGAGCAGATGATTTCACGCCTCCCTGGCGTTGGGGGGGGGGGGACTCCCTAGTTTAGGAAGTTCTGTTTTAGACATTACTTACCTCCCTCACTCCATAACTCGCCTCCACTAACTGCTTCCACTGACTGCCTCCACTAACTGCCTCCACTAACCACCTCCACTAACTGCTTCCACTAACTCGCCTCCACTAACTGCTTCCACTAACCACCTCCACTAACTGCCTCCACTAACTGCTTCCACTAACTACCTCCAATCACTACCACATACGACCCCAAACGCTCGACTGGGCCTCTCCACTTCCTTGTCCATCTCATAACTTCACTTTTACTTGCGCTGAACCCGTCCCCTTCTCCCTGCCAACACCAGCCACTAACTGATCCAGTCTCTCTTTAGAATCAGCCACTAAACTTAGTGTCATCTACAGATAGCATAAGAATGGGGGAGACTGCAAGAGACCATAAGGCCTGCACTAGCCAGTTACATGTCACTTACCACCTATCATCCCAGTTGATTTCCTTCTGATATCTTTATATTTCACGCCACTGTCACATTCACTTCAAAATATTCCACACGTGTGTTTATACTCAATTGCCAACAATAATTTATGATAATTCCTAATAAATAATTCATGAAACCTTGAACACTAAGATGACTCGATGGAGCTTCGGACGTCTTATCGTTATTTTTAAACTGGGAGAATTTGACTTATGCGTATATGGTTCCAAAATTCATTATCACTACTTACTAGGGGTGAGGAGGACAAGAACCCACTTTAAAAAAATATACTGTATGAACAGAGCAAGGCAAAAATTGTTTATTGTTTGTTTAACCCGCCGTCTGACTATAAGTAAGACTGATGCTGGTTGAATTTCCCAAGGGGTCGAATATCCCTTCCCCAACGGCATAAGCAGGCAAGTTATTTGAATCACCAATCTACATGATATGTAGTACAAAATACAATTAGAAATACTAAATACACTAAAAACATACAATATTGTAACAACACATAGTATGCAACGTTTGTAAACAGTTCGAACATTCTGCTCTGTTCAATTAACGTCCCCCAATAAATTTTTAATTACGTCTTGTTAGTTAAGAAAAAAATACCTTATACCATAAAAGGAGTAACTTAATGGAACATGTATAAAACATAAACAAACATTATATATTTGCAAGGAAATTAAAATTTTATCTAAATATATTTATATATAACATGCTGTCGACCTCAGACGTTGTGTCTGGACAAGAAAACGTGACGTCACTGGTGAGCCCCCGCCTCCCTGTGCGTGTTTACAAGAAGTTTGATTTGAATAAAAAAATGTATGATGATTATTCGAGAATGGTTTGAGATAAGCTCTAAGTCTCTTAATGTGTAATATTTTACTGCATAAAATCGTCTGCTGGCATCAAGAGTCATAAAGTACACTCACTTAATTGACTGCGATGAAAGTCACCATACTCGACGCTTCTGCGAGCCATGCAAATTATCTTGAACTTCTGCGTGGGAAATATGCGAGCAGCCATACGCAGTCTCAACCTTGGTTACATTTTCACTTGGGAACATTGGAAACAAACGACGCAGCAAAAGTTAATTGAGTTAAAAACTATAACCAAGATAAGTTAATTATCTCACTACCGATGGTGGGGGGGGGAGGGGGAGTGCTACGGAGATAAATATGATAGCCTAGTATCAACAATAACAAAAAGTATCACCCGATTTGGACAATTTTAAAAGTAAGTAAATAGATATATAAAGAAGAATAAGCAAAAATGATTAATAGATACAGTATTAAATAAATAAATGGACAAATAAATAAACACGTTATGGCAACATCTTTGTCATACCTCCACCTGAATGCAACCGGCAATTACGAGCAGTTATGGCGATGTTGCCATCACGTGAGGTTTGTTATTGTTGTGGACAGACCCCATGGAAACCAAGTGACAGACGATGATGCCATATCCACGTCACATGTATTAACGGAAATAAGCAGACAATTTCAGTCAGCTGTGGAGATTGTGTTTTGGCCACCGAATAAATAAAAATGTATAAGATGACAAAATTGAGAAAATATCGCTTCGAGTTGAATCCTTGTGGTCACTGGTGACTGCTACGTACATGGTTAAGCGTCTCCTGCCGTATGCACTCTAACAATCCCTCATACTTGTGGTATGCATAAAATTATACATAAAGATATAAAAGTATATTTTACTATATATAATGTAGACAGAAACACGCTGTATAATATAGGTACAGGAATATACTGTACAATAATGAATATAGAAATATATTCTATATAATGAAGATATAAGTACACTGAATACTATTAAGAGTATACTACAGTGTATGCAATGATGATATAAGTATACAATGTATTATGAAGTCTGAGATATATCGTATATAATCAAAATAGGGATATACAGTATATGTTATGAAGACAAGAGTATATTCTATTTTATAAAACCACGGCTATACTGTCTCTTTTGAAGTACAAAGGTCCACAACAAAAGTCCGCGTCTCCCTTATAAGGGGCTGGCCTTGTCAAAGCAAATATACTGTATATGATGAAGATACGAGGATACAGTGTCATTACGGATTAACTATGTCCTTAACCCAGATGCGTTAGTCCTTCGTTGTGGCCAGAGAAAGCCGCTAGAAGTTAACCTCCATTCCCGTTGGTTAACTTCTTTAGTACACGAAAGGGGTTTCCTTAACCTTTGGGGATTAAGGAATGTGTTTTTTAAAAAACCTTCCGCTAGACCTGACGAATGCTTTGTCATTAGAAACTAGAATTTAACTAACCTCACTTGCTGTACTTATTAAAAATAATATGTTGGTTTTGTAGATAAGTGAAATAAAGATAACTAGAATTACTAGATAGTATTCTAGTTTCTAATGATAGCAAGCGTTCGTCTGAACTGGGGAGAGAATTGTTATCGAGAATACGGTCGTTATCTCTTGTTCTTATCACTTCCAGCTCGACCTAATACCTCCCACCCATTAGGATAGAAGCCTGACTAGAGAATGGGGCATCCTCCCCCCCCCCCTGGTCTTGGGGACACAAGAAGACTAAGAACTCAACCAGGTTTTTATATATCTAGAGCTACACCACTTTCTTCTTTTTCTTTCTTTCCTTTTCTCTTTCTTCACAAAGTTGTCCACGTGAATTAGCCATTTCTTCTTGTCTCATCTCTATTCCCCCCTCCCTCATCGGTAGTACCTTTTTGTATGTCGTTAATAGTGTAATTTCTGTTTTGTCTAGCTTTATGTCATGTTTTACCTCTTGAAGTGGGGTGGGGGGGCTTAATGCCCCCGGGGGACCGCAGTAGCTCTGAAGGGCCCTGGATAGAAGCACTGGTGAATTATCGCCAACAAAAGACCTTTTGATCGATTAGTCAATTGCTGTGCAATGAATGAAATCTTTAAGTGTCTTTGAAATTCGATCCAGTGATGACCATTGAAAACCAGAGCAATTGTACCGTAACTACCTAGATCTGTGAAGTTACTGTTGTTATTTTTATCATTAATGATATTGATTGTGATGATGACGGCGATAATGATAATAATAATTAATGCATTATAATAATAATAATAATAACAATAATGATAATAATAATTAATGCATGATAATAATAATTAATGCATGATAATAATCATTAATGCATGATAATAATCATTAATGCATGATAATAATAATTAATGCATTATAATAATAATTAATGCATGATAATAATAATAACAATAATGATAATAATTAATGCATGATAATAATCATTAATGCATGATAATAATAATTAATGCATGATAATAATAATAACAATAATGATAATCAAAACAATAATGATAATAATAATAATAATAATGATAACGATAATGACGATGATAACGATAATAATGATAATAACAATAATAACATGAGTAATAATAATAGCACATTTTTTCAACCAAAATCTCATGATGGTGTTCCTATAATAACGTAACACCATTTTACAGATGCTGCGTTGACACATATTTATACCCTCCCCGCCACTCTGTGCAAAGCCTGACATGACAACCCAGTTACCAGACTATATATATATATATTTTTTTTTTTTTGTGTGTGAAATCATGTTGGTCACTTGTTACCCCCAAAGTTATAAGAATACAAAATCTCTCTACATGTGTCGAAAGTGTCTTCAATGTCGACTGTGACGTAAGACTGCCTTCAGACGTTCACTGAACTCTGATTTTGCAAGTTCAGCATTTTTTTCCTTCATAGTATCCATGTCTTCATTTCACAGCAAGACACAGCATCTCCACAGTTGGGCACTACAGCCGAGGCTGGTCTACCCCCACCACTTCCTTGATCATGACAACGATTTTCATAGCTGTGACGTTTTCCACCCTGGCGTCTTTTTCAGGAAGTAGGTGAAAAGCTGAGTATCTTCGGCCGAAGCCGTCACCTTTGTACCATTAGGTTAGTCTGTTGGGGGAGATAACTTACAGTCACAGCTGGGAACCGTAAAGAAAAGGAGGATTCGAACCCACAACTAAACGAATACGAGACCGGCGCGCTACCGATAACGCCAACAGTGCAGTTCGGGAAGTGTTTTTCTTTTTCCAACATCTCCTGCAACTGAGGCCTGAAGGCGGTGTAGTCTTTATGTATCGATCTATGAACTTCATCAGTGGTTCTTAACTTTTTTCAGTGCCCGTTCCCTTGATATCTCAGACTAATGCCTCGTACCCCCATCCAATACATATACAATGCAAACATATGAAAAGAATTAGTGATACAAACCTTCCTTTGTTTTTTCATTGTAAATATACAGTGCCATTGCACTGGCTATCATGTCTCGTGCCTTGGCCAATGCCTCGACTAGTGTACGAACCATCCCCAAATCGACCTTCCCACTTTCACACCAACCACGAGGTTGCAATTATGCACACGTCTTGGGTTACCATGACCACTGTACATCTCTGCACTGCACTCGAAGCTTAGTTATGAATTTGGGAACAGTCTTCTTACATTAGTCATCGTTCTCTTCATTGACTGACGTGACTACAAATCTGAGCTGCCTACCCTAATCATGGTACAGTATTTTTTTTAATTCTTCCCTTCTGTCTGTGAAAGTGCAAGAGAAGCAGTTCACAAGGTGATCATTTATACAATTCTCATTGATGTTTTGAACATTCTTTTGAACGTGTTCCTCGCACACTTTACATAGATGCCAATTCTTCTAAAAAAAAAATGGTGCGATTAATTATTAGCCTACCTGGTATCATATTTGCGTAAACGCGTCGTTAATAGGTTCGGTTAAAATAACCAGCCACATACTTTGCAGCTCAAAGCAAAACAACCCCGTTCGAAAAACAAAGAATTAGTGCTGTAGACAATCGTTTGACGATCACCCATGAACGATCATCATTGAGCGATAATTATATAATCGTATCGAGTAATACGTGCCTTTAGTCTACTCGTCATGGCCGATGAGAAGAAGAAATAGGGGTTGTTGAAATGGTAAACATCCGAGGTAACCGTGACCGCAGAAGTACATCCACCTTGAGCACGGTCACTGGACAGAACCCCTCAGGGGGTAACGTGACCGCCTAAAAGATTCACTTCCCAGTCCAAGCGAAGACTTCCTCACGTCTCACTCGGCTTCCGTCCTTAAGTCAAGGGCTTCCACAAGCTGATTTCCATTTACTGAATCTACTTGTTTGAATTTATTCAAAGCTATAAAAAAAAAACAGGACAAAAAAGATTTAAAAAAATCTACATTCTAAATACAAACTTAACTTCAGGTAAATCTATGTACAGTGGATTTATTTATTCAAAGCTTCCTAAAACCAAATTTACCTACTAGGAACAATCATAACCATATTGTGAATAATGCCAATAGAATAACTGAAGTTATAAAAAAAACTATCCAAGTGTAACTTATTAGTAAAATAAATAGATTTAATTGCAATGATTGTAATAATGATAATAAATATGCAGCATCAGGGTGTCATCAACAGCCATATCTGGTATTAATAGACATCCCAGATAATTTTCCCTAACAAGCAGCAAAAGATAAACGAGTAATATTAAATTAAAACGAATATGAATGTTATCCGGTTTCCAATAAACGTTTTGTTGTTAGATATCTAGATGGGGAAGAAATAATGGAAGAGGGAGTGAAATTTGCAATGAAGAAAATGAAAAAAGGGAAAGCCATGGGTGAGGATGGTGTGATGATTGAAATGTTAGAGGCATTAGGGGATTTTGCAATAAGAAAACTCACTAGTCTAATAAACAAAATTTACGAAAAGGGTACAATAACGGAACATATGTGTAACTCGATTTTTATACCACTACCAAAGATAAACGGAACAATGGAATGTAGTAAACATCGCACAGTCAGTATCATGAGTCAAATAACCAAAATTATATTAAGGATAGTTTTAAATAGAATAAGAAATAAAATGAGAGAACAAGTTTCATGGGAGCAATTTGGTTTCATAGAAGGGAAAGGAACAGCAAATGCAATTTTTATAATAAGAACGATTATGGAGAGGATGATAGAAAAACAACAAAATGTATATCTTTGCTTTGTTGACTACGAGAAGGCGTTTGATAGGGTAAGACATGAGGATTTTATAAATATTTTGGAAAGAGTGGATTTAAATAGCAAAGACATGAGTATCATTAGAAATTTGTATTGGAAGCAAAGAGCAGCGGTGAGGGTACGGGGAGGAAGAACAGAATTTCAAGCTATAAAGAGGGGAGTGCGTCAAGGCTGTGTTATGTCTCCAGATTTATTTAATTTATATGGGGAGATGATCCTAAGGGAATTAGAGGGAATGGAAGGGATTAAAATTGGAGGATTTAATATAAATCATATCAGATATGCTGATGACACAGTATTGGTGGCTGACTCAGAAGATAAACTGCAACATCTATTGAATGTAACCGTAAGAGCTAGTGAGGAGAAAGGTTTAAATGTAAATATGGAGAAAACTAAAATACTAGTGGCCAGTAAAACAGATCCACCAAGAGTGCAAGTACAAATAGCAGGGAGAAGAATAGAACAAGTAACCAAATTTTCGTACCTGGGAAGCGTATTGACAGAAGATTGTAGATGTGAAAAGGAAATAAAATCAAGGATAGCGATAGCTAAAAGCACGGTTCAGAAAATGAAAGGGGTTTTAACAAACAAGAAAATGTCTACAGATATAAGGAGAAGAACAGTTAAAACATTTATATGGTCAACACTATTATTATATGGTTCAGAAGCGTGGACAATCAGCAAAAAATTGCAGGAAAACTTAGAAGCAGCAGAAATGTGGATATGGAGACGAGTATTAAGAGTACCATGGACAGCGAAGAAAACAAATGAAGAAGTATTGAGAGAAATGGAGACAGATAGGGAATTGATGACAACAATAAGGAAAAGACAGTTGCGATTCTTAGGACATATAATGAGGAAGGAAGGGTTGGAAGAGGTGGTGATGACGGGAATGGTGGAGGGAAGGAGAGCAAGAGGAAAGCAGAGGGAGAAGTATAAGGACGGGCTGATGAGGGCGACGGGAAAACAACTTAAACCAGTACAGATGTTACAAGTAACTAGGGACCGTGAACGGTGTCGCTCCATGGTTGCCGAAGTCCAAGAGGATATGGCACGACGGTAAGGTAAGGTAATCACCTCAACGTGAAGTAGAAGCCAAAATGGGGCGTTTAATTAAGACATTGTGTTTGATTTAATCTTATATGATTGTCATTAAATTTTAAAATGCTGTTTCAGGGAATTGAATTCAAGGTTTTATATCTTTTTATGAGAACTGCAGCTGTGTTTGATCATAAGAACGTTGTCCTTTTTTGTATGTGGTCACATGTATGCGTCGTTAGTTCAGATACGGTAACAACGTACGAAAATGTTTGAAGTTCAACTAAAACCAAACTTTGGATACGTACAATCTCTCAAAAAAGCAAGTGACATAATTAAAACACTAGAAGAGAAGACAAGTGCAAAATTTACGTGTTATAAACAAGATAAAGGGTTTGGCCTATACGGTAAAGGATTATTAATGTTTGTACTAAAAAGGGACAATTATTATATTATATAGTTTCACCCAACCAACGATTTTGTGCCAGTACAGCATTTTCTAACAAAACAACTTGTAGTTTTCCAAAATAGTTTTGAGTATAAGTATTGCTAATTAGCAATGGCAGATTCAGTAATTATTTCACTGCATAGTTCTTTGTAGACTCAACGTAAATAAATATGTACTTAGTAAAGCCATGACAAAGTCAAAGGTGAGCATGGTATTTACAATAACAATTACTGCAATTTTTTATTTTATTAATTTCTCTCAGTAATCCGTTATATCTACCCATAAAGTGTATTTTGGCCGTCCATCACATAACCCTCGACTTCTATTGTAATATTCATTTGTAGAAAATAGAATCATGATTTATACCCCTCTAAAAGTTTTTGTAAAATTTAAAGAATTTGCATTGTAGAATTTCTTTACCTATTATTAATTTATATAATATAATTCAACCCAGTTAGGTTAAGTTTCAAGGACCCCTACACTGTAAACTTGTGCCCAGCTAATTAATTTTAATGGTTTCTTACTATTTACATTTTTTTAGAAGATGCTTAACTAATTTGCAGTGAATAGGAGCAACACCTTCAAATAAATTCATTACTCTACTAATCTTTATATTTGATATATATTTTAAGAAATACTTGTTTAAAAGGGATGAGGATATTCTATGGGTTAAATGAAGAATTGTCACCCCAGAATGCCCACGTGAAGAATCATCACCCCATGAGATCCCACCTGAAGTATTATCACCCCAGTATGCCAAATATCAACAGTGGAAAATAGGTTAGGTTAGGTTTAATGAGGGTAATACTTATTGTCATCAACTAATACAACCAAAGAATCATAACCCAGGATGGCCCACATGATGAACTGTCACTCTAGGATAGTCCACATGAAGAATTGTCACCCTATCAAAATCTGGGGTGACGATTCTTCATGTGATCCTGTTCTTCTTCCATGCCCAGTAGCAGCGGCACATGTAGAGGCACTACAACTGCAACACACCCTCTATTTTCTCTCAATGACTGCCCAGCCACCTCAATGTATTGAAGGCTAATAAGTAGTTTAAAAAATGTGTTGCGCAAGTTGAAACTTACATTTTTTCACACATTTTACAAAATTTGATTAAATGCTGTGTTATATAGATATTTCCCCCATGTGGATAGCCATAAATGCACCAGAGAGGCTTTTTCTCACACATTTTACTAAGTTTAATTAAATGATGTGTTACATAGATATTTCCCCCATGTGGATAGCCATAAATGCAGCAGGGGGCTTAAAGTATAACAATGTTGGTCTGATGCCAGCTTTTAACTCCTGGCTAAGGTGCAGACAAATCTCCACACCAGTGAAGATTACCTTATTTGTGTGACATAAGATTAGATAGTCTCGCATGTGAAATTAGGTTGATAAATGGCTCCTGTCCTTTCTCCTGGTAGATTATTCATTTCTTCCAACTGTTAACATTTCTAAGTTTTTATGATGACAGCTTCAAATACAAACACAACTACCTTTACAATAATCCACAGTAGGAGTTAAAGCTCTGAGGAGCAGTATCCTTCTACCAGGATTCCCTTTTCCTCCAAGTATTGCATCCACCCATCACTTTTCTTCTTCTTCTTCTTCTTCTTCTTCTTCTTCTTCCCACACACATTTTTGGTTTTGTGACAGTTAAGGATATTGTTCTATAATTCAGAGGTTCTTATCCACTTCTTCCCTTTGTAGGTTGGTACCACATTTGCCATCTTCCAATCATGTGGCACCCATCCCTTTTCCAGTAAACATATGGTCAGTTGGTGTTTTATCTACATTCCACCTATCAATCTATATGCCAAGGGCTTTTTCCCCCTTACAAGGGAGGTAGCCATGTCCGACCTATTGCACTCCCATCCACCACACTTTATTTCCCTTTCATCTTAGCTCCTCATGGATGAAGGGTCATCCCTGTCTCCTGCTTACTGCCTGGGTCAGAAGCAATGCAGCAAAACACAGCACATTCACAGCAAGGCTGCTTCAGTTAACACAACCCCTTCTCCCTTCAAGTGGAAAATAGAGAAGACAGAGAGAAATCCCTTTGGGCTGCATCAAAATATCCATACACAATCACTCCCCCATCCCCCACACTTTTCTATCCTTGCTCAACAGAACTAGAAAAGAGAGAAGATAGGGAGAAAATCCTTTTGGACTGTGTCTAAATATTATCCATACACTCCACCTACAGTCTTTTAATATAAAATTTGAGACCCCACCTGGCCCCTAAGGGCTTCCTCACTTCTAAATTTAATCTGTTCCCACTCATTTACTTCTTTTCTTCCAAGTCCTCTTCTATGGCTTCTTCCTCCTTACAAGGGAGGTAGCCAAGTTAAAAGGCGAGTACCCACTCCCACCCATTCCACTCCCATTCACACCCTTTTTTCCCCACTCATTTTAGCTCCTCAGGAATGATGGGTATCCTCTTACTTGTTGAATACCCTTTGGAAGTTTTTATTCATTGTTTCATTATTATTGTTATTATTTTATTTATTTATTTTTATTCGTTTATTTTACTCTACTTGTTTATATATATATATATATATATATATATATATATATATATATTTTTTTTATTCATTCATAGCATAGAGCAACTTGGGTTCATCTTTGTGTAGGTCACTTACACCTTTTATGAAGTTTTCTTTCTTCCTTCAAATTATTGTAGAGCATGCGGCGACATTGTGGTCCCCTAGTACCAAAAAGAACATAAAGAAAATAGAAATAATCCAAAGAGCAGCTACAAAAATGGCACCTTCACTTGCAAACCTATCATACGAGGAGAGATTGGCTAAACTGGAGCTACCGACACTGGAGGAAAGAAGAGAGAGAGGAGACCTACTGACCATCTACAGAATCATGAAAGGCACAGAGATACTTGATAGAGAAGAATTACTAAACTGGGACAAGAGAAACACAAGAGGACATGGAAGGAAATTAAGAAAACATAGCTATAGAAAAGAACTGAAGAAAAACAGTTTTCCACATAGAGTTTTAGACACTTGGAACAAACTGGGTAATGAAATAGTAAGCACAAAAACCATTCACGAGTTTAAAAGCAAACTAGACACTGAGAGATACAATGGCGGGACAACACGAGCATAGCTCCCCTTCCCGCAAAATACAACTAGGTAAATATGTCTAGTACTCCTGTATTATTTTGTCTTTTTTCCTCTTCTCCACCTTTCCCATTCTTTATCTTTCTTTTGTTTTCCTTTCATCCATTTTTGTTTAACCATTTCTCTCATTATGATCATCAAGAAACTCAAAACTAATTCATGACCTCTTCCAACAGAGTGGTCCTTTGATCATCACCGTGTGCGCTGGGAACAGGATGCAAATAAAGCCTCAGGAGAACTGATTCAGTATGATGGTATTCCTTATATTCTGCTCGGCACCAAGATTATGGAGTGTCAGCATGGTGTTGACAGAAATGTAACACAGAAGATGCGATATCGTGTAAGAAAAGAGGTAAGGAAACAATCATTTGATATTTAGCGATGTTTTAATCAATCTGTTAACCCATGTCTTCCTTGCAAGAGACTCCAGTGTTCCCAGGTAACCAGCAACAACCACCAGATTTAGTGCCACCAATTTTCCATTTCAAAATAGAGCAAATTCTGTCTCAGGGAATGGGTAATTCTGCTTCAATTTCATTTCCGATAATCTGTTACCTGAATGTTCTCAAAACATTGAAAAAATACTAAACTGTGTATTTTAGCCACTGTATTGTAAGTAACAATGAAATGAATAAGAATTTGCATGTCATTGTTTTGATTGATTAACATCTCAGGGCTCAAAATATGTGGTTATCAACTTTTTCATGTACAGTATGCGCAGAAAGTAATGACACTTTACGCTAAGCGTCATTACTTTTCACGGAAAGTCTTTGGCCCACAAAAGTACCACCAAATGAAGTGTGGTATGAGCTGATGTTTTCTATGCGGCAACTAGCAACACTGTATGAGTGTGTGGTAGCGGTTTGTTTATCTCAGTAACACATGGTTCGTTGTGACGAGTGTTTGTATTTTTTTGGTCTCCCGCATTTTTCCCTTTTTTGGGCTCGTGTTACCACCCAATTGTGCCTCCTATATACCCCTTACCATGCCCAAACAAACCCTGGATAAGGACAAACGTGTTGAAATAGTTGCATTATTCAAGATGGACCATAAATTACCCAAAATATCGAGACTCACAGGTGTTAAGCTACGTACAGTGCAGCGGTTGCTCAAGCGGTACCGCGACTCTAGGGAGGCCTGTGTTCCTGCCCCTTTGCCAAAGCCGGGTAGACCTCACAAGACTACATTTAGGACCAGAAAACTCATTGATAGGCAAGTAAGGAAGGATCCTCGCTTAACTGCAAGACTTCTGAAAGAGAAGAACCCAAATTTCCTTGGTGATGTCTCTATCAGGTCGATCCAGCAGCTACTACACAATGACCTGAATTATAAAAGTTACCGTGCCTGCACTACTCCTTGGGTTACTCGTTGGCAAGTTGTTAAACGTCTAAAATTTGCCAAGAAATATTCAACATGGACAGATGAACAGTGGAAAACAGTCTTCTGGAGTGACGAATCGACTTTCAGAGTGACTGGCACCCCAGCAGCCAAGGTCTACCGCAAGCCTGGTGATGACCCCTTGAAACCTCGCTTCACGAACAATGTCATCAAGCACCCTGCCTCACTCATGGTTTGGGCAGGATTTACGTATTATGGTGTTGGCAAGCTGGTTGTACTCCCTGCTAATGAAAAAGTAAATCAGTATAACTATCTGGAGTTATTGGCTGACTATCTTCCTGACTGTTTTGAGGAGACCAAGGCTGAGGTTTTTATGCAGGATGGAGCACCTGCTCACATGGCCAAACCTCTGACAGACTGGCTAAGAGACTGTGAAGTGAGTTATATTAAAGACTGGCCAGGTAACAGTCCCGATATTAACCCGATGGAAAACCTTTGGGGTTTAATGAAAAGAAAATTACGTGACATGGACACCTCATCAGTGCCACAGTTGGAATCCGCTATTTGCCAGCTCTGGGCCTCCATTCCTGAAACAACCCTCCAGAACCTTGCACTATCAGTTCCAGGACGTCTCCAGAAGGTGATACAGAGGAAGGGATATTCATTTCATCCAATTTCTATATGTAAGTCAAGAGTTTTTATGAGAGTAGTAGAGATTGTGTCAGGATTAGAAATGGAGAGAGTGAGTGGTTCAAGGTAAAGGTGGGACTTCGTCAAGGATGCATTATGTCGCCCTGGCTGTTCAACTTATACATGGATGGGGTAGTGCGAGAGGTAAATGCAAGGGTAGTGGGTCAGGGATTAGAGATGGTTAAAGAAAATGGAGAAAAGTGGGAGGTGAGCCAGTTGTTGTTTGCGGACAACACTATGCTTGTGGCAGGATCGGAGGAGGGATTGAGGAAGTTGGTGACAGAGTTTGGGAGAGTGTGTGATAGAAGAAAATTGAAGATAAATGTGGGTAAAAGTAAGGCAATGAGATGTACAAGGGGTGAAAGTGGCAGTAGACTGGAAGTGAGCATTAAGGGGGAGCGACTGGAGGAAGTGGATAGTTTTAGATAATTGGGTGCAAATGTACCAGGAAAAGGTGGAGGTAGAATGTAGATTGAGAGAAGCGAGTAAATGCCTTGATGGATTAAAAAGTGTAATGAGGAATAGACATTTGGGAGTGGATGCTAAGAGGAGACTATATGAAGGAGTGATTGTGCCAACAGCACTTTATGGGGCAGAAACATGGAACATAAGAGAGGAAGAGAGAAGGAGTTTGAATGTGTTTGAGATGAGGTGTCTGAGAAGTATGATGGGGGTTACTAGGCTGGATTGAGTGAGAAATGAGGAGGTGAGGAGGAGAACAGGGTGGAAAGGGGGTTGGGAGATAGGGTTGATGAAAGAGTATTAGGATGGTTTGGACACATGGAAAGAATGAGTGAAGAAAGACTAGTAAAAGAGGTATGGAAGGCAGATGTGGAGGGAGTGAACATGAAGGGACGTCCTAGGATGAGGTGGATGGATGGGGTGAAAGAGGCTTTGGGGAAGAGGGGAATGTCTGTTGAGGAAGGACGGGAGAGGACAGAAGACAGGGGTGAATGGAGAATGGTTGTATATGGATGATGTTGTGATGCATGAGGTGGAATGGGCAGGGGGATGGGGGGTGAGGTAGTATGTGTGAGCAAATTTTGACGTAGCCTGAAGGGATTTCTCCCCATCTTCTCCTTTATGCATGGGGGGACAGAGAGGGGGCTAGTCGCCGATTTAATGAAGCGGCCTTGCTGTGGATGTGCTGTGTCTTGGGACACTGCTTCTGACCCAGGGCAGTGGACAAGGTGCAGGGATGACCCGTCATCCAGGAGGTGCTAAGATGAGAGGGAGGGTGGAGGGGTGTGGAGTGTATTCAGGGATGGAATGGGTGGGAATGATTTTATGCCTTTTCCTTTTTTGGCTACCTCCCTTGTAAGGGGAAAAAAGCCTTGGTATATGTATGTATGTATATGTAAGTACCATAATTTGCATTATTTCATACATTTTCACATGCAAACTAACCTTCACCTCCAGTTTACAGGTTTCATTAAGGGTGACATCATTACTTTCAGTGCATACTATACATGTGTTTTACCTAGCATGAAAACCAAAATCTATGAACCTATTTTGTATGCATCATCTGTATTATACAAATGATTTAATTTCTTGTTAATGAGTAGAATTTTATGTTTCTGGTATCTGGTGGTAGGAAGCTTTAGGTGACTGTTGAGGCTGTTCGAGTGTCCCTAGTAGAACCCAACCTGTTATTTTGCCTGTAGTACAGCTTTTATAGAAGCCTGTAAATATTCCATCTACTTATCAAATATCAAACTGCAGCCCTAAAATTAAAAACACTTCATATTAATTACTTCACTGATCATGATTCTTTGCTTGTGGTATTTGGATTTTGATAATTGGAAATTGATGTTATAATTAGTGGATAACTCATGAACTACACACACTTGCAGTTGAAAAGTTCTACAAGCTAGAAAATCGGCTGAATAAATTGAATATTTAAAACACATTTGTGTTAATTATAGTGAAATGTAGGGGACTTTTTGTGCTGCCACCTAGAGTTTAGCAAAGTAAATATTCTTGGTGACACATTCAAAACAAACCCTGGCAACATGAGAAATGGGGTCAATTTCAGTCTCTGCTAAAATCATGAAAAACTAACCGATTTGGACAGAAAAAAAATGGAAGAAAGCTGAGTGTGTGTAGAATCGGTTTCTAGGACTCAGTTCTGTTTTAGAGCTATAATTCCCCAAATTACGTCTGTTTTCCACGATCACAGATTTTTGAACCCCTACATATTGTCCCATAAATCATACATACATAAGCCCATAAGTCACTTGGGGAAAAGATATTGAGATGATTAGGTAAGGTTAGAGTAGAGCAGTGTAAGATGAGGTGTTCCGTGTCTTCTGTGTGGTAATTGCCTCTGAGGCAGTTTGGTTCTTGCTTTTCATGGGAGGAATTTTTCTGTATAGATAATATCTGTGGGAGTGTGGTGGTTGGCATTGGAATGCTTGGTCAGTGATCTTAAGTGTTAGTGTTTTTGTATGGTTATCTGTTAAGGCAAGGAAGGGAGAGGACAAGAGATAGAGTGCAGAGGGGTTGTGAAACGATGACAAATTGATGCAGCATGAAGGGATTTGTCCTTGTCCTCTTTGTTTTACTTGTGAGTACCTAGGTATTCTATTTGGACAGTTTTAGTGTATCCTGTTATTATTGTTATTGCTTTGTTTTGTATACAAAACATGCTATAAAAATATTGTATATCACCGGCGAAGTTGAACCATCCTAATATTCTTTCAACCCTATCTCCCAGCTCCTTTTCCACCCCTGTTCTCCTCCTCACCTCCTCATTTCTCACTCTATCTAGCCTAGTAACCCCCATCATACTTCTCAGACACCTCATCTCAAACACATTCAAACTACTCCTCTCTTCTTCTCTTATGTTCCATGTTTCTGCCCCATACAGTGCTGTTGGCACAATCACTCCTTCATACAGTCTCCTCTTAGCATCCATTCCCAAATGTCTATTCCTCATTACACTCTTTAATCCACCAAGGCATTTACTCGCTTCATGGAGACATATATTCACAACAATGAGTGGGATTTAATGAACCATGCCCTTGGTCCAGCTCGCTGGCAGCAGGTTCAAAGTGCTATCACCTTGACCTCCACCACAAGTATCAGTGATCTAACTGATCATCTAACAAGCATCCAAAAACTATAAGATAGCAGCTAAAAGTACCCAAGCTTAGACAGACTAGATCAGTGGCTCAGGGATGATAGAATGAAGACATCATCCCAGAAATCATCAGTAATGTTGAGTATTGAATAGTGCTTACTTACTGCTAGCTATACTATAACTGCAGTTCCACTGAATCACCATTTCTGTAAGTTTATGAAGAATACCATCTAGGATGCTGAGGTTTGATGATAATCTCCTATGTCAAATTTAGTATTGGACCCTTTCAAATGTACATACATACATACATATATATACCAAGAGCTTTTTCACCTATACAAGGGAGGTAGCAAATTTGAATGTAACAAATACAGTACTACTTCTCATTAACGGACTAAAAGAGGGGTAACGGTGTCCGTTGATGTGAATAATCCGTTGATTTGGAGTGGTTTTTGGGTGGCATAGTGATTGCACAGCACCAAAAACACCGAAAACACCACAAACACAGCTCATTAACGTCCATTAATGAGAGGTTGTACTATATATACCCCAACAGCATACAATTCTAACATACAACAAACTTCCACCAATTCCACACTGTACATCCACACAAAAACACATCCACACCCAGATCACCAAATGGATTCTTCAGTAAAGACCACTAAACTCAAATCTGTACTAACCACCCTCAGATATCAACCCCTCAAAAAAAAAAAAAAAAAAAAATCCCTTTCAAGGGAAGGAAGAACTGCATTGGCATGCTTACAATCTGGACACCATCCAGTAATAAAACAGAATCAACACAGAATCAAACTGCCCTAGATGTAACTACCACCGAGGACACTGAACACATCGTCCTCCATCTATCCATCAATATACCAAATGCTTCTTTCTCCCTATAAGAGAGGTAGCCAAGTCAAAGTCATGCACCCACTCCTACCCATTCCACTCCCATCCACCAGCCTTGTTTCTCTCTTATCTTAGCTCCTCATGGATAAGGAAGGTCATTCCTGTCTCCTGCCCATTGCCTGGGTCAGAAGCAATGCAGCAAGACATAGCACGTCCACAGCAGGGCCACTTCACTTACACATCTTCCAACAACACAATATCTCCTCCCTTGAGTGATTTATGGACCCACCCAGAGGCCATTGCTAGTAACCTGGGAGTAAGTGGGTCTCCTGCAGGAGAGACCTGAGCTAATGGACTGACTGACAGTTGGGTGTCCAAGTTTAGTCTCTGGATTGTAGGGGACCATGCCAGGGAAGCTTAGTCACATATAGTTCATATGAACAGCTTATAAATTGTAATTAGAGTTTCTTTATGCTCTCCAAGTTTGTCTGCTCTGTGTATAATTTTGAGTTAATGAGGAGGGGATCACAAAATAATGAAGCACTGGGGCTAAATCAGCTCTGGTTGACAGGCCCTGCTGTGAAAGAATTGTGTCTCACTGTTTAGGAGCTTTGGTTTCACCTTTATGAACCTGATTCATATCATCTATCAATACGAGTATATCAAGGGGTTTATTCTTCCTTCAGGGAGATGGCCAAGTCAAAAAGGTCATACCCACTCCTACCCATTTTACTCCCATTCCGCACCCATCCACCACCCTTCTTTTAATTGGCAACACCTCTCTCTCTCTCTCTCTCAATCTCTCATCATGTGGAAAATACAGAAGACGGGGAGAAACCCCTTTGGGTTGAGTCAAAATATCCCAAAGAGATATAAACTACATTCCTACTCTATTCTTTAATTTTCAGAGACAGATCCCTACTTCAGGAATACCATCTATCTATATACAAAGGGAGGAGGCTGGAGGGGAGTGGAATATATAGGAAATGGAATGGGTGGGAGTGGTTTCTATGCTTTTTTTCTTTTTGGTTACCCCCCCGTGTAGTGGGAAAAAGCCTTTGGTATATGTATGTATGTATATACAAAGGGCTTTTTCCCCCCTTTTAAGGGAGTTATAAGGAATACTGAGCCATGTTTTATCTCTTACTATCCATTATTTCTGTTGCATTTTATCTACACATTTGATCACTCTTTCTCTCTCATTCTCCTGTGGCAAGGGGATAAGAATGATGCCATTGTGTTCTTATGTGCATCATAAAAGGTGACTGAATGGGGCAAAGCAAAAGGATTGGAGATTCCCTTTTCTGTATTTTTCTCCTGTGAAGAGTGAATATATGCTTTGCCTTACACACTTTTGTAGGACCATTGCTATCCATATATAACAGGGATGGCCCACCTTTTGTGAGATATGATATACTTTTTCTATAGTTACCCTGATGTGATCTAACAGCCTAACACAGGAATAATCTGTCTTATAAATAATTGTATGTTGTTCAGACATGTCCATCATTATAAAAGTAAAGTATTCCCAGAAAGAAGAGAGAAGGAGTTTGAATGTGTTTGAGATGAGGTGTCTGAGAAGTATGGTGGGGGTTACTAGGCTGGATAGAGTGAGAAATGAGGAGGTGAGGAGGTGAACATGGGTGAAAAAGGATTTGGGAGATAGGGATTGAAAGAATATTGGATTAGGTTTGGAACATTAGAAAGTTTGAGAAATGAGGGAAGGGAGTAAAAGAGGTATGGAAGGCAGATGTGGAGGGAGGTGAACATGAGGGAGGACGTCTAGGATGAGGTGGAATGGGATGGGTGAAAGGGGGCTTTGGGGAAGAAGGGAATGTCTGTTGAGGACGGAAGACAGAGGTGAGTGGAGAATGGTTGTATATGGATGATGTTGTGATTGCATGAGGAGGAATGGGCAGGGGGGTGGGGTAGTATGTGTGAGTAAATTTTGACGCAGCCCGAAGGGATTTTCTCCCCGTCCTCTCCTTATATGCAAGGGGGGACGGAGAGGGGGGGGTCGCCGATTAAATGAAGCGGCCTTGCTGTGGATGTGCTGTGTCTTGCGACACTGCTTCTGACCCAGGGCGGTGGGCAGGGTGCAGGGATGACCCGTCATCCAGGAGGTGCTCAGATGAGAGGGAGGGTGGGAGGGGTGTGGAGTGTATGTAGGGATGAAATGGGTGGGAGTGTTTTTATGCCTTTCCCTTTTTGGCTACCTCCCTTGTAAGGGGGAAAAAGCCTTGGTATATGTATGTATGTATTCCCAGAAAGAAAAAATATATAATAATTCAAGTATCATGAGTACATGGAAATGCTATTGCAGCTATTTGCATGACAAATTCTGAAGAACAAATTATTAACAAGTACAGTGGTGTAATTGACTTAAAACAAACTTTGGCCACCCCTGATATATAATATACATCTGTATTCTTGAAATATCTTATTTCTATTTGTTTTAGGAGACTTACCCCTACAACACAAAGAGACGGCAAGTGACGCCAATTAGTAAGAAACTCGATTGTCCAGCAAAAATTGTGCTGAAAGATGTTGTCAAATTTCCAGCCTACAGAGTAAGTATGATTAATGTTCCATGTTAAGTGCTTCCCCTATACTGTAATTCACCTCTACATTTGCTCCTCTGTTGACTGTCATGGTTAAACCCAAATACTGAAAACACTTCCATGAGCATCTCACCCTTTATACCCTTGATCTACCTACCACCATCACCTCCTTTTACATATCTCTTTAATTGTGCTCACATTTTTCTCTCAACCCTCTCCCCTCACACATCCATTCAAGCTGTCCCCAACTGCGTCAGTCTCACCACAGAATCAGCCACAAGTGCAGGGTCATCAGCAGACAACAACTGGCTCACCTCCTACCTCCCTCCACACTTTTCCATCAGTTCCAAACCTCTGCCTAGCTTTTTCACGTTTACCTTGCTGGCTGTGCAGATTAGAATGTTACTACTTGCAGGGGAGGTTGAGGCAACAGCAGTTCAAACCCTGCTTCCAGCAAATTGGACTGTTTTAAAATTCCTATGTAAAGGGCACTGTCCTAGCCTTATGATATGAGGAGTTCACAACATTAAACTGAATCATTAGGAGAGGAACAGAGGGAGTACAGGGGTCCCTCAAATAAAGCGGATTCGAATAACACGGATTCAATCATACGCGGATTTTATTTCAAAACCATCTCAAATGTAGAGAACCGTTTTAAAATTCGCGCCAAGTCGGGCACGCATACGCACACACGCAGCAATATCGCAAACAATTTTACCGCCCTAACCTGTTGAAGTGTAATGTTTCTTTCGTTTGGAACACAACTAATAAGTCTGATAATGACTGCGCTTGTCGTGTCTTAATTTCTCTTATGAGGTTCTTGTTACTGGCAGTGGTGGTTTGGGAGATCAAAAACAGACATATACACGCTTACGCACACGTAGACACGTGTTAGACAACCAGTGTATGTTGTGAATGCGCGTGCGTGTACACACAAATACGAACACAGACACACGCACGTACATGCTTACTTGTACATGTTAACACAGACGCATACACGCACGCACACACACACACACACACACACACACACGCCACACACACATACATACACCACATACACACACATATACATACGCCACATACACACATGTATATACGCCACATACACATATGCATATACGCCACATACACATGTATATACGCACAAACACATACGCCACATACACGCACGCACACACACACACATGCATACGGTACTCGGTATTTAATATGGAAAGTCAGCATACGCGGATTTGGTCATACGCAGTAATTTCAGGAACCTAACCCCCGCGTTATTTGAGGGACTCCTGTAGTTGGTGAGGAACAGTGTGGATGGGTAGAGGTTGTGTAGATCAGATTTTTGTGGTAAGACAGATATGTGAGAAAGCTATAGGAAAGGGGAAGGATGTTTTTTGGGCTTTTATGGATCTGGAAAAGGCTTACGACAGGGTAGACAGGAGGGCACTGTGGGAGGTTTTGCGGATATACGGGATAGGAGGAAAGCTTCTAGGAGCTGTCAAGAGTTTTTATGAGAGTAGTAGAGCATGTGTCAGGATTAGAAATGGAGAGAGTGAGTGGTTCGAGGTAAAGGTGGGACTTCGTCAGGGATGCGTTATGTCGCCCTGGCTGTTCAACTTGTACATGGATGGGGTGGTGCGAGAGGTAAATGCAAGGGTGGTGGGTCAGGGATTGGAGATGGTTAAAGAAAATGGAGAAAAGTGGGAGGTGAGCCAGCTGTTGTTTGCAGATGACACTGCACATATGGCAGGATTGGAGGAGGGACTGAGGAAGTTGGTGACAGAGTTTGGGAGAGTGTGTGATAGAAGAAAGCTGGAGATAAATGTGGATAAAAGTAAGGTGATGAAATGTTCAAGGGGTGAAAGTGGCAGCAGACTGGAAGTGAGCAGAGCGACTGGAGGAAGTGGATAGTTTTAGATACTTGGGTGCAAATGTGGCAGGAAAAGGTGGAGTGAAGGTGGAGGTAGAATGTAGATTGAGAGAAGCGAGTAAATGCCTTAGTGGATTAAAAAGTGTAATGAGGAATAGACATTTGGGAATGGATGCTAAGAGGAGACTGTATGAAGGAGTGATTTTGCCAACAGCAATGTATGGGGCAGAAACATGGAACATAAGAGAAGAAGAGAGAAGGAGTTTGAATGTGTTTGAGATGAGGTGTCTGAGAAGTATGATGGGGGTTACTAGGCTAGATAGAGTGAGAAATGAGGAGGTGAGGAGGAGAACGGGTGGAAAGGGAGTTGGGAGATAGGGTTGATGAAAGAGTATTGGGATGGTTTGGACACAGAAAGAATGAGTGAAGAAAGACTAGTAAAAGAGGTATGGAAGGCATATGTGGAGGGAGTGAACATGAGGGGACGTCCTAGGATGAGGTGGATGGATAGGGTAAAGGGGGCTTTGGGGAAGAGGGGAATATCAAATAAGAGGGAGGATGGAGGGGAGTGGAGTGTATTCAGGGATGGAATGGGTGGAAATGATTTTATGCCTTTTTCTTTTTGGCTACCTCCCTTGTAAGGGGGAAAAAGCCATGGTATATGTATGTATTACCTGATCCATATGTATCTACTTGAAAAAGCTGTAATAAGCGAAACGTCGTACAAATAAAGGCTCCGTCCTCATATGGTGTTTATCTAGTCAATCTACTGAAGAGCCATATCATTAAATAGAAAAATATATATATATGAAACCAACTTAGCAATATTCTCTTTTCAGATCGAGAGAAACTTTGATAGCTTTCGAAAACAGGCCTCAAGAAAATTGAGAGAAGACATCTTTAGGGGACGAGCACAGAGCACCAGTGAAAGACGAATATACATACAGCTACCATCAGAAGAGGATCACACCAATCATGTTCTTGGGGAGAACATTAATAGCATTATTTGCAAATTAAAAAATTCAAAAGATTGGGGCGTGGAGAGTCGTAAAGTTCTTGAAAAAATAAGTGACCTTACATATACCATGAAAGAGCAAAGTGTTTTGAAAGGTTTGCATAACTCATTGGTAGCTGTGCTTGAAAGTCTTAGTCAAGATTTGCCCAGTGTGGTACCTCCTCTTCAACAAGAAAAGATGTACAAGAAACAAAAACACAAAACAGCAGAAAGGACACCTGCCCCTCCTCCTAATGAGAGTATCACCATTTACAAAGTACCGGACTTGGATAGAACTGAATGTGTGCAACAATTCCCTCCATTAACGGACGATAAATCTCACACGTGTTATAAAACATATAGTTTCAATATTGCTTCAGATAATTCAGAAGTCAGCGTTAAAGTAGTGCCTGAACAACCAGTGAAACATATACAGACTTATCACAAATCAATTGAAAGTATGGATGTATCTAATGCTCACCAAGAAATTCAACTAAATTCTGAGCATTTTTATGACCACAAAGGATATTGTAAAAATATTAATGATAATATATGCAATGCTTATTTTTGATATCGAAAAAGAAAAATCATATCTACATCTCTTTTTCTATCCTTAAGTTATTGAAGACTTTGAGCACTTACAGTTAATGCAGAAAAGTATCTGAGGAGACAGTGGTGTTGTGAGAGATACAGTAAACCTTTTACATCCATCCTCCCAACTTCCGTGTCACTTCTTTGCAACCAGTCCTTGTGTGTATTCCTCTTTTCTGCCACAATCACGAGAGAACAGCAGGAGTATATATGGTGTTGGAGATGTGCTCATGTGTCCACCTATTAAACTTTGCCTTAGATTCATTTACATCATTGGCCTGGATTATATTTTCATACAACTTACTGTATTCCATAAATCTACTCATCTTAACAGGAAGCTGTGTAGTATATTTTAGGCTGGTTTTTTTTTTTGTTTTTTTTTTTCATATCTTGTTGATCTTGCATTCCATGCCAGCAAATCCTCTTTGTTCATTATATTACCTCATTTTCAGATTTAACTATCATCATTATGTCACCTCGCTTCATATCTGTAATATGAGAAGTTCCAGATTTTTTTCCATCCTTCCTATGTGTTATCATTTAGGCTTGGTGAGGGAGGGCTAGGTGTGTATCCAAGAATTTTAAATACATATAGAAACATATGTATACCAAGGGCTTTCCCCTCATACAAATGAGGTAGCCAAAGTCAAAAGGCATAATTCCACTCCTGCCCATTTCATCCCCACCCACTCCATTCCTATTCATCACCTCTCCTTCCCTCCTGGCTCCTCCTGGATGATGGGTTATTCCTGCATCTCACCCACCACCCTGGGTCAGGAGCAATGCTGCAAGACAGCACATGCACAGTAAGGCCATTTCATTAAATTGGTGACACTCCCAACCCCATCTCTGTCTCATGCATGCAGAAACATTGAAGATGGGGAGAAATCCCTTCATACTGTGTCAAAATATCGCTTGCACATAACCATTCCCTAACCCTCTTCATCCTCCACCCACTCCTTTTCATGCATCACAGCATCATCCATACACAACCATTCCCCATTCACCCCTATCTTCTGCCCTCTACCTTCCTCAACAGACATCCCCTCTTGCTCAACACCTCTTATACTCCATCCATCCTTTTCATCCTCGGTTGTCCCCTCATGTTCACTCCATCCACCTCTGCCTTCCACACTTCTTTTACTAATCTTTCTTCACTCATTCTTTCCATGTGTCCAAACCATCCCAATCACTTTCATCAACCTTATCTCCCATCTTTTCCACCCCATTCTCCTCCTCACCACATTTCTCACTCTCGGCCTAGTAACCCCTACCACAGTTCTCAGACACTTCATCTCAAACACATTTAAACTCTTCCTCTATTATGTTCCATGTTTCTGCCCCACACAGTGCTGTTGGCACAATCACCCCTTCATACAATCTCCTCTTAGCATCTATTCCCAACTGTATTTCTAATTGCAGTATTTAATCCCCAATGCACTCGTTTCTCTCAATCTACAATCGACATCATAAGAACATAAGAATGAAGGAGACTGCAAGAGACCATAAGACCTATATCAGGCAGTTCCATGTCCATTACCATCTGTCATCCCTATCCATAAAATTGTCTAAGTGTTTCTTAAAACAATCAATAGTTTCAGCACTCGCCACATGGTTACCAAGTCTATTCCATTCATTGACCACCCTATTAGTAAACCAATTCTTGCCTATTTCCTTCTAATCTAAGTTTGTCCAATTTAAATCCATTACTGAGTCCTGCCTTGTTATCTTAATATGATGACCTTATTAGCATCACCCTTGTTAAAATCTTTGATTCACTTGAACATCTACTAGATCACCCCCAAACTCTGCATCTTTCCAGAGAGTGAAAGTTAAGGTGCCTAAGCCTCTCTTCGAAGGGTAAATTTCTTAACCCATGTTTCGACCTAGTTATGGACCAAAAGGTCTCCTGTTGGCATGCTCCACCTTTGTAATCATTTTGGTTATTCTCCTCTGTAATGATTCTAGCAAATTGACGTCCATTCTATAAGACAGAGACCAAAGCTGTACCACATAGACAAGGATGGGTCTAACTAATGCTAAATGATAATTAATTACCTTTGCACCTCTTTTTGTAAACTTCCTGGCAATGAAACCTAATGCACTGTTAGCTTTATTTCTGGGGCTAATGCACTGTTTCCTGGATTTAAAGTCAGGACTCGCTAGAACTCCCAAGTCTCTCTCACACTCTGTTTTCTCTAAAAACGTGTTATCTAAGCTATATCTGTTTTTGGGGTTGTGTAGCCCTACATTTAACATGCTGCACTTTGAGATACTGAAGTTTATATGCCATTTCACCAACCACATGAACAATTTGTTAAGATCATCCTGCAGAATCTCAGAGTCGTCTTGCAACTTAATTAGGCATCCTGTTTTAGTGTCATCCACAAATTTATTAACATCTCTGTGAATCCCATTGTCCAAGTCATTTATGTACATAACAATAAGGAACCCAAAATCTCCACCTCCACTCGCCTCCCTTTCCTGCCACATGTAGAGCTATCCACCTCCTCCAGCCTCTCTCCTTAATGTTCACTTCCAAATTGCTGCCATCCTCTATCCTTATACATCTCATCACCTTACTTTTACCCACATTTACCTTCCACTTTCTCCTCTCACACACCTTCCCAAACTCTGTCACTAACTTCCTTAATTTTTAAGAAATGAAAAATGTTTCAGAGAAATTTTGAACAAAAAAAAAATGAAACTAAGGTAAAAGAGGGTAAAGACAAAGGGAACAAATGGATGGGAAGGCAGTGAAGAGATGGATAGGCAGAATATTTATGGCTGTTTTATGTAGAGGATAGGAAACCTTGTGTCAGTGGGAGACAGTATAGTCTATGGGCTCTAAAAAGTGTGGTATGCATCATGATTTACTACTAACCATTCTGCCAAATCAACCTAAGTACAAGCTTTCTTATTTCCCATCTGTGTGCTATATATATATATATATTTTTTTCCATAGTGGAGACGTGTTTAGAACATGAGTTGATGATAGCTAACACAGTGTTTAGGAAGAAAGTCAAGCATAAGTACACATGGGAGAGGGTGCAGGATGGAAGGGTGGTTGATAGGGCCTTAATGGACTATATAGTGGTATCCATGACACCCATCATCCGCAGGACTAAAATCTGACTGGAAGGCCATTCAGAGACCCTACCCTGAAAAACAGCTACGTCATACTATTCGATAACCTCTATATTAAATCAACTCTCCTACCAATATCTCCACTACACTCAACTCTTGCACACAAAAAAAAAACTGCACATTTGGATTCCTATCTACATCAGCCCAGCTATCTCTAACCTCACTTGTGTGTGGAGGAAGATCACGACACCTCAGCAGGCATTCCTCTCCCAACCAGAACATCTTTTATTCCATCTATCCACATCCATTTTGGTATTCTAAAGTTCCCTCCATCCAATGTTGCTTTCCATATTCTTTTTGCTCGTCTTCCTAAGCTCATTCTTTCCATGTGGCCAAACCTCATCATTCATTGATATACCCCAACCTGTCAGTTCTCTGTGCCTACTCTCGTAGTTTGTGGATGACACTGCACTTGTAGCTGAGTCAAATGAGAGACTGAAGCAATGACAGTTTGAGAGAAGAAAGCTGGAAAAAATGTGGACAAATGTACAGTATTGAGGTGTAGAAGGGGAGAGGGTGACAGTGAGTTGTAGGTAAGTCTTTAAGGAGAGAGGAAAGAAAAGGATAGATTTAAGTACTTACGGGCACATGTAGCGGGGAGTGAAGGTGAATTTCAAAGTAAAGGTGGTGGCACGCTAGGTTAGCACACTACTTGCATTTGCTACTTCGTTTGAGTAGAAATGACTTCTGTTTAAGTATTCTAGAATTTTGTATGAACATCTCAACAATGTGTCTAACATTTGTGTACGTTTAAATTCACTTAGTTCGTCATTCAGCTTCTCACAATATGAGGCAGGTGTAATTTTGACATTTGACAATTTGAAAAACAAAAGACCATAACTGAAGTCGTTTCTACTCAAATGAAGTAACAAAAGCAAATAGCATGCTAGCAAGAAATGACCAGTGTGCCACCACCTTTAGGAAGCTAGTGTCTTTGGGGCAGTAAAGTGCAAAGGTCTGGTAATGCCCGGGGCCAACTTCTTGATTGTACAGTATATCCCAAAGATTCAAGTATAAGGTCTATTAATGATAACTATTATGAGTAAGGAATATATTTTGAATATGTAAACACAGATGAAACATCAGATAAATTCTATTCAATTTAGATATAAATAAACCAAAATTATTAAGTTCTTTTACTCAAATGAGTGAAGAAAGACTAGAAAAAAAGGTGTGGAAGGCAGAAGTGGGCGGAATAAACTTAAGGGGGACAGAGAATGAAGTGAATGGACATGGTGGAAGGAGCATTAAAACAAGTGGGATGTCTGTTGAGCAGTGAAGACAGGGAGAGAGGAAGAGATAAGTGTAATTAGAGAGTGGTTGTGATTTCCCAGGTCGGCCCAAGAAAATAATTGTTTCTTTCAACACGAACATCAAACAATCACACATCGAGATCCAGGAGTCTGGCCGAAAGAAATGTGATTGAATAAAATTTAATTTCAGCCACATATGATAACAACATGAACATGATATATGGACATTTTAAATGTGATAAAAATCTAAAAAAAAATTAATTGTTAAGACGTACCCGCCAAACTGACCTAGCGGTGCCAAGTGGAAAAGGGGAAGGTGAGGTCATGCACCTCTCCTAACTTGTGTGAAACATGTCCCACCCCTTTTGCTTCTGCTGTACGCTATCCTTCTTGGTGTCATACGTAACCCTTCTCATACCTTTGTCTCATGTGAAGCGTCTGACGGTGTAACCACACGAAAGTACTTCCACGGTGATGTAAAAGCCCTGTATACATACATGCACACACACACACATATATATATATTTATATATATATATGTATATATATATATATATACATATATATGTATATATACATATATATATATATATGTATATATATATATATATATATATATATATATATATATATATATATATATATATATATATATGAGAGTGGAGGTGGAGGAAACAAGCGAAAATGGTCTGGGACTCCCTTATTGTTTATACGTTTCAACAGCTCGAACCTTACAATTGTACACTCGAAGGTTCGAGCTGTTTGTAGACAGCTTACTGAAGAAGACCGAGTAGGTCGAAACGTATAAGCATTAAAGGAGTTCCAGCCCATCTTCGCTTGTTCTTCCTCCACCCACACTCATCTGTCAAACCCATTCATCATTCATTCATTCGCATATATATATATATATATGTGTGTGTGTGTTTGAACACTGGTAAGATGAACTGAAAATCCCACTGTCAGAGAAAAGAAAGTTGTATGAAGACACGTATATTACGATCATTGTGTGTGTGTGTGTGTATATATATATATATATATATATATATATATATATATATATATATATATATATATATATATATATATATATATATACAATCCCTCGTTTTTAACGGACCTCCATTTGACGAATATCGAAAACAACGGACTAAATCTGTTCCAGCCGACTCTGTAAGCCCAACGTGCTGCGGACCGAGTTGTGGCAGTACTGAACACCAGCTGATTTTAAACTAAAACTGTTAAATTTACCGTATCATATTGTTTACTTACAGTGCACATATAGTTTACACTGTCAGATTGGATGATGTGCTTCACTAAAAGTACAGTACTGTATTATTCCTGTTTCTTTCGTAATGCAATTGTTGATATTAACCACTATATCATAGTGTCGTTAACTGCGGACAATCAGCATTATCGGACCGATGTTCCCCACTTTTCTCGGTAAAATGAGGGATGAGTGTGTGTGTATATATATATATATATATAATATATATATATATATATATATACATACATACATACATATACCAAGGCTTTTTCCCCCTTCCAAGGGAGGTAGCCAAAAAGGGAAAGGCATAAAAACACTCCCACCCATTTCATCCCCAAATACACTCCACACCCCTCCCACCCTTCCTCTCATCTGAGCACCTCCTGGATGACGGGTCATCCCTGCACCCCGCCCACCGCCCTGGGTCAGAAGCAGTGTCGCAAGACACAGTACATCCACAGCAAGGCCGCTTCATTTAATCGGCGACCCCCCCCCTCTCCGTCCCCCTTTGCATATAAGGAGAGGACGGGGAGAAATCCCTTCGGGCTGCGTCAAAATTTACTCACACATACTACCCCCCCCCCCCGCCCATTCCTCCTCATGCAGTCACAACATCATCCATACACAACCATTCTCCACTCACCTCTGTCTTCCGTCCTCTCCCTTCCTTCCTCAACAGACATTCCCCTCTTCCCCAAAGCCCCCTTCACCCCATCCATCCACCTCATCCTAGGACGTCCCCTCATGTTCACTCCCTCCACATCTGCCTTCCATACCTCTTTTACTAGTCTTTCTTCACTCATTCTTTCCATGTGTCCAAACCATCCTAATATTCTTTCATCAACCCTCTCTCCCAAATCCTTTTTCACCCCTGTTCTCCTCCTCACCTCCTCATTTCTCACTCTATCTAGCCTAGTAACCCCCGCCATACTTCTCAGACACCTCATCTCAAACACATTCAAACTCCTTCTCTCTTCTTCTCTTATGTTCCACGTTTCTGCCCCATACAGTGCTGTTGGCACAATCACTCCTTCATACAGTCTCCTCTTCGCATCCATTCCCAAATGTCTATTTCTCATTACACTCTTTAAACCACCAAGGCATTTACTCGCTTCTCTCAATCTACATTCTACCTCCACCTTCACTCCACCTTTTCCTGCTACACTTGCACCCAAGTATCTAAAACTATCCACTTCCTCCAGTCGCTCTCCCTTAATGTTCACTTCCAGTCTACTGCCACTTTCACCCCTTGTACATCTCATCACCTTACTTTTACCCACATTTATCTTTAGCTTTCTTCTATCACATACTCTCCCAAACTCTGCCACCAGCTTCCTCAATCCCTCCTCTGACCCTGCCACAAGCGCAGTGTCGTCCGCAAACAACAGCTGGCTCACCTCCCACTTTTCTCCATTTTCTTTAACCATCTCCAATCCCTGACTCACTACCCTAGCATTCACCTCTCGCACCACCCCATCCATGTATAAGTTGAACAGCCAGGGCGACATAACGCATCCTTGACGAAGTCCCACCTTTACTTCAAACCACTCACTCTCTCCATTTCCAATCCTAACACATGCTCTACTACTCACATAAAAACTCTTGACAGCTCCCAAAAGCTTTCCTCCTATCCCATAAATCTGCATAACCTCCCACAGTGCCTTTCTGTCTACCCTATCATAAGCCTTTTCCAGATCCATAAAAGCCCAAAAAACATCCTTCCCCTTTCCTATAGCTTTCTCACATATCTGTCTTACCACAAAGATCTGATCTACACAACCTCTACCTGTCCTAAATCCACACTGTTCCTCACCAATACGCTCATTAAAATTTCCCCTAAGTTTAACACTTCCAAAGGTAATCGGTCACCAAACCCCATTATTTGGATTTTGGTTGGTAGTCAATAGATAAATCTATGAAACTACTGGTTCTGAACTAAACAAATGTCAAAGATATGCCCCACCTCACCAAGGGCATGTGACATGAGTCTTTCTCCTCGTTTCCATAATGTACCTCCTTATTTTGTATATATTCTTGTTCTCGTGTTCTCTATATGTTGGGTCCTGCCTGAGTGATTACCACGGCTACGAATCCGTCTGGAACCCCTGGCAAGCGTGAGGAAAGGTAGCAGATGCTCAGTACACGTGCTATGGCTGGCCAGGACCAGTTCTCGTTGGATTCATTCATTCATTTGTGTGCTCTAGTCATACTTGTCTTCCACTCGCCGACAAAATGCCTCCGCTACTTCAGGTCTGTTTTGTCGGCAGAAGACAGTCTTATATTATAATATGTATGATTCATGCATATCATAATAGAAGACGTTGTATGTACACCCACATAGAAGCAGCAACTCTCCCTGCGTGGCACACACACACACACACACAGGAGAGTTAGAGTAACGACCCGCAGCGCAGCGATAATTTCAGTATCGCTACGCTGCGGGTCATTACTCCAACTTTCGTGGGCGGGGAGTTCGGGGGGGGGGGTGCGTGTAAGGTCACAGCATTACACATAGATCGGTCATTTATGATCTCTGAGCTCTCTTCCGGGAGGGAAATAGCTGTCGATCACGAGTCCAACACGTGATCCAAGACCATGGTGAATCACACACACACACAAGAACATCTCAAACCAAAATCACGGCTGCACGCACAAACATCTACGTATGCTTTCTTCCCTACTGAAATTTATTTCATTTGTAGCCTCCTACTCCTTTCCTAACTTTGTTGGTTGAAATACTGATAAATGAATATCCCCCCAAAAATGTCCTCACAAATATTGAAGCAAGCCTCGAACTCCAAGTCTCCTGCCGTTACGCTGAGTCACGACACAAACTCTAATAAATATCCCTTAAAAGTGCTCAGTGGCAATTGCCCCTTGTTAGACACAACTGTCTTTTTATTTTCCTACAGATTTCTCTTCCCTTCCCAAAAACACCGAGCCCGCGCCAGCAGGTGGTCTTTTAGTACAAAGTCCATCAGCTGAAGAGAACCACAGATTGTGATCAAAATATACGGATATCTTTTATTTTCTCCAATAGTGGAATATATATATATATATATATATATATATATATATATATATATATATATATATATATATATATATATAATATGCCTTTACACCCAGACCGATATATAAAAGTAGAGACACAAGTTGAAAAATAAAGCTAGGATTTTAACGTGTTATGAGACAAACAAAAGTAATTTTATTTTTTCAATGCAAACTAGGAAAAATGTCTAATAGACAAATAGTGACAACATGGAAACAAAAAATAGTGTGAACAATTTGAAGAGCAAATCAAACTAAGTGTCAGTTTTGTGTTACTTCTACAATAGTTTCTTCGTTACATTTAGGCTATTTTCATCAAGAGAATATGCGAAAATAAAACATAATTACTTATAAAGCTACAATTAAGAACAGTAAGAAGGTAGTAAAAATGTAATATAATATATTACCTTTTTCTGGTGTACCTGAAATGTCAATTCGGTACGGGGGACAATACAAAAATGCGAGACGTGTCCCGAATTTAAGAGACGTCTGGCAACTCCACCTAACCTAATTCCCAGGTCATGATAACGTTTATTATCTAACCTAACCTAATCCAAACAAAAATTAACCTTTTTTTTTTATTACCTAACCTAACCTGGTTAGGTAATAAAAAACGTGATAATGACCTGAGTGACAGCGGAGCACCCCGGTTCCCCACAGATCAGCACGCGCGCGGGGGTGGAGATTCTACAGTTGATCCTTTATTAGTATTTATTATTAATTATTGTAGGCCTAGTTGTATAGACTGAACATCAAAGCCTCTATTTTGCGAAAAATATTTGCCTCTTTCGGGGCTACAAAGGGGTCTTGTACCGCCTCATCACATAAAAACAAAATGAAAGAGACTACAAGAGATCATGAAACCAACACTAGGAAGTTCCATGTCCATTACCACCTATCAACCATATTGCAAAAATTCTCTTTGGGCCCTGTGTACAGATTATGTATTCTTGTTTGTCACCTAGTTAGGATCATCTGAGCTTTCACCCATTAGCTCACTGTATGGTGCCATCCACCAGGTAAGTAGTTCCTCTGATATGTTAAAAGTTCCACATATTACGAATTCCAACGTGGAAGTGTGGTGGTGAAAGGAGCTATCTTCAGTAAGATGCACACCCAGGCACACCCAGGTATTTTACCGGTAAAGTTAGCGGCACGCTGGGCCCGTCAATACCGACAAGCCGAGACGCGCTTACCGAGACCTTAGCGGTATACCCCTTAACGGTATTTTACCGGTAAAGTTAGCGGCACACTGGGCCCGTCGTGCCGCCAGTACCGCCAAGCCGAGACGCGCTTACCGATACCTTGGCGGTTCATCCCGTAACGGTATTTTACCGGTAAAGTTAGCGGCACACTGGGCCCTGCCGTCAGTCCGTCACTTAGTACCACCAAGGCGAGACGTGCTTACCGCTGTCTGAGTGTTATGGTATAGCTCATCGAGTTATCGGTTAACGGAACCTTAACGGTACCAGAATTTTACCGGTAAAGTACAGTTAAGGTTGTTACCGGTAAAACCGGTATCTGCCCACCACTAACACACACACACACACAATATATATATATATATATATATATATATATATGTGCGTGTGTGTGTGTGTGTGTATTTACCTAGTATTTTACGGGAAGGGGAGCTATGCTCGTAGTGCCCGTCTTCATATCTCGTTTTATCTAGACTGTTTTTAAATTCGTGTATTGTTTTTGCACACACCACTTTCTCGTCTAACTTGTTCCAAACGTCTATTACCCTGTGGGGAAAGCTGCTCTTTTTCAGTTCTCTTCTATAAATGTCCTTCTTGATTTTCTTTCCGTGTCCTCCTGTATTTCTACTATCCCATCTTATTACATCCTCTCTATTGATAGTTTCTATGCCTTTCATGATTCTATAAATAGTTATCAAGTCTCCTCGCTCTCTTCTTTGCTCTAATGTCTGTAGCTCAAGCTTTGCTAGTCTCTCTTCATATGATAGTTCTGTGAGTGTTGGTACCAATTTCGTAATTGCTCTTTGTATTCTTTCAAGTTTTGTTATACATTCTTTTGTACTTGGTGACCACGTCGTCGCTGCATACTCCAATCTTGGTCTTATCAAAGTGACTAGTATTTTCTTCACCATTTCTTCGTCCAGGTATGTAAATGCCACTTTGACTGTTCTTATTAAATTATAAGTTTCTCCATTTTTTTTTATATGTTTACTATTCATAATGATGACTCCCAGGTCCTTCTCATTTTCTACTTTTTTAATTTCTCCCAATTTATATGATCCCACTATTCTTTTTTTGCTTCTTCCAAATTCCATTATACTACACTTGTTAACAGTGAATTCCATCTCCCACTTCCTACTCCATTCCCATACTTTATTGAGATCACTCTGTAGCGGCTCACAATCTTCTTCAGTGTTCACTTTTTCAACAATTTTGCATCATCCACTAAGAAGCTCATATAATTTTCAATTTATCCATATCATTAATATATATAGCAAACATTATTGGGGACAGAACTGTTCCTTGTGGAACTCCATTTATCACTTCATCCCAATTAGAGTGTTTCTTATCACCACTCATTTTTCTTTCATACAAGAAGTCTTCCATCCACTTCAGCAGTTTACTCTGTATTCCTCCTACAGTTTCTAATTTCTTCAGCAACTTCTTATGTGGCACCTTATCAAAAGCTTTTTTCAGGTCTAGAAATGCCCATTCAGCCTATCCATTTACGGGTTGGACTCGTGATCGACAGCTATTTCCCTCCTGGAAGAGAGCTCAGGGCTCATACATGACTGGTCTATGGGTAATACTGTAACCTTACACGCACACACACACCCAACTCACCGCCCACGAGAGTTGGAGTGTGTGTATGTATTTAACTAGTTGTATTTACCTAGCTGTATCTTACGAAAAGGGGAGCTAAGGTCGTAATGTCCCGTCTTTGTATGTCTCCATATCTAGTTTGCTCTTAATTTTTTTGCACACACTGTTCTATCATCTACATAAACGACTTAGACGATGGGATAAATAGTGATGTTAGTAAGTTTGCGGACGACACTAAAATAGGACGCCTAAATAGGTCAGGAGACGACGCCCAGATTCTGCAGGTTGATCTTAATAAATTGTTAACATGGTCGGTGAAATGGCAAATGAACTGCAATATCTCTAAGTGTAGCGTGTTAAACGTAGGGCTACACAACCCCGAAAATAGATACAATTTAGGTAACACGTTTTTAGAAAAATCTGAGTGCGAGAGGGACTTGGGTGTTCTGGTGAGTCCGGACCTCAAAACCAGGAAGCAGTGCATTAGCGCCAGAAATAAAGCTAATAGAGCATTAGGCTTCATTGCTAGGACGGTAACGAATAGAAGTGCAGAGGTAATTATTAAACTCTATCTAGCGATAGTTAGACCCATCCTTGACTATGCGGTACAATTTTGGTCTCCGTCCTACAAAATGGACATCAATTCACTAGAATCAGTACAGAGAAGAATGACCAAAATGATACATGGACTCGGAAATTTGCCTTACGAAGAGAGGCTTAGGCACCTAAATTTACACACTCTGGAAAGACGCAGAGTGCGGGGTGATCTAATAGAAGTGTTCAAGTGGATCAAAGGCTATAACAAGGGTGATGCAAATAAGGTCATCATAATAAAACATCAGGGCTGGACTCGCAGTAATGGGTGTAAACTGGACAAATTTAGATTTAAGAAGGAAATAGGTAAGAATTTGTTTACTAGTAGGGTGGTCGATGAATGGAATAAACTTAATAACCATGTAGTAAGCGCTGAAACTATCAGTTGTTTTAAAAAACGATTAGACAACTTTATGGATGGGGATGACAGATGGCGATGGATACGGAGCTGCCTAGTGTAGGCCTTATGGTCTCTTGCAGTCTCCTTTATTCTTATGTTCTTAATATGTTCCGTACATCCACCACTCTGTGGGAAAAGCTGTTCTTTTTCAGGTTTCTTCTATAATTGTCCTTTTTAAGTTTCTTACATGTCCTCTTGTGTTTCCGTTATCCCAATTTAGTAAGTCGTCTCTATCAAGGACTTCCATGCCTTTCGTAATTCTGTAGATGGTCAACAAGTCACCTCTTTCTTTTCTTTGTTGCAGAGTGTGTCTGTGTGTCGGGAAACAAGATGTGCTCAAATATTTATTTATTTATTAATTTCTTTATGTATTTATTTATTTGTTTTTGAGCGACACATTTATTGAGCTGATGAAATCCTCGGGTGCCAATATTTGTTGTCTCCCCCGCACAAATTCCATTCTCCGTTTTCATTGAAATGGTGATCGTTAATTGTTCTCTCACTCTCTCTCTACTTATATATATATATATATATATATATATATATATATGTATATATATATATATATATATATATATATATATATATATATATATTTGTAACGACTATTTACAATTACAAATTTATTAATGACAAAATTATTGTCTTTAATATTTATGAGAAATATTTTATTTCAAATTGATACATGGTGAATCTTTGCATAGTTTTAATTTCGATCGTGCTCATCCATATATGAAGAATTTTGTGTCGGTTATACATAGTCACTACAGGCGATGTACAATGTGGCAAATCATAAGTAAGATATAAAGTAATATGAATTTCGTGGGTCAAAATGGACTTCGATGTTGACAGATAGGGAGCTCTTGGGGGTTCAATATGGTGATATCATAGAACGTATGTGACTCTCTTGCACGGTGTACATCATGACCGGAGAGTGTGCGAATGTAATGGTATAGTGCGTTTCAAACAACTATGCTACAATGAATAAGTATTTATTATATCCTAGTGTTTCTGAAAGTTATAAAGTATATCATAAGGGACCTTTAAATAGATTTGACTGCCCTAAAATCGTGGAAGGTGGTAGTGGGTAGTGCTGGGCAAATACCGCTAATCTCAGTACCGAAATTACCGGTAAACAACAATGCCATTACCGGTGTTTTACCGTTAAAAGACTCGTGAGGTAGTAGTCGCCTTTATAACTTAAATATTTAAACAAATTTCACCCTTCTATGGTGTGTAGTCACAACCCCATTGCATATTCTGTATATTGAAATAAAGTAAAAAAAAAAAAAAAAAAAAAATCGATAGCTAGTTCTATTTTGTTTACGATATTGTGTTTATGGAGATATCTGGCAACTCTTCCCACCAATCGGAAGCAAGCTATGATTCTAAACAGTAAACACATGAATCAGTGTGGCCACTCCTTGGCTTTTTTCCCAATATCTTGGCATTTTTGCCATCAACTTGGAATCTTGGAAATAAACTATAAAAAATGAACAAATCTTGGATTTTTTCGCCAAATTGTAGACAATTGCTTAAAATATTAGTTTAATAATAGAATATTCTCTTTGCCACTTAATAAAGTATGAGGTACACTATGTTAACAACAGAGGACAAATTAAGTTTTAAATTTTAATTCATGAGATTGTTGAAAAGTTAAGGCTGGAAACCACGACTTGCCAACTAAGTTGTCTTCTATGAGTTGACGCGTCCATAACACGTTCAATACGTTTGAGACGTTTGTCTCCTAGTCCGCCAGTCCTCTCTAGCTCATAAGTCTTGCGTGAGTGGTATGTGAGACCTGTGGATAGTTATTCAACCCTACATGATTTAATTAGAAATAATTATGAGTGACTGAAGAACCAGGGTATAGTGGTGATGTTACCCCACCAAAGAGAAAAGCGAAAGTGACGTGGTATCAGCAGGCATTTAGAAAGGAATGGATGGAGGAGGATGAACTGAAAGATTGGGTACAACCAGATCCTACTGACAAATATACTGTCTTGTGTACTGTATGTAGCAGCAAACTCAAGCATTGCAATAAGTCGTCTCTGATGGCACACAAAGTTTCCATGAAGCATGGAAAGTGAACCTCTTCAGGAAAAGGAAGAGCTTTTTCGATATGACTGCAAGCAGTTTCTAATAGAATTGTGCATGCAGATGAAAAAGAGATTTCCTTTTGAAGAAAATAGCCTCATTGCTATGTTAAAGGTAGTGGAACCAGCTGAAGCTCTTTCTACAAAGAGGGACTTGAAATCTCTTTGAAAACTTGCTGTACATTTTCCAACATTGATAAAGGAGGATGAGCTAGATTTGCTGCAAGAGCAATGGCGAGATCTTCTATATGCAAGAGACACACTTAAAGGCATAAGTCAATCTGCAACTGTTTTCTGGAATGATTTACTTTCAGTGAAAGATGGGAATAATAAAGAAAAGTTTAATCTTCTTGCAACATTTATGTGCAACTTATTAGCTCTGTCACACTCGTCTGCATGTATTGAAAGAAATTATTCCCAAATAAACCAAGTTAAAACTAAGCAAAGCAACAGACTACCACTGTTGCCACTTTGTGGGATTTTCCCACAGATCTGTGGGACAAATGATCTGACGTGGGACTGTTTGTGGGGAGACCAATTTTGTTCTTAATTTGTGGAATTTTTTGTGGGAATCCATACAGTTTGTGGGAAATTCTATGGAATCAACAATTAGTCAGACAAATAACTAAGATACTCCATAAATAAGAGAATTTGAAAAAGTATTGTTGGCATACATAACTAGGTTGTGTTGAATCAGTTTTAAATACTGGGACTAATTCTGTGGTACATAATATGGGTAAGCTGGGAATGAGGTGGATCACGCGTCCTGGACGCGTCCACCTGACTCCATCACTCGTTTAGTCGGCACTCGAAAGGGATTGGGTAGGGGGGGGGAGGAGGACTACTTCTTAACAATGAAGACACAGCCCAAGCGAAAACGTTTTCTCTTCCCTCCCCGCGATAGGTCGAAAGCATCATACTTTCAAGTACGGTCGACCCTCCCCGCGATAGATTGAAAACGTCATACGTTCAAGTACGGTCGACCCTCCCCGCGATATGTCGAAAGCGTCATACGTTCAAGCACGGTCTGGCCAGTAGAAACTCTCGACTCCTTTGTCAACAGGGTCAAGTTGGAATCTTGGAACGTTTTGGAAGTCTTGCCAGAGGCTTACTTCACTCTAGTTTCAGTTATACAGTAAGCTCTGTTGCTCAGCTGCTGTTAGTCATACCGGTCTGCAAGACGGCCGGTGCTTGTAGGACCTACTTTATTTGCTAGTGATAGTCAAGATGACTGACAAAAGTACAAGGAAATACAGTCAGAGGTACCGTCCATCATGGGAAAATGATCAACGTTTTAAAGGTAAAGACAAAAATTTCGAATCTGTTAAGTTACCTTGTTAAAAATAGATGAAGAGCATATACAAATAGATACATGTATGCTTTCCTTATATCCATTAATTGATTACCGCTGGATAATTTTACTTTACCAAGGTGTGGTGTACGCTAAAATATATCTATGTTTTTTCAGTGCTTATGTAGTCGTAATATGAATTACCGCAGGATGAAATGGTATAACTATTGTATGTTTATCAGAGAACTTTGACCTCTTGGTTTTAGGTTGGCTGCAGTCAGTCCCAGGTGATGCAAGCAAAGCACGATGCAAAGTTTACGGAAATTCCTTTTAAGCGCACATGAAATCCGTGATTGGTCACTCTCTTAGCAAGAAACACGTGGATAACACTAAATCCTCTACAAGCAAGAGCCAGAGGTCCATCAAAGATGCTATGCGTCCCATAGAGAGAGATCCAGTCAAAATTGCTGAGCTTAGAATAGCAGTTTATATAGCTGAACATGCCTCAGCTTTATCAGTAGATCATTTGGGTGAACTTTTGCCTAAGTTGGATATGAAATCACGCACATTACAAGATTTCAGAATGCATCATACTAAATGTGCACGTCTTCAGAAATATGTCATTGCTCCATCTTTTGCTGTTAAATTAAGAAATGAAATTGGAGACCAATTTTTTAGCTTGGTGGTTGATGAGAGTACCAACGAAGCAAATATATCTTGCCTTGCCCTTTGCATTCGTTTTTACAGTACAAGTAAAAAGTCTGTAGTGGACACTTTCTATCGTCTACTACCAATAGAAAATGCTACAGCTGATACTCTCTATCAAACTGTTAAAAGATGCTTGGCTGAGGACGGCCTAGATGTGAAAAAAATGATAGGCCTAGGGACTGATGGAGCCAGTTCGATGATCGGTCGAACTCATTCACTCTCAACACTTTTAAGAGTTGATAATCCTGAATTAACCCTGTTTAGGTGTGTGTGCCACTCCCTTCACCTTGCTGCCAGTAAGGCTTCTGAATGCCTTCCTATAATTGTTGATTTTGTAGTTAGAGAAACTCATAATTGGTTTTCTACTAGTCCTAAGAGGACTAATGAGTATCAGGCTATATACAGAGTGTTAGAAAACAGTGTACCTAAGAAGGTGCCGGGACTGGCAGGCACACGCTGGTTGGCAAGTTTGGAAGCAGTTAGTATAATTATCGATCAGTGGGAGGCTCTAAAGCTTCATTTTGACCTGAGTGCTTCCAAAGAACGTTGTTACACAGCGAAAACCCTGTCTGATGCATACAGAGATGACCAGAATAAATTGTATTTGTTGTTTGTCAGAAAAACTGAAAGAAATAGTGTTAATAAGATTTTCCAGTCACAAAAGTAACACAGGATCTCATTGCAATGTATCGTAATCTAATGAACATAGAAGTAAATGGAAAGAACTTGACAAAAAGTTCTGAAGAAAACCCACCCAAACTTAAATTTCTGGATCATGTTGTGCCATGTGAGGCAATGAACTTTGGATACGAGTTCACCGCATATGCATCTGCTTGTTCTTTAACTGTAGCTCAAGTTCACTATATCAAAGAGCGGTGTAAAGAGTTTGTGGTTGAACTCATAAAACAAGTTCAGATGCGCTTACCTGATAATGTTGAGATACTTATGATGTTGAAAAATTCCCATCATTCCATTGCCACATCGCAGATTAAAGACCCTGTTGCTCTGATTGGTGCTAGGTATCGGTCTACCTTTGAGGATCTAGATGGTCTTGAAAATGAATGGAGTTCAATGTGTCTTCAGCAGTGGCCTAAAAGTTGCTTGGGTAATGTAGTAAGTTTTTGGACTGAGGTAAATGAAAGGGAAAATTCTGCAGGACAAAAGATGTTCCCAAACATTTCAGGCCTCGTACTGGCATTATTGTCCCTTCCATTTTCAAATGCCTCAGCAGAAAGAATTTTCTCTCAAATGAACGTTGTTCACTCGAAACTGAGAAATCGTCTAAAGGTTAGGTCGGTAGAGGCATTGTTGCAGATAAGGTATGGGTTAGTTCATTATTATTAGTCGTGTGTAAACTTTCAGCCCACTGATGACATGATAAGAAATTTCGGTGCTAAAGGTTCTTGAGAGGAGGAGGGGGAGGAGAATGTCATTAATCTTGATTTAATGCAGTAAGAAACTGAGACTGTAGGTAACTATAAATCTAATTATTGTCATAATGATGGTTGTATTGCAAAGTTTTGGTTGACCTACTGTAGCTGCAGGCTGTCTACAGAACAGTCACATTGGAATAAGTAACTGCCTTTTTTGTAAGGAATTTTTTTTAATTTTCTTCATCAATAATAAATTTATATGAAATAATGCTGTATTAATTTTATGGGAATTTTTGTGGGATTTTAATTTCAGTTTGTGGAAATCTGTGGGGAAAAAATCTTTAATCTGTGGGAATTCGCCTCTACAAAAGTGGCAACACTGCAGACTATACACAAATACAGTTGCAAACCGTCTATAGGCCAAGCAAGCCATCACAAGACAAGAAGTGACTTGCCAAAAGTGGGAACCATCTATTTCATTAATCAAAGATGTAAAGTTGGGTCACTGTCACATGAGATATAAAGAGAGGGAAGAGTCCAGGAAGAAGAGTAACACAGCAACTTTATATCATAGTGAAGCCGATGATGTTGATGATGAGGAATTAGAGGAGGACCCTATGCCAGTATCCTTCCTGCAATAATACCATTGTCTGTAAAGTATTTGGTGAGTAGAACTTCCTCTTCTAGCTTAATTTCCTATTTTAAATAAGCCACAATCCATTTCAAGAGTCATGTCACCTTGTTTTTTCACAAGTATCAGTGTAAAAAATAATCCTTGGATTTTCTTGGATTTTTTCGTAGGGTCATCTTGGCATTTTTACATTTAGTGAGTGGCAACACTGCACATGATATTGAATTTTATAGATATCAGTGCGTTATCAAAGTTAGAGGTAGAAGCATGCTGCGTATCCACAGTATCCAGCCTCCCAGTTTAACTGTCTCTATTGAAAAATCAATGTTTTTGTCCTTTAATAAGCTATGTCTGGTTCTATTTTACATATTATTTTGATTGTTATGTCATTGTAAAGGGAAAAAGTCATACTTTAATTGGTGCTACTATAGTATGCTATCTACCGCGCAAGTGAGTGAATGGAGGGTGTCTGAGGGTGGGTGTGGTGTATAAACTTTTGTCCACCTTTGCATGCATGGGTTCATGTTTGGAGGGTGCATGTGGGAGTGGGAGTTTTGTTAATACACACACATACACATATAATGAGCTTTGACTAATTTGTAATAAATGTTTTCTTAAAAACTAACCTAAACTGACTAATTTGTGATAGATGTTTTCCTAAAAACTGTTTTTAATGCTCCCTTGTTTTAATACTTATTTCATACAAATTAGCCCAGCACGTGATCCAAAGACCAAGGTGAATACTCAAGGATATATTAGATTTCATTGTCAGCATGTTTTTTTTTTTATTTATTTCCTCAATTATCTTTTCATACAAATTAGTTCATATTCTTATTTAGAAACAGAAGCATATTGGCATTTTCATCACTTAAGCATATATATATATATATATATATATATATATATATATATATATATACATATATATACATATATATATACATATATACATATATATACATATATATATGTGTATATATATATACATATACATATATGAGTCTTCGTTTGGCGACACGCGGAATTTTTCGATGAAACTTTCACAATTAATATAATTTCGTATGCTGATCACAGAAATAACATTAATTCTATTGAGAAATTAACAAAAATGCCGAAAAAACTGTTTTAATGGTAAAAAAAAAAAATTACCGAGACCTTAGCGGTACATACTTGCTTAATGGTAAAAGTTTAACCGGTAAAATTAGCGGTACAGTGGGCCCGTCAGTACCGTCACTCAGTACCACCAAGCCGAGACGTGCTTACCGCCTTCTTAGTGTTATGGAATATCTTATCGGTTAACGGAGCCTTTACGGTAGCAGAATTTTAAGCTACCATCAAGGTTGTTACCGATAAAACCCGTAACTACCGGTAGCTACCCACCACTACCGTCAGTGCCGTCACTCTACCACCAAGCCGAGACGTGCTTACCGCTCTCCGAGTGTTATGGTATAGCTTACCGGTTAACGGAGCCTTAACGGTAGTAGAATTTTTGCCGGTAAGCTACCGTTAAGATTGTTACCGGTAAAACCGGTAACTGTACCGGTAGCTGCCCACCACTAGTAGTGGGCTAACACTACTTAATCCAGGACCGGGATAACCGGTTATTAAACAATATTATTACCGGGAAAAGACTTGTGCGGTAGTAGTGACGTCCTAAGTTCGAGTCGCCTTTATGACTTACAGTTAATCCTACTATGGTCTGTAGTCACACCTCAAATTTTGTAACGTCGTCACTATAAAAATCCTGCCTGCATCACGAACGGGCGAAGGAAGCACTAACCTCATTCCAAGATCTAAGAATATAAGGTCTAACCACTTCCGACCGAATTTCGAGGGAGTTGGCGCAGCGGGCCCGTGAACGTCACCTGGCTGCTCAAAGTGGGGTTAGCGGGTCCTATAGCTGTCAGTTGAAGCTGGTCCGTCGTTCAAAAATGACGTTGCCTTCGCTCGCACTGCTCCACGCAATTAGTTATATTCTGACAAATATTATATAAAATATATATATAAATATATATAAAATATTATAGTTCCTGTCTATATATATGAATATATAATATATATGATATATAATATATATATATATATATATATATATATATATATATAATATATAAAATATTATAGTTCCTGTCTTCCTTGGCGTTTCAGTTTTCTTCAGTGTATCACAAAGAGAAAATGGACTCAGCCAAATGACGTCAGAAGCTGCGCAGAAGAATTCCAACGGTCTGACCTGTATATTTAGACCTTGCACTAACCTACCCTATTTGCCTACTGGCGTATCGGCTTGGTGGTACTGACGGGCCCAGTGTCCGGCTAATTTTACCGGTTAAACTTTTACCATTAAGCAAGTATGTACCGCTAAGATCTCGGTAGTTTTTCACCATTAAAACCGTTTTTTTCGGCACTTTTTTAATTTCTCAATAGAATTAATGTTATTTCTGTGATCAGCATACGAAACTATATTAATTGTGAAAGTTTCATCGAAAAATTCCGCGTGTCGCCAAACGAAGACCCATATATATATGTGTGTGTGTGTGTGTGTGTGTGTGTGCTTAAGTGATGAAAATACCAATATGCTTCTGTTTCTAAATAAGAATATGAACTAATTTGTATGAAATGTTATTTCGGCACTTTCTTTAATTTCTAAAAAAAAAAAAAAAAAAAAATGCTATTTCTGTGATCAGCATGCGAAACTATACTAATTGTGAAAGTTTCATCGAAAAATTCCGCGTCTCCTAATTGTTCTCTCCCTGTCCATATTTATACTCGTTAACTCTATTCCTTTGTATCATTCTGCTGAAGAGGACCACAGTCAGTGGTCGGAATATACAGATAATTAGTATTTCTGATTTCTTTTTTCCGACAGTGGGTTAACAAGTTTCATATATATATATATATATATATATATATATATATATATATATATATATATATATATATATATATATATATATATATATATATATATATATATATATTCGGTCGAACGGTTCAATCGACTCGGTGCGGGTGGAATGCTGCCCGAAGGGATTTCTCCCCGTCTTCTCCTTTTACGCATGGGGGGGGGGGGGACGGAGAGGGGGGTCGCCGATTTAATGAAGCGGCCTTGCTGTGGATGTGCTGTGTCTTGCGACACTGCTTCTGACCCAGGGCAGTGGACAAAGTGCAGGGATGACCCGTGATCCAGGAGGTGCTAAGATAAGAGGGAGGGTTGGAGGGGTGTGGAGTGTATTCAAGGGTGGAATGGATGGGAATGATTTTATGCCCTTTCCTTTTTGGCTACCTCCCTTGTAAGGGGGAAAATGCCTTGGTATATGTATGTATATACTTTCATACATCTGTTAAAGGTACATGATATAGTCTAACCTCTACATATGATACATCTGTCTTTTACCCATTGAGATTGGCGTATTGCAGATATTGTGTTATCCTATACGCCTTTGTTACCTCTTTTTGTCTGGCTTGAGTAAACGGGGTAGCCAACCAGGCGAGTCCACGTGAACTTATGGTGGTTAACAGTCTCATTGCTATTGATGGCCTGTATTTCATACAGCTGCGAAAGAGCATCACATTGAATAAAGTGTCGATGTTATGTCTGATAAGAATATTAACAATGTTCAGTCATCAAATGAAAAATCATCATAGTCCTTTGACTAACATGATATTCAAAATTATCTTAGGCATTATCATTAGACGCAATAATGCAGACGAAACTACGGTTCTCGAGCTTCATTTGTTCAGTTTCCCGCGCAATCTAAAGACCTGTTAGAACGTAAACATTATCTGACGGACGCCGTCTGAAGCAATATTTTATTGGTAAAACTCACATATTTCAGAACGATGCCTAGCCTGTTGGAATTGTGCGAGAAGTATTTTGAGACCAGAGATCTCTATCAAGTACTTGGGTTTGGTTCCAAGGAGGAAGCAAGCGATCCTGACAAAAGTAAGGTTGAATATATTTATGTCTGACTAAGACAGGCAATATTTTTCATGTATTTTTTCCAAGAATGGTTGATATCACTAAGTTGGCATTGCATGCAGGATTTTATTTTCCTTATTTTAGTTCAGAGAAGACAATTCTGACTTTGATAATTTGGAAAACCAACAATGTCTGATCATTCTTTCATGTACAGTACATGTGAAGTTATACATTTTCAGATTTTGCTCTCATTCCAAAGTCTAGTTATTTTTTTTAGATGGGCACAGGGATCATAGGGCTCTTGTCCCCAAACATTATTTCTTTCCTCCACCCCTGTGGTCTAAAACATGGCTTTTTTATGATAAAAGTGTTATGGAGAAGTTCAACATTGAACATTCCCTCTATGATCCTTATTTTCAAATTTTGTCCAAACAAGTTTGAGAAAACTGTTTCATTTGGAATGCGATCTGTGTCAGCTTGAACATTTACCATTTTTACCTCTAGAGAGACCAGTAAAGTAACTTGACAGACATTATTGAAGTTCAAGTCACAGTGATTTTAACGGAATGTTGGAAAATATTGGACTGAAGTTCAGAGTCTGAAAGGGAGTCCTGTGGCTCTCTTTAAAGCAAAAGTTACTTCCATTTTAAAATGATGAATATTATCAAGCACTGGCTGGAACCTAATCCAAATATGCCAATTTTGGTATTTCGTGTTAGTTGATGTAGTGTAAGGGAGATCCATATTTTATCAATGGCATATAGGTTCATGTGAGCCAATTGAATATTTGGAATTTATTAGGAGGTTATTGGGATAGTATGGGCGTGTGGAGGGAATGAGTAAAGAGGACTGACAAAGGGAATGCAGGGGGCAGAAGGGGATAGGATGGACTTTGAGGAGTAGGGCAAGAATGGGATGGATGAGGTGAGGGGGCTATAACTGCAGGTTGTGTATATTAAATAGGGAATGGAGAAGGCAACAGAATACTTCAAACAGCAATTATATGGGTTTCTGTCATAACTTATGACATTCATAGAGGGCAAAACACACTGGTGAAGACAGGAGTTATGGCAAGGGACATTGATACTACCTGCCTATGTGTTCCCTTTTTTTACAATATACATTTTACACAAATACCTCACCTACTCCACCCCTTGCAATGACCTACTTATCTCCCTCTTAACCATTTCAATGTATGTCAAATTCTTGCTTGCAGCATTGGTTGCCATATGTACGCTGCATCACACTACTCACATTGTAAAATATAAAGTTAATACTGCATTACTCTTTCTGTTTTACTCTAGGTAATGATAAACACAGAAAACGTGATCAAAACAGTTCACAGAATCTGTGGGTAACTCGTGTACAACTACAAAAATATATATATTATCAAGACACTGACACCAGCATCTTCATGTACCCACTCATGCTTCACAACACCTACATAGGCATCATCATGGTGAAGTGGTGAAACAACAATCTCACTAAACCTTATTGTAGAAGAATCGGTACCAATAAAGTCAAATTTTTCTGTAGGAGATAGATCTTCTCTCTAAATTGTGATTACTGTATACTATGCACACCTAACATTCTAAATTGTGATTACCTTACATTATGGACACCTAACATGAAATGCCAATATTTCCATAGTTTAGGGATAACATCCCCTGACATATAGTATACCCACACCTCACTAAATGGCTCAGATCTCCCACTTAACCCCATGAACCCAGAATAGTTCTAGGTCAGTATGATACTGTCCATTAGGTTTGAGGTATTGATGAGTATACAGCAGTGGTTCTTAACCCCTGGGTCGCGACCCAAATTTGGGTCGCCAAGCCATTTTATTGGGTCGCTAAGGGTTTGCAGAAAATAATTATTTTCCCACTACAAATATATTATAATTATATACTGTAATAATTAAAATACATGATGCCTAGTTTTAGGATTCTAAGCAGACCATGATTAAATAAAAACTCCAAAGCAGAAAATTTATTTGAAGTGTTGAAATTTCAATGTAAAACCGACAATATCTATGTAGGCTTGGGTCACGATGCTTGATTTGTGCAAAATTTTGGGTCGCTGCCAAAAAAGGTTAAGAACCACTGGTATACAGTGACAAAATACAGTACAATACCCCCCCCCCCCATCCTCTTTGTCACCCTCTGGTTCCCTTCCCTTACCTTCTTTTCGTTCTCCCTTTCCTCTTCTCCATCTGGTCCCAGTGACTCGTTTTTCCTTCACCTTTCCTCCCCTCCACTCTCACAGCACTACCTATATCTAAATTTACCTTATAGATTTTTTGTCCAACCCCAAGTAGTTTCCAGTAGAAGTATTCCGTGGTCAGAAGGATGTATTGAGTCAGATACTGTATAAAAGTACTCAAGAGAAACAAGAAACTTGTAAATTTACACACCACATGAGATGTTATACTTCACTTTCATTATGTTTAGTTTAATTTTATTTCCTATCTTTTTTCTAGTCAAAAAGGCATATTATCGAGTCTCCCTGAAAGTTCATCCTGACCGGGTGACTGCCGAAGAGAAGGATAAAGCTACAGTGAAGTTTCAAACTCTAGGGAAGGTGTACAGTATCCTCTCTGACAAGGATGCAAAGGCTTGCTATGATGAAACAGGTAATTTCAAGTGTTTGTTCGTATACATCCAGTACTGCTGGAGAAGTAATAGTGCAAATTTCTCATGGTTTTAAGTGGGAAAGAATGAAAAAGTTGTACTGTAATCCCTCCTATATCTGAACTGCCATTAAGTGAACTGAAGTTACCCTAACATGGTTTATGTATATTGTATACAATTTTTATTTCCTCAGAATTAAAAATGCAGCTCCAGAGTGGAGACTTGATCACTTTACCTTGTGTTTGAACAATCCTCGAATTAAAATACCCTGTAGTTCAATTAGTTCAGATATAGAGGTATTACTGTGCTTATATATGGTTGCCAGTAACCAGCACTTCTATCCTGAGAGACAGTATTGTGTAAGAGATATGTAGTCATAGATGTGGTAATGATGTTTAATGAGAGTAGCAGAAAGGAGGGTTAGTAGATGTTAAAAGTGATTAGCATTCTACTTTGAGTAGGGACTAGTCCCCATTCATAAAGGAATGCTGTGTGACTGTAATGTTTAGTGGTGTCAATGAGTCCCTAAAGTATTGAGAGCATAAAACTTGTTCACTCAATACTCCATACCAGGAATGAAAAATGTGTGTGAAGTGGTAATGCCAAGGATGAAGGTCTCTCTTTCCCTTGTCTAGCTATGTCATTTTGTGGGAAATATGTACAACTGAGTACACATACATGTATATATAACCAAATAATTGTTTCCTCTGCTTATGAAAAAATACTATGACCAAAACAACAATGTAATATCAGCAAGCACTTCTCCAAGACACATTTCAAACCTTTCAAACCCACAATTCTAGAAAATAGAGGAAATGTGAAAAATCAGACTAGACACAGATGCCAACAAGCTAGCCCCTACCCTGCCCTCTCCAACAAAGACATGGAAAGTGCAGGGAAGAAATTGAAAAGCTTGCATGCTGAAGGCCCAGATAAGGTCTCAAACATTCTTTGTCTTAGATATATCATCCACAAGTACATGCATATACCAAAGGCTTTTTCCCCCTACACAGGGGGTAGCCAAAAAGAAAAAGGCATAGAAACCACTCCCACCCATTCCATTTCCTATATATTCCACTCCCCTCCACCCTCCTCCCTCCCCCCTCCCTCTTATCTTGGCACCTCCTGGATGACAGGTCATCCCTGCATCCTGTCCACTGTTTCATCATCCACAAGTAGCTGAAATAAAAGGGAAAACAAATGGGTGTGGAATGGATGAAGGGTGAGTGCATGCCTTGGCAAGTTATCTCCTTATAAGGAAGGAAAGCCTTTAGGTATATGTATGTATGTGTGCATAAACTAATATTTATATGGTCAGTAAGTTGTTTTGGTGATTAAGATAGTACATTATCTCCACAGGTGACATCGATGAAGAAAATAGTCTTCCTAAAGTGCAGGATTGGGACCAGTATTGGCGCTCAATGTTCAAGAAGGTTTCTGTGGAAGACATAAATGATTTTGAAAAAAATTACAAAGGTAAGTGTAGTTGCTTTGTTATGATGTATTATGAATATTGCTATAACTATGTCCAGGCTTATGTTGATTTAATGTCACAGAGTACCACTCTCAATGAAGGCTAGCTGGAAATTATGAGAGGTTGAAAGGAATAGTTACTGCTTTTCAAAAAGTGTGATAGGTTTTGTTCATTAGGAAAACCTCTTTGTATTTACCTAGTTGTATTTTGCGGGAGAAGAGCTATGCTCATAAAGACCTGCAGTTTTATCTTTCCGCATCCAGTTCTTTCTTAAAGTCATGTATAGTTTTAGCACTCACTGTTTTCTCTTTCAATTTATTCCATGTATCTATCACTCTGTGTGGAAAGCTGTTCTTTTTCAGATCTCTTCTGTAACTGTCCTTCTTAAGTTTCTTCTTGTGTCCCCTTGTATTTCTTCTGTCCCATTTAATCCCATTTAAGTAGATCATCCCTCTCAAGGATTTTCATCCCTTTCATGATTCTATAGATGGTTATCAAATCACCTCTTTCTCTTCTTTGCTCCAGAGTTAATAAGTTTAGTTTGTTCAATCTTTGTTCGTATGTCAACTTGCTAAGTGTTGGTGCCATCTTTGTTAATACTCTTTGAATTCTTTCTAGTTTCTTTGTTTTTTATTGTACTGGGTGTCCATAGTGATGCTGCATACTCTAATTTTGGTCTTATCAGTGTAACTGATATTTTCTTCACCATTTCCTCATCCATTTTTTAATGTTGAAATTTACTTCATTCTTTTTACTTCAATTCCAGACTTTGTCCAGGTCTTTCTGAAATGATTTGTAATCTTCTTCGTTACTCACGCTCTTCAATAGTTTTGCATCATCTGTAAAGAAGTTTATATTCAATTCCTTCATGTCATTTATATAATAGCAAACATTATTGGCACCAACACAGAGCCTTGGGGGACTCCACTTATCTTGTTTACCCATTCTGTTTTTTTTTTGTTTTTTTCCTCAAAGTATCTCTCTCATTTTTCTTCCAAGATGTCTTTCATCCATTCTAATAATTTTCCTAGTATTCCACCTATTATTTCAATCTATCTTAGTAGTTTTTGTGTGGTACTTTGTCAAAAGCCTTTTGTAGTTCCAGGAAGGCACAATCTGCCCAGCCATCTCTTCCTTGTATTATGTCTACCAATCTTGAGTAAAAGCATATTAAGTTTATAGTACATGATCTTCCACTTCTAAATCCAAATTAGTTGGGGTTTAATATTTTGTTCGCTTCCAAGTGTTTAGTCCATTTATTTTTAATACATACATATACCAAGGCTTTTTCCCCCTTACAAGGGAGGTAGCCAAAAAGGAAAAGGCATAAAATCATTCCCACCCATTCCATCCCTGAATACACTCCACACCCCTCCACCCTCCACAGCAAGGCCGCTTCATTAAATCGCCAACCCCCCCTCTCTGTCCCCCCATTGCATAAAAGGAGAAGACGAGGAGAAATCCCTTCGGGCTGCATCAAATTTTGCTCACACATACTACCTCACCCCCCATCCCCCTGCCCATTCCACCTCATGCATCACAACATCATCCATATACCATTCTCCATTCACCCCTGTCTTCCGTCCTCTTCAGTCCTCTTCAGTCCTTCCTCAACAGACATTCCCCTCTTCCCCAAAGCCCCCTTCACCCCATCCATCCACCTCATCCTAGGACGTCCCCTCATGTTCACTCCCTCCACATCTGCCTTCCATACCTCTTTTACTAGTCTTTCTTCACTCATTCTTTCCATGTGTCCAAACCATCCTAACACTCTTTCATCAACTCTATCTTCCGACTCCCTTTCCACCCCCGTTCTTCTCCTCATCTCCTCATTTCTCACTCTATCCAGCCTAGTAACCCCCATCATACTTCTCAGACACCTCATTTCAAACACATTCAAACTCCTTCTCTCTTCCTCTCTTATGTTCCATGTTTCTGCTGTTGGCACAATCACTCCTTCATACAGTCTCCTCTTAGCATCCATTCCTAAATGTCTATTCCTCATTACACTCTTCAATCCACCAAGGCATTTACTCGCTTCTCTCAATCTACATTCTACCTCCACCTTCACTCCACCTTTTCCTGCCAAATTTGCACCCAAGTATCTAAAACTATCCACTTCCTCCAGTCGCTCTCCCTTAATGCTCACTTCCAGTCTACTGCCACTTTCACCCCTTGTACATCTCATCACCTTACTTTTACCCACATTTATCTTTAGCTTTCTTCTATCACATACTCTCCCAAACTCTGTCACCAACTTCCTCAGTCCCTTCTCCGATCCTGCCACAAGCGCAGTGTCGTCAGCAAACAACAGCTGACTCACCTCCCACTTTTCTCCATTTTCTTTAATCATCTCCAATCCCTGACCCACTACCCTTGCATTTACCTCTCGCACTACCCCATCCATGTATAAGTTGAACAGCCGGGGCGACATAACGTATCCTTGACGAAGTCCCACCTTTACCTTGAACCACTCACTCTCTCCATTTCTAATCCTGACACAAGCTCTACTACTCTCATAAAAACTCTTGACAGCTCCTAGAAGCTTTCCTCCTATCCCATATATCTGCATAACCTCCCACAGTGCCTTTCTGTCTACCCTATCGTAAGCCTTTTCCAGATCCATAAAAGCCCAAAAAACATCATTCCCCTTTCCTATAGCTTTCTCACATATTTGTCTTACCACAAAGATCTGATCTACACAACCTCTACCCGTCCTAAATCCACACTGTTCCTCACCAGTTACTCCCACTGTTCCTCTCCTAATCCTCTCAATCAAGATCTTCCCATAAGCCTTCCCAACTACACTTAACAAACTAATCCCTCTGAAACTACTACATTCACACTTGTCCCCTTTTCCCTTGTAAAGTGGAACTATACAGGCACTCCTCCAGTCCTCCGGCACTCTACCCTCTCTCCAGCAAACATTAAATAACCTCACCAGCCAGTCCACCATCACTGTACCTCCTTTTTTTTTTTTTTTTTTTAGACATTCTGCATGGCATCCATCCAGACCAGGTGTCTTACCTGCTTTCATCATCTTAACAACTGCCTTCACTTCATCCTTCCTTATTTCTCCTCCATTTTCCTCACTCATCCCTCTCATTTACTTAGCATTTCCCACTGCAACTATCTTTCCCTCCCTATCCTCCTTCACATTTAGCAACTCCTAAAAAATTCTGCCCATCTTCCCTTTACTGCCTTCTCTTCCATTATCATCTCTCCATCTGCACCTTTTACTTTTTCTTCTCTACTTGATTCGCCTCCTTTTCCTCTCTTAATTTCTTTCCAAAACATCTTTTTATTACTTTCAAAATTTTCTGTCATACTCTTACCCCACTTCACATCTGGTCTCCTCTTTGCCTCCTTTACCTTTTGCTTTACTTCTCTTTTCTTTTCTTTGTACCTCTCATATGACTCCCTCATCCTATTTTGTAACCAATCTGTGAAAGCTCGCTTCTTCTCTTCTACAACCTTCTTTGTTTCCTCATCCCAGCATTCACTACCCTTCCTTCTATTTCCTCCTGTCCTTCATGTTCCACACACCATCCTTGCACACTTTATGACTCCCTCCTTGAACTTCCCCATTCCTCCTCCACACCTACCTCTATCCTTCACTCCCTCCCACTCCTCCTTCAGCTTCTTCTTGTACTCCTTTTCCTTTTCATTTAAAGAGTTCACTCTAAGCACCTCCCTACCTTTTGTCCCTTTCCTCTTTCTCCATCTATCCTCCACTCTCAACTTACCTTCCACCAAAAAATTATCTGATATTCCCCCACCCTCTCCCCTTAGCACATGTACATCCTTAACTCCTCCTATCATAGTCCTATTTACCACTACATAATCCATCAACGCTCTATCTACCACCCTTCCATCCACCACCCTCTCCCATGTGTACTTTTGATTGACTTTCTTCCGAAACACTGTATTTGCTGTCATCAACTCTCTTTCTAGACACATTTCCACCATCAACTCTCCACTATGATTCTTTCCTGGAACTCCACATTTCCCAACCATTCCATCAATTGGACCATTTCCTACCCTAGCATTAAGGTCTCTCAGTACTATTACATTGACATTTCTCCCTAAATCCTCTATGCACTCATTTAAATCTATCCAAAAGGCCTCCCTTTCTTCTACACTCTTCTCACTGCCAGGCCCATATGCACTTACAAAGACCTGTATCTCCTTTCCCAGTTTCACCTTCATCCACATTATCCTTGAGGAAACCTCCTTCCACTCCACTACACGTTTACCTATCTCTTCACTTACTAGAATAGCCACCCCTTCCCTCCCTCGCCCTCTCTTCACTCCTGATAACCTCCCACTTACACTCATCCTTCCCTTTCAGCTTAGTTTCACTCAAACCCAACACATCCATCTTTCTTCTCACAAACATACTACCTATATCTTCCCTTTTACTCTCATCTGTACCACATCCACGCACATTAAAAGACCCAAACCTTAGGGTGCTGTTCCGAAAACTCCCAGACCCTCTTATGCCTTTACTTTTTCATTTAGGAATGTCCCCTGTGGGGCTACAAGGAGAAGGATGCCTAGTCCCACTCCCTGTCCCTTTCTTCTCGCCTCTTACGATCCAAGTGGAAATACTGGGTGGCAGTATTCTTTTCCCCCACCACAGCTCTTGCATATTTTTGCAATTGTGCTTGTAAGGGATATCAGTCTATATTTTGTTGGATGTTCTTTATTTCCTCCATATTGGTAAAATATTAGCATTTTTCCAGTCTTGTGGTACTTTTCCTTCTTTGAGTGAGAAGTCAATTATCTTGTGTATTTTATCTGTGAGTTCATCTATGCATTCTTTTAATATCCAGTTCGCTATTCCATCTGGCCCATGTGACTTTCTGAAATTGAGTTTCCTTATTTGGTCCCTTATTTCTTTGTGTCGCCATTATTTCTTTCATTTTAGGGGATCTTTCTTGGTGACTATCATCCCACAATTGTGAGCTTTCAATTGTAAATACAGACTTACAGTGTCTGGTCATTACTTCAGCCATTTCTACATCTGTGTATTCTTGATTTCCTTCATGCAGTTTCACTATTTCGTGTTTGTCTTTTAGTTTGTCATTTACATATCTCCTTTTCTGCATGAGGGGACGGAGAGGAGGGGTCACCGAATTTATGAAGCTGCCTTGCTCTGGATGTGCTGTGTCTTGCGAAACTGCGACCCAGGGCAGTGGACAGGATGCAGGAATGACCCGTAATCCAGGAGGTGCCAAGATAAGAGGGAGGGTGGAGGGGAGTGGAATATATAGGAAATGGAATGGGTGGGAGTGGTTTCTATGCCCTTTTCTTTTTGGCTACACCCCGTGTAAGGGGAAAAAGCCTTTGGTATATGTATGTATGTATTTACATATCTGTGAAATAGTTTAGGTTGATCTTTGCATTTTGCTATTATATCTGTGAAATAGTTTCTTTTTTCCTCACTTCGTATGTCTACAAATTTATTTCTCAGTTTGATGTATGTTTGCCATTTAGTCTCTTTTTTGTCTCTTTTCCATCTTTTCCAAGCTTTGTCTCTTCTATCTTTAGCATCGCTACACTTTATTATTCCAGCACTTTATGTACTCCCTTTTCTGTTTCTGTTTAGGCACATGTTTGTCTGTTTCTTCCTTATATATTTCTTTGAAAATGTTCCATTTCTCTTCCGTCTGTTTCATCATTTGCATATTTTTCCCAACAGGCATTTTGAAAAAATGTTCTATGTTTTACAGTCAGTTTTGTTGTACATTAATCTTCCTTCTCTATGTTTCTTGTTCCTTCTTACAACATTTTGTTCCTCAAGTTCAACCTCTATTAGTATGTGGTCACTCTTTCCAATTGGTGTGTGCGTGTATATGTATATATATATATATATATATGTATATATATATATATATATATATACACACACACACACACACACACACACACACACACACACACACACACATTGGATTTGTGTGGTTCAGTGAACCGACATCAGGTGGCAGTGTTGTTGAGCTACTATGTGAAGTGCTGGGTCCCCAGTATAAAGGAAGTGGTGAATGGAGCAAGTTTAGTCTGTCAGTAATGATGCACACTTCTTTAAGCAGAAGGAAGAGGGATTGAAGCAAATATGCTTTGATTATTCAGAACAGCTCAGGCAACAGAATGAAGCTGGGTTATGTGCATCATATTTAGTATCATTGTGAATTACAGAAGAAGAGAAATCTCACAACATTGTAGAGAAGTTAATTGTTCCTTGCTGTAAAGAGGTAGTATGCTGTGTTATTGGATGTGATGCTGTGCAGGTCACATCAGAACCGCTCAAATGATACTGTTGATCAACGAATAGTAGATATGTCAAGATTTCAAACAAGTGATTGCTGAATTAAAAGAAGCACCTTTAGGAAAATTTGCAATCCAACTAGAGTCGATTGACATGGTTGCTTGTCCCCAACGCCTGGTGTTGCTGGATGTTTCACGGAGGAATTCTTGCTCTGTCTTACTTCAGATCTGACTACATGAGGTGAAGACATTTACCATGATAGCTGGTGCCCTCTCCTTTACTAGAGCAGCAAAGCTAGACCTATTTCCTAGCATGGCAGGGGCACCATCTGTGCACTCATAATACATTGCTGCATTCATTGTTGTTTGCAAAACCTCACAGGAGAGGAATTAACCTCTTTGGTATGATGACGCCAACGGAACCGTTATGAGGCGTGAATGTGTACATGTGGATGCTGGCGTCGGCATCTTGATTATATATATATATATATGTAGTTGCAAGGGTGGTGGGTCAGGGATTGGAGATGGTTAAAGAAAATGGAGAAAAGTGGGAGGTGAGCCAGCTGTTGTTTGCGGATAACACTGCTCTTGTAACAGGATCAGAGGAGGGATTGAGGAAGTTAGTGACATTGTTTGGGAGAGTGTGTGAAAGAAGAAAGTTGAAGATATATTTGGGTAAAAGTAAGGTGATGAGATGTACAAGGGGTGAAAGTGGCAGCAGACTGGAAGTGAGCATTAAGGGAGCGCAACTGGAGGAAGTAGGTAGTTTTAGATACTTAGGTGTGAATGTGGCAGGAAAGGGAGGAGTGGAGGTGGAGGTAGAATGTAGATTGAGAGAAGCAAGTAAATGCCTTGGTGGATTAAAAAGTGTAATGAGGAATAGACATTTGGGAATGGATGCTAAGAGGAGATTGTATGAAGGAGTGATTGTGCCAGCATCACTGTATGGGGCAGAAACATGGAACATGAGAGGAAGAGAGAAGGAGTTTGAATGTGTTTGAGATGAGGTTGTCTGAGAAGTATGATGGGGGCTACTAGGCTAGATAGAGTGAGATATGAGGAGGTGAGGAGGAGAACAGGGGTGGTAAGGGAGTTGGGAGATAGGGTTGATGAAAGAGTATTGGGATGGGTGGGACACATGGAAAGAATGAATGAAGAAAAGACTAGTAAAAGAGGTAAGGAAGGCAGATGTGGAGGGAGTGAACATGAGGGGACGTCCTAAGATGAGATGGATGGATGGGGTGAAAGGGGCTTTGGGGAAGAGGGGAATGTCTGTTGAGGAAGGACAGAAGAGGACAGAAGATGGGTGAATGGATAATGGTTGTATATGGATGATGTTGAGATGCATGGGGTGGAATGGATGGGGGGTTGGTGGGTGAGGTAGTATGTATGAGAAAAATTTGATGCAACCCGAAGGGATTTCTCTCCATCTTCTTTTCTGCATGAGGGGACAGAGAATGGGGGTCACCGATATAATGAAGAAGCCTTGCTGTGGATGTGCTGTATCTTGAGTCACTGCTTCTGACCCAGGGCAGTGGACAAGATGCAGGGATGACCCATCATCCAGGAGGTGCCAAGATAAGAGGGAGGATGGAGGGGAGTGGAGTGTATTAGGGATGGAATGGGTGGGAATGGTTTTTATGCCTTTGTTTTTTGGCTACCTCCCTTGTAAGGAGGAAAAAGCCTTTGGTATATGTAGTTGTACATGAGTTACCCCTGGATTCTGTGAACTGGTTGGATCACATTTTCTGTGTTTATTATTACTCAGTAAAAGAGGACAAATAATACATCAATGACTTTATATTTTGTAATGTAAGTAGTGTGATGCATTGTACATATGGCAGCTGATGCTGCATATGAGAATTTGACTTGTACTGAAGTGGTTAATGTTTAATCTCACCATCTTTGGTGTAATGGGTATACACAACCAGTTGACTCATGTTGGAAACATCAGTTTGGAAGAGTCGAGTACAGGGAGGAAATGTGGGAAGCTTGCCTATCTTTGATGATAAATGGCAGATAAGACCATCAGTCCAATGCTTGTAGAAAATATTGTTGCTCACTTCTCGCTCCTTGAGACCACTATGGCAAAATGCTTTCCCATAGCTCATTCACTTGAATGGATACAGCAGCCCTTCTTGACAGACATGGCTCTTATTGATCTGCAGGTGAACCAGGGTTGTTAGACAAAATTCCTTACACTACTGCAGTTAGGTTTCTGGTGTGACCAGTTGGTAACAAATCCTGGACTAACAAGCACAGCGTTTGAAAGGGTCATCCCATTTACAACTATCTGTGTGGAAAGGCATTCTCCACCATGCTCCAAATCAAAATAATTGCCCAGAACCACCTTCAAGATGAGTTGCTCCATGATATGAGGGTGGTTCTTACAAACACAAAGCCTTGAATTGAGAAACTAGTTGTACATAGCAAAAATAGAAATCACTGATGCATATATGACTAATTACCCAGCTGTGTATGTTTGAGTTTGTCCATGCTTCTTTCTTGGGTTTTCTTGTTTCTTTTATTGACAATGATGGCAGTTAGTTTTAGTTTTGAGGAATTTACAAAATAAATGATGAAGCAGTACTTCACTTCACTTTCCTTTATCCTAGTAATCAGACATTAACCAGAGTTAAGGGATGCTAAACTTGGTAGACCTGACTACAGGGTGCCCATAGGATCAGAAAATGTTGAGAAACATTAAAAATAGATATTTTACTTAGACATAGACAAAATAATGTGTGGCTCTTCTCCATAGGGGCACCCCAAAATGGTCCCTAAACATTAGCAGCAATTTTATTTTTCATTATTCATCATAAGCCACATGAAACAAAAGAATGTTGAGATGACTTTTTTCTTCTCAATTTCAGAGTCAGACGAAGAGCTGAACGATTTGAAGAAAGCATATATAGAAGGTGAAGGTTGCATGGAATTCATCCTGACACAGGTTCTTTGCTGTACCGTTGATGATGAACCAAGGTAATGATTCTGAGGATAGCTTTATTGGAGCTGTAATGCATCTGTATGGAAAGCTGTATTCCTTGATGTCTTGTAGAGAAAAAGCCCCCACCCCCCATGTTACTTTACCCTTGTGACTCTCATCTCAGACAGTGAGATTTTCTCTGTCAGTTTTATCTATTCCCTTTAACACCTTGGGCAGGAGAATCAAGTCACCTCTTATTTGTCTCTTCTAATAATGGTAGGTCCAGTGAGATTCCAGGTTTTCACTATCTCTATTGATTTGTCTGCTGATATTCTTTGTTTCCTCTCAATTTTGTTTATATTTTTCACCCTAAGTGAAGACCACACCACCACTGTGAATTCCAGTCTTAGTCAATCAAATATCCTATGATTTTTTTTATTATCTCATCCATCTAGTGGAAGGCTAATTTTGTATTCATCAATACTTGCATGTTTTCCCACAATTTTTGCCAATATGTTAGTCAGGTGATAAGTTTCAGTTCATAACTCCCAGCTGTTTCTCTTCTTTTGATCATGTTTTTCCCACATTGAAAGAGGGAGAGAGAGAGTGCATGAATGTATGCATGATGCACATGTGCACATGATCACAGAATGGTTTCATGGTATTTGTGATTGTCACCAATGATAAGTAGTACTTTTGACTTGATTGCCACTGTCATTCTGTTAGCCATTGCTCTAGTCTTTGTATCTGCAGATATGAAACTGGTTAGGTATTTCAGCTTTCTCCATTCCAGCACAGTGACAGACATTTTAGGTTTCATTCTGGCAAATCCCAGATAATTTTGTGTGGGAGGACACTACATCAGCAAAGGGGCAATTACTATTAGTGTGGTGATGCCTTATAAGGAATTTATTATGGTTGATGCAAAACTACTCTGCTGAAGTGACATGACCATAGTGAGGTGCTTAATCAATTGATTGTTGCTTCACTCAGAGAGTTAGAAGGATGAATTGTATTTTTACCAGATTGCTACAACAGTGACAAGTAGATTTTATTCTTGCATATTTTAGATGATTTTGTTCAACATGAGGGATGTCATAGTGAAGGAATCAAGGTTTTTCTCACACATCCTATCCCATTAGATGGGTAATTTCTTTTCTTCCTCTGCATCATTTCATTCTTTCCTATCCATTTTTTTCCTGTCATTGTAAAGGTAATCCTTGGCTATACCGAGGGTTTCATTGTATAAAGGAGGAGCCAAGATAAGAAGGAGTGTTTTTTTTTTTTTTTTTTTTTTTTTTTTTTTTCTTTCTTTTCTTTCTTTCTTTCTTTTCTTCTTCCCACTTACTAACTTACTAGATGACACAGTTTAGCCTGTCCATGAGTGTGGCAAGGACATTGAGGTCTTGGAAAGCTTTACATATCTTTGGTAGTGCAGTGCATAACATTGGTGGGTCATGTCAGGAAGTACTTCAAAGGATTGGCATTGTCCATTATGTTATGGGCTCTCTCAACCAGAGTATATGGCATTGTCTTTATTTATGCAGGAGGACTAAGATTTGAATCTTCAAGTCACATGTAATCCATGTCTTGCTGTATGGCTGTGAGACATGGACATTTAATGTTGACTTGAAGAAGATGCATCTCAATGTCATAGTGCTTCAGTACAAGTAATTTATGTGATAAAAGAAATCCTGTCACAGATTTGTAAAACATTGTAACATCATAACACTTAGTGTACCTTATAGTATCATCACTAGAATCTATAGACAGTATATAACTTTTGATTGACTACAATATAATTGTTTGTACATGAATGTGCTCCATATTTTTCAAGTACTTTGGGTACAAGTAACACTAAATTTTTAAGATCCAAGTACAAGTACATGGAAATCTGTACTTAAGTCCAAGTACAAGTAGTACATGCATTTGGATCCAACCCAGATATATACACACACATGCACACATACATACAGACATATATACATTTGTAAATATACCAAAAAGTTCTTTCCCCTTTTATAAGAAGGGTGACAAAGTCCAAGCATAAACACCCACCTAATGCCTATCCCTTGTTCATCCAAAAACCCATTCATAGTTTCTCTCTCCAGTCTCACTAGAAGTATATAAATCTGTGAGACTTTTCCAAGCTGTGCAAAAGCTGACTTTGTTTCAGTACATTAGAAATATTTTGTTCTTTATTTTTGTGTTACAGTTGGAGCATGCTCTTGTTCATTTTTATTTGAAATATAGATATCATTGAGTGAAACAATGGTTTTATTACATTTAACAGATGTTCCTACTTTATTTCCTTGTTTTGTCAGATTTAAGAAGATCATCAAGAAATGGATAGATGAGGATGATGTCCCAGCTTTTGAAAAGTTCACCAAGGAAACCAAAGAGAAGTCAACTGTGAGGAAACGTAAGGTAGGATACCTCTCTTTCTGTTTGTTTGTCTGTCTGTCTCCAGCACATTGGTATGATGTGTGTGGGTATTTACTTAGTAGTAGCTCATGGGATTGGAGCTGTGCTTATGGGGTCCTGTTTCTTTGCCCCCATTCTCCAAAGTTTGCCTTAAATTGATTTATGACATTGGCTTAGATTATATTTTCATCTAACTTGTTCTGTAAGTCTACACTTGTGTATGGAAAGCTATACTGCCTTGAATCTTTCAGATAAGTTTTCTTTTTCATTATTTAATTATGGCCTCTTGTTGATCTGTCATTCCATATTGGCAAATCCTTGGTTTGCATAGCTGTCTTTTCCAATGATATACATACATACATACATATACCAAAGCTTTTTTCCCCTTACTAGGGAGGTAGCCAAAAAGGAAAAGGCATAAAATCATTCCCACCCAATCCATCCCTGAAAACACTCCACACCCCTCCACCCTCCCTCCCATCTTAGCATCTCCTAGATGACGGGTCATCCCTGCACCCTGTCCACTGCCCTGGGTCAGAAGCAGTGTCGCAAGACACAGCACATCCACAGCAAGGCCGCTTCATTAAATCGGCGACCCCCCTCTCTGTCCCCCCATATCAAGGAGAAGACGGGGAGAAATCCCTTCGGGCTGCGTCAAAATTTTGCTCACACACACACTACCTCACCCCCCATGCATCACAACATCTTCCATATACAACCATTCTCCATTCACCCCTGTCCACTTATATAATTGGAACATTGCAGGTTCCAGAACTGAGCCATGTGGTACACCTAGGTCTCTTAATCCAACACTCACCAACTGGCACTTGTGTGGACATTTGGACTCGGGCCATAAATCCACTTTAGGAATTGGTGGTGTTTTGTATGCTGGACCAATTCCTGAAGTGGGTTTATGTCCTGGTCCCAAATGTCAGCAAAATTGGCAGTTGGTGAGTGACCTAGGTGTACTCCACTGTTCTTTTTCCTCCAGTCTGACTTTTCATCTCTTGCATAAAACCGTGTGTCAATAATTTTCATGTGCTGCTCTGTGGGGAGGATTTTAGTTTGTGTGTAGATACATGGATAGGATGGTGCAAGAGGTGGGCCGGGGATTGGAGATGGTTAAAAAAAAAAAAAGGAGAAAAATGGGAGATAGACCAGTTGTTGTAGCAGGATCAGAGGACGGATTGAGGAAGTTAGTGATGGAGTCTGGGAGGGTGTGCAAAAGAAGGAATTTGAAGAGTAAAAGTAAGGTGATGGGATGTACAAGGGGAGAGGATGGTAGCAAATTGGAAGTGAGTATTATGGGAGAGAGACTGAGGAAGTGGATAGCTTTAGGTACTTGGGGGTGAATGTAGCAGGAAAGGGAGGAGTGTAAGTGGAGGTAGAATGTAGATTGAGAGAAGCAAATAAATGCAAGGGGGGATTAAAAAGTGTAATGAAAAATAGACATTTGGGAATGGATGCTAAGAGGAAGTTGTATGAAGGGGTGATTGTGCCAACAGCTTTGTATTGGGCAGAAACATGGAATATAAGAGAGTTTAAATGTGTTTGAGATGAAATATCGGAGAAATATGGTAGGGGTTACTAGGCTGGATAGAGTGAAAAATGAGGAGGAGAGCAGGAGTAGAATAGGAGTTGGGAGATAGGGTTGATGAAAGAGTATTGGGATGATTTGGACACATAGAAAGAATGAGTGAAGAAAGATTAGTAAAAGAAGTGTGGAAGGCAGAGGTGGGGGGAGTGAAGATGAGGGGGTGACCAAGGATAGATGAGTTGGATGGATGGGGTAAAAAGGGCATTGGGAAAGAGGTGGTTGTCTGTTGAGGAAGGAAAGGAGAAGACAGAAAATAGTGGTGAGTGGTGAATGATTGTGTATGGATGATGTGATGCATGGAAGGGAGTGGGTAGAGAAAAATGAGTACAGGTCATCCTGAGATTGTATAGTCATGTTTTGATGATGAATGGATGGAGATATCTTTGAAGGATGTGCTTATCAATAGTGACAGAAATAAGGGCATGGGGCAGATGAAGTAAAAGGAGGATGGATGGAGTTGTAAAGTCACCAGAGTTCATAGAATGCTGGAACATGTTGGAAAGGTGCAAGATAGTTGGAAAAGAATGTATAGACTAAGGTAACATATTCCATGAATGTTGCACCAGGCAGTAGTATTGCTGAGAAAGTGATGGAATACAATGTTCATGTGATTTAAACATGAAGGAGTGAAGGGGATATATGAGATGCGTGAATATTTTTCTTTCCCATACCTAGCCACCTCACTTTGCAGGTAACAACTGATTGGAAGATATACACATATATACAAATACCAGGAGGAGCCACTTATCCTGGCTCCTCCTGGATGACGGGTCATCCTTGCATCTCTCCCACTGCCCTGGGTCAGAAGCAATGTAGCAAGGCATACCACATCCACAGCAAGGCTGCTTCATTTAACCAGAAACCCTCCATCCCCTCATGCAGAAAAAGAGAAAATGAGGAGAAATCCCATAGGGCAGCATCAAAATATCATTCACACTTACTCCCTTATCCCCCCATTCCTGCCCACTCCCATGCATCACATCATCCATACACAACCATTCTCCACTCACCCCTATCTTCTGTCTTCTCCCTTGCTTCCTCAACAGACATTCCCCTCTTTCCTAATGTCCCTTTTACCTCATCAATCCATCTCATCCTTGGTCACCCCCTCATGTTCACTCCTACCACCTCTGCCTTCCACACCCCTTTTACTAATCTTTCTTCACTCATTCTTTCCATGTGTCCAAACCATCCCAATACTCTTTCATCAACCCTATCTCCCACCTCTGCTCTCCTCCTCACATCCTTGTTTCTCACTCTATCCAACCTAGTAACCTCTACCATACTTCTCAGACACCTCATATCAAACACATTCAAACACCTCTCTTCCTTTCTCATGTTCCATGTTTCACTTCTTCATACAACCTCCTCTTAGTATTCATTCCCAAATGTCTATTTCTCATTACACTTTTTAATCCCTCAAGGCATTTAAATGCTTCTCTCAATCTATATTTTACCTCCACCTCCACTCCCTTTCCTGCCACATACACACCCAAGTATCTAAAGCTATCCACTTCCTCCAGTCTCTCTCCCTTAATACTCGCTTCCAATTTGCTGCCAGATTCTCCCTGTGTACATCTCATCACTTTACTTTTACCTAAATTTATCTTCAACTTCCTTCTTTTGCATGCCTTCCCAAACTGTCACCAGCTTCCTTAATACCTCCTCGATCCTGTCACAAGTGCAGTGTCATCAGCAAACAACAACTGGCTTATCTCCCAATTTTCTCCATTTTATTTAATCATCTTCAATCCCCAGCCCATTACACTTGCGTTTACCTCTCATACCACCCCATCCATGTGTAAATTGAACAACCAAGGGGCTACAGAGAGATGGATGGCTTGGTGGCAGTATTCTTGTCACCCACCATAGGGTTCAGCAAAAAAAGAAATGAACATTCAGAGAAATGGTACAGGACAGTATTAAGAGTTGGGGAACAGCATAATGGAGGGACAGTCGAAGTATAATGAAGTAGTATCATTTCTCTATGAATAGATATTTCCTCTATCACAGACAAAATGATGTGTATCTCTAGTCCGTAGGGGCGCCCCATATAGACCCTAAAGTATCAGATGCATGCTATTAAGCAGCTTTTAACCCCACAATAACATGCAGCCAATACCCCAGACGGGGTATTGATATATATATATACTCTGTGTGTGTGTGTGTATATATATATATATATATATATATATATATATATATATATATATATATAACACATATTACCCATGAATTTGCCTTTTTCTCCTTGATTCATTTCACCCATTTGTATTTCAGGCTGCCAAGGAAGCTGAAGAAGCAGAGAAACATAAGAAAGAGTTGGGACTGGACAACAGTGAGGAAAGTCTCAAAAAGCTAATCTTAGGCAATGCCAAGCAGAGGGCTCAGGCCTCTGATAACTTTCTTGATTCCCTGGCATCTAAGTATGGCAGTGGAGGAACTGGAGGGAAAAAGGGCAGGAAGAGTAAGAAGTAAAAACACTGAGGTGATGAGATTTTTTTTCAGAGCTGTTGTAAGGGTAGATGGCTTGAGTGGTTTAACAAGGAGGAAACAAGTGTAAAGGTAATGGATGGGTGAAGTATGTTCCTCTTTCATATTTGGCCATCTCATTTTGTAGAGAAAGGCCAAATAGTTGGGATGAGAGTGGGGTGGAGAGTATACTAGTGCTCATTTCACAAAGTGAATTACTGTATGCTAATGGAGTCGAGTATTTATTTAGGATATTTTGGGACCAGTGATGGGTACCAGCTTTTGGCTGTTCTGTGAAACAGACATCAGAGGAAGTTGTGTACCAACCATTTGTTTTGAGATCCCATCATCACAGTCACATGCATCAGGAGATGCAGCCTGAAGGCATTGGCATTTTGTCTAGAATGAGCCTAAGATTTGTCAACTTTTATTTTTTTCACCTAAGGAGAGCTGACAACTAGTGAATTTTAATCTGGCCCACATTAAAACCACAACTATTCCCTAAGAAATCTGTTGATGGAACAGAGGATTGTTGCTAGCAATTTTGGGCTGGAAGTTTCCAGTCCACATTTGTTATAGGGATGCTTTTGATCTGTATGTTCTTTAATAGTACAATGAGACCATATATAGGTTTTTTCATAGTTTGCAGGGTGAAGGCTTATATATCTGCATATATAATCATAAATAGAGCTTTTTTATTCTTTAATGAAAGTTTCTGAAGATGTGAAATGTTTGGGTGTGCATGTGCTTTACAAAGTCTTACAATGAATTACCATTATCTATTATCTTATTATTATAAGCCTTTATGAATTTGGAAAAGGCTTATGACAGGATAGATAGGAAGGCACTGTAGGAGGTTTTGCAGATGTATGGGATTGAAGAGGAAAGCTGTTAAGGGCAGTCAAGAATTTTTGCAAGAGTAGTCGAGGCTGTGTTAGAATTGGAAATGGAGAAAACGAGTGGTTTGAGGTAAAGGTGGGACTGCATCAGGGATCTGTCATGTCACCATGGCTGTTCAGTGTGGTGTAGAAAGTAAAGGGGACTGGAGATAGTGAAAGAAAATGGAGGAAAGTGGGAGGTGAGCCAGTTGTTTGCTGACAACACTGCGATTTTGGCAGGATCAGAGGAAGGATTAAGGGAGTTGGTGATGGAGTTTGGGAAGGTATGCAATAGGAGAAAGTTGAAGGTAAATGTGGGTGAAAGTAAAGTGATGAGATTTACAAGGGTAGAGGATGGCAGTGAGTTGGAAGTAAGTCTGAAAGGAGAAAGGCTGGAGGAAGTGAATAGCTCTAGGTATTTGGGATCACATGTGTCAGGAAAGGGAGAAGTGGTGTAGGTAAATTGCAGATTGAGAAAAGCAAGTAAATGCCTCGGAGGAGTAAAAAGTGTAATGAGAAATAGGCCCTTGGGAATGAATGCAAAGAGGAGATTGTATTAAGGGGTGATTGTCCTGACAGCATTGTATGGGGCAGAGACTCAGAATTTAAGAGTGGCCGAGAGGAAAAGTTTAAGTATGTTTGAGATTAAATGTCTAAGAAGTATGGTGGGGTTCACTAAGTTGGAGAGAATGAGAAACATGGAGATGGGGAGGAGAGCGGGAGTAGAAAAAATGGTATATAGGGCCAATGAAAGGTTATTGGGATGGTTTGGACACATGGAAAGAAGGAGTGATTAAAGATTAGTAAAAGAGATGTGGAAGGCAGAGGTGGAGGGAGTGAACTTAAGGGGATGACCAAGGATGAGATGGATGGATGGGGTAAAGGGGGCATTAACCCCTTCGATACAATGACGCCTACGTAGGCGTCATGAGGAGCAAGTGGGTATGCGAGGATGCCGATGTCGGCGTCTTGATTATATATATTGTAGTTGTACCTGCGTGACCCCCATACTCTGTAAACTGGCTTCATCATATTTTCTATGGTTATCAAAATTCACGGGTGAAAGAGAATGAGCAATACAGCGGTAACTTTATTTTTTATAATGCGAGTATTATGACGCAACATCGCACGTCTGGCAGCTAATGCTACCCGCGATATTTTGGCCCGTATTGAAGGGGTTAAGCAAGAGAGGAATGTCTTTTGAGCAAAGAAGGAATGATATTTTGACACAACCCAAATGTATTTTTCCCTGTCTTCTCTTTTTCTGCATGAGGGGGGATCACCAACAAAGTGAAGTGGCCTTGCTGTGGATGTACTCTGTCCTGCTACATTGCTTCTGGCATTGGGCAAGAAATAGGGATGACCCATCATCTATGACGAGCTAAGATAAGAGAGGGGAAAGGGTGGTGGATTGGGGTGGAATGGCTGGGAGTAGGTATATGCTTTTGGTATGGCTACCTCCCATATAAAGGGGAAAAAGTTCTTGGTATATATATAGAATGAAAGTTTCTGAAGATGTGAGGTGTTTGTGTGTGCATGTGCTTTAGTAAGTGTTGCAATGAATTACAATTATCTATATTTACTCAGAATTGATGTATAGAAGTCTTAGAGACTAGTAGAGTAGTGAAAGATTATTTGTCATCAGGTCTAATGATAGGTACCTGCAAGTACTGGTTCTTTAAGGGAGATGTCGGAGAAAATAATCTCCCTGCTGCCATCTTCAAAACTCGTTGGCATCCTCACGTCTATTCGGAGGTGCAGCCCTAAGAGGCTGGCATTAAGTCTCCAGACTGGGGCCTAATATCTGAATCAACCATGTCTATTTTTCCCTCAACTTTTTTACGTAAGGAGAATTTACAACCAGTGACTGCATCTCTCCTACTTCTATAACATGATGACAGAAACGGTCCTACACTTATACAACAAAAGCAACAGTTTGGTATTTCTTATCAGAGAGGTCTCTTTGAGGCTTGTAGGACTGTTGCTAGCCACTGTGCCTGTGGGTTTTTTGTCACTAAAACATAAGGCAGCAATTGTCATTATTTCATTCTTCTAAGCTGGAGCATTGATATACAGTAATTGTTTTCCAAATAAATTTGAAATTTCTTTCAGAATGTAGTATGATTTACCAATACATGCGACTTCAGCACAAACATAAAAGATTTTTCCACTTTATTTTGAATCCACACAATAAACGTCAAGTTCAGTGAAGATGGGTAGTGATATGATGGAATGTCCAAGAAGCCCAAGGTGAGAAGGTATTTAGGATCTGTTTGTATCAGATACATTGATTCACTTAAGTTGCTGTCAGCATATTCATTGGCTTTGTTACTGTCATTTTAGTCAGTTTATAATTTGGTGTGTAGATCACAGTAGGAATTATCAAGCATTTCTAAATATTGCATTTCATATGAAAGTATAGAGGCTATTGTACTGCTTATACACAATTGTGTGTGTGTATATATATATATATATAAATACACACACTCACACACACAGTTTTTAACTTAAATCTAAGTATGATAATTAGAAAATAAGAATTAAATCATACAGCCCAAGCTGGAACCATACATGAATTTGAATTTAGGTATGATTGGAAAGTATCATAAGTATCACAGGATCATATGAGCTTTGTTCCAGTCCTATATATTACACTTGGTGTGATATACATTGTACTTTACAACTAGCCATACTGCCAAATCAACCTTAGTACAAGTCTATCTTGTTTCCCATTTATGTGCTATTTGATATATACATGTATATATTCAGAAGAGTTTTGGATGGCCATATTCTTAGAGGAGAGATTGGGGGAATATCAGATAATTTTTTGGTGGAAGGTAAGTTGAGAGTGGAGGATTGATGAAGAAAGAAGAAACGGACAGAAGGTAAGGAGGTATTTAGAGTAAACTGTGTAAAGGAAAAGGACCAGGAGTATAAGGACAAATTGAAAGAAGTATGGGAGGTGGTGAAGGGTAGAGTAGAGGTAGGAGTGGAAGAGGAATTGGGGTGTTTCAAGATGGGAGTGACAGGGAATGCAAAGATGGTACGTGGAACAAGGAGGATGGGAGGAAATGGAAGGGTAGTGGGTGGTGGGATGAAGTGAAGAAAGTTGTAGAAGAGAAGCGAGCATTCAGGGACTGGTTGCAAAGTAGGACAAGAGAAACATATGAGAGGTGCAAAGAAAAAGAAGAGAAGAAAAACAAAAGATGGAGGCAAAAAGTAAAGCAATGTAAAAAGGGAGAGAAGCATGACAAAATTTTAAAAGTAATAAGAAGATGTTTTAGAAGGGAGGTGAGTTAAGTAGAGAAGAAAAAGTAAAAGGTGCAGATGGAGAGATGATAACAGAAGAGGTGGTAAGGGGAAGATGGGCAGAGCATTTCAGAGAACTGATGCATGAGGAGGAGAATAGGGAGGGATTAATGGTAGCAGTGGGAGGCACTAAGAAAATGATGGTGATGGGTGAGGAGAATGGAGAAATGAGAAAAGGTAAGCTGCAAGTAGTTGTTAAAATAATGAGAGCAGGTAAGGGAACCTGGGTTGGGTGTCATGTGCAGTGGGAAGAAGGGAGGCACAGTAATAGTGGACTGGCTAGTAAGGTTGTTTAATGTGTGTCTGAGGGTAGAAAGCCAGAGGACTGGAGAAGTGCCTGTATAGTTTCACTTTACAAGGGAAAAGGGGACAAATGTTTGTAATTTCACAGGGATCAGTTGGCTAAATGTAGTTGGGGAGGCATATAGGAGGGTTTTGATTGAGAGGAATAGAGGGAGTAATTGATGAGAAGCAATGTGTGTTTAGGAGAGGTAGGGGTTGTGTGAATTTAGAAAAGGTTTATGACAGGAAGGCACTGTGGGAGGTTTTGCAAATATATGGGACTGGGGGTAAAGCTGTTAAGAGCGGTAGAGCATGTGTTAGAATTGTAAATAGAGAGAGTGAGTGGTTTGAGGTAAAGCTGGGGCTGCGTCAGATGTGTCATGTTGCCATGGCTGTTCAATGTGTACATTGATGGGGTTGTGTGGGAGGTAAATGTAAGAAGTAATGGGCAAGGGATTTGAAATATTTAAAAGAAAATAAAGGTGGAAGGTGAGCCAGTTGTTGTTTGAGGGTCAGAAGGTGGGTTAGGGCAATTAGTGATGGAGTTTGGGGTCACACGAGGCAGGATAGGAGTGGTGGAAGTAAATTGTAGATTGAGAGAAGGAAGCAAATGCCTTTAGGGACTGAAAAGTTTAATGAGAAATAGGCATTTTGGGAATGGATGCAAAGAGGAGATTTTATGAAGGGATGATTTTGCCAACTGCACTGTATGGGACAACTTTGAATAGAGAGACAGGAAAAGTTTGAATGTGTTTGAGATGAAATTCTGAGAAGTATGGTAGAGGTTACAAGGTTAGATAGGATGAGAAATGAGGTGAGGAGGAGAGCTGGGGTGGAAAAGGAGAAGGCATGTAGAGCTGATGAAAAAGAGTATTGGAATGGTTTGGACAAGTGAAGAAAAATTGATAAAAGGTGTGAAAGGCAGTGAACTTGAAGGGACAACCAAAGATGAGATGGATGGATGGGGTGAAAGGGGCATTGAGAAAGGGAGAAGGGAAGGGGGGTAGCCGATTAAATAAAGCGGCCTTGCTGTGTCCTGCTGCATTGCTTCTGACCCAGAGCAGTGGGAGGGATACAGCTTGTCATCCATGAGGAGCTGAGAGAGAGTAAAAGGTGGTGGATGGGAGTGGATATATGCCTTTTGACTTTGCTACCTCCCTGGTATGAGGGGAGTGTGTGTGTGTGTGTGTGTGTGGATATATTATATATATATATGTTGTTGTTTTTACTGTACATAATAAAGTTGATTACTACAATGTGTATCGCCTTTTTTTGGGATTATGATTATTTTTTTAATAAATTCTAGAACAAGTGGTAGCGCTTATTCTCCATGATGCCACGCCGAGGTCAATTAAAGCAGATGGGGTGGGTAGTCATTGTTATAACCATAAAAAAGTGATTCTCATTTCATTGTACATCTTTCTCTACTATTCACTTAATAAATGATAAGATAGCGCAGAAGTGGGAAATAAGAGAGAGGCAAATACAAAGCTTGATTTGGCACGACGTATACATACCCTGGAGCGCACAGACTATAACTGACCCGGTCATGCCAAGTAACTACAATTTCCGATAGAAGTGACGGATAACTGTCAGCAACAAAATATATTATTTCTGAGAGGTTTTACCTCTTCTGTACTGTTGGAGACTGATGGCGGGTATCTTGGGCCCTCGAGGTGCTGGCAAGAAAGATCCTGCTTCGGGAAGTCCGTTCAGGGTGGGGCAGAAGTCAGCATTTCACGAGTGCGACGTTGCCAATCAGACCATCAATATCAAATCGTCACTGTTGCCCTACCCACTCCCATCTCGCCTGCCACCTCGCCGTGGCAACATAGGGGAAAAAGCTCTGACATAGAATTGATTCAAATCGTTGTTATAAGCCTATAAGGTGATATTAATTGTACCAAACAGCTTCCTTTACTATAGACACAAATAATAGTAATAATAAATTAGCACATAGATGGGAAATAAGAGAGACGCGTACCTAGGTTGATTTGGCAGACTAAATCAGGTCTGCCACACCCTAAATGGACTTCTTGGAGCGCAAGGACTAGATCACAATTCGCATGGATAAACATTTGTTATGGCTTGTTTTATTATTGTAATTTATTGTATTCCAATTATCACAACCGATTTTTTCTGGCTAAGGCCCGCTGCTTTTATTCTGTTAAAATTAACCACACGACCAAAGAGATAAGGACAATTTCGAATATGTATATCACTTCAGATATGACAACCGTTACAAACTATCTAACGCTATATGATTGTTTGAATTTCTTTATTTTATTTGCATATCGAATCATTAATCTGATCATATACCCACTTATCTATCTATTTATTTGTTTGTTTGCATATTTCAGCGTTGGAAGCAACACCGTAGTAAAAGCTAATGAAAGCGTCCCAACCATATCTTTGAACGCAGCACTGACCATTATCATCTCTTATCATAATGAAGGTTCGACCTCGATTGGCACTCATCCAAAAATTGTAGAAATTAATACTACTGTCCTTGTCTCAAGGTAAATATAGGGGAGTATTAGGCTCTATTACAGACTTTTTCACCTTTCTCTTCAGAAAAGTGCAGGATATTTCTAAGCACGGGTTATAAACAGCGCAAGCATCCTGTCACTAATAATATATGCTCACTTTAAGACAAGATAGATTCAAATATGTTTTGTTTGAAATTTAGTTTGTCCATGACCAATATAACAAGAACTGGATAAAGAAAAAACTTTGCGCAATTTGTGATATCTAAAACGCACCACATCAGTCATATTGGCAAGCCTGGCTCGATCAGTGTTTGTGCTACGGAACGGTGAATGGTGCAATAATTGAAAGCAGATTTTTTTCTTTATATATATATATATATATATATATATATATATATATATATATATATATATATATATATATATATATATATGTATGTATGTATGTATATGTATGTATGTTAAAATATTTTTGTGTATATATGTATATTTATTAATACATTTACTCGAATTGAGAAAGTTCGACGGATTTTTTTTTTTCTCTCTCCATGTCAACCACATTTTATGATCGTATTATGAGCAAGGCCTTTATAAGAACTAGTTGAGGCGAGCTAATCGGAGGGGGTGAGTTACGTGACGTACTGCTGCATTTGCGCTCAGAGAAAATGTATCAAACCATATTTAATAAAGGACCAAAACAAATTACCATAAATCATTGCAGATATTATTTTCTTGCTTAGCATACTATTTCCAGTAATTTCATTGGTTGACAATATGTTAGAAGCTAAATCGCTGACATAGGCACCGATTCGAATGATCGACCGTTAGAACGATTGCCAAATGCTTGAACCACATCATCACCGTAACTCCCATAATGCTAATGTGAATATATAAGATTTGCCCTTACATGCTGAGGTCATAATCAATCTTTAGCGAATTTAAGATATGTTGGGTTCGGTCAATGTGTTCACAATTTTCTATTTTTTTACTTTTACTGTCTTCTACTATTTATTACTATTTTCTCTCATCCACAAAATGGTTAAAATCAATATTGTGATTATAATAATAATTAGTTATAGAATATTAACCTAATTCCAAAGACCATCTTAAGAGACTTAATTTCTTCACCCGAATTAATGAACGTTCATCGTTCATCTGGGGTCTCGCTGACCCGAAACCCGCAGCCCCACGGTGTTTGGCAACGATCTTTGGGTGTTTCCATAAACTGTGTTGTACTAGGGGGAGCAGTCACCGGTTACCAACTCTCCTTGTGGCGAAAAGTGTGAGAAAACCCGAAGATTACAGGCTCGTTCCGGGAACCGAGTGCCAGTCTACGAGGCTGGAGATAAAGTTGACGAGTTTTGAGGATAGGCAACTGGGAGATGATTCTCTCTGACGCCTGCCTTGCAGATAACAGTCATTTGTTTTTGTTTTTTAATGATTTAAGCTTTCAGATCCTCTATCCTGAATTATCTGAAAAAATAGTTCAGCACCTTGCCAGTCATATTTCATCTCTCTCTCTCTCTCTCTCTCTCTCTCTCTCTCTCTCTCTCTCTCTTAGGGTTGAAGACCTTTTGGTAGTTGGATATACTCCCAAATTGTTATTACTACCTTACCAACTCACTACACATTCATGTATTTATCTTAATCTGTTTTATATAATTTAGTTATCTAATCATTCGGTTATTTAGTTACTTAGTTATTTAATCATTTCTAATGGCTTCCTTTTCGAGATCTGAGGCTGTTTGCCTACAATGCCATCAATCCTTAACATCACTCTTCCCTTCGACATCCAAGGAATACTGGGGGGTTGCCCATACTGACCCAAGTCCTGGAATTTTCTTTTGTTTAGAAGAAAGAGAAGGAAAGATGGAGACCTAAGGGTGGAACAGCAGAAAGGAGGGATTGTACGGTAGAAGCTGATTATGTGTTCCCACTCCGACAGTGGGATCTCTGCAGTGGACAGGATGCAGGGATGACCCGTCATCCAGGAGGTGCCAAGATGAGAGGGAGGGTGGAGGGGAGTGGAATATGTAGGGAATGGGTGGGAGTGGTTTCTATGCCTTTTTCTTTTTGGCTACCCCCCCTTTGGTATATGTATGTGTATATATATATATGTGTGTGTGTGTGTGCACGAGCGTGCGTATGTAGTTTTTCATACTAGATTGAGAAAGGTACGAGTTCCAATCAAACTGTGTCGCAAAAAGTATGACCACTAATCTAGCTAACTGTAAACCACTCCAAATAGTGCTAAATAACGATATTAGTACAAAAAAACAATAGATAGAATTGGAAAAGAAATAATAAAATTAAAAGGAAATGTATCCGCGGTTTCCTTTGTCCCTTGATAAGAGACTTGTGGATCGTTTGGTTGTGTAGAATTTTGGTTGAGCAAGAATTGATATCTGGCATTACTTCCTCCCTCCCATCTCATTTCTCAATAACTCTGTCTCCATATCTTTCTATCTCTATCAATATCCGTATCTCTTTCTTTCTCCATATCCTTACCTCTATATATCTAGTTTTATATATTTTTATAATTCTCCATGTATCTAGATATCTTTATCTATGTATCTAGATCTAGATATCTTTCCCTATACCTATCTGTATATCTAGATCGATATATCTTTCTCTACATTCCTCTACCTATCTCTAATTCACTTTCTATAGATGTCTGTTGCTATCCTTCCCTCTGCTGGTCAGAGACCAAGTAATCTCCACAATTCATTGTTCAATGTTCTTGTAGCGCTGCATCACCGAAGATACGCACACACCGTACAATAGCAGCAGACTGGAGGCGCAGACGTGCAGTCCCACAAATTTGAATTCATTCCGTTATGACGGGTAACAACTCGGCAGGTAAATCGCGCATATGAATATAAGATATTCAATAGACATGAAGTAAATATAGATAGAATTAATATAAATTAATTAATATATATTGAATAAGAAAATCTACCGATTGTCGTACTAGGCCTGATATTGAATTAAGAAGATTTGTGTCAACTTTTATCAAGATATTATTATTGTAGATTGTTAGTTCACCAACGTTTATATTCATGCGGATAGTCTGGCGCCACTTTCGTGGACTATTTAAGATGTGTTAGTAATTTAGATTGTATTTTCATCCAACTACAACGATGTGGTGCGCCCCCCACCCCCATCCTATACCAATGTAAATTTTCGTCTGTAACACTCCTCTGAGGTTATGAACACGTTAGAGTTTTATCAGAAAATATCAATTTTACCTTTCCCAGCAATAGTAACCACCCAGCTGTGGACAGCATAAATTACATGAAGTAGTAATTTGTTTATATATACACACGCACACACATACATATATATATATATATATATTGTGTGTGTGTGTATTTACCTAGTTGTATTTTACGGGACGAGAGATGCTCGTAGTGACCCGTTTTCGTATCTTTCCGCATCCAGTTTGTTCAAAATCGTGTATAGTTTTTGCATTTCCTGTTTCTCCGTTCAGTCTGTTCCAGACATCAATCACTCTATGTGGGAAGCTATTCTTTTTGAGGTCTCTTCCATAAGTGTCCTTCTATAGTTTCGTGTCCTCTTGTTTCTCTTCTGTCCCACTTTAATAAGTCATCTCTATCGAGAATTTCCATCCCTTTCATAATTCTGTAAATGGTCAACAAATCACCCCTCTCTCTTCTCTGTTCCAGGTTTGACAGATGTAACCTCTCCAATCTTTGTTCGTATGTCAGATGTGACAGTGTAGGTGCCATTTTTGTCGCTGCTCTTTGGATTCTTTCTAATTTTCTCATGTTTTTCCTTGTGCTGGGTGCCCACAATGCTGCGGCATATTCCAGTTTAGGTCTTATCAGTGCATGTGTATGTGTGTGTGTGTGTGTGTGTGTGTGTGTGTGTGTGTGTGTGCGTGTATATTTACCTAGTTGTATTATACTGGAAGGTGAGCTATGCTCTTGGTATCCCGTCATTGTATCCCGCAACATCTAGTTTGTTCTTAAATTCTTATATGGTGTTTGCACACACTATTATCTCATGTGTGTGTGATGTGTGGTATAGAGAAATTTCAGGATGTTTACAACAGCAGTTAATCTAAAATTTCAGCTGAGTGGCCTCCTTAGATATTTTCGCCTGTTTGTTATCTAAGCTGCCTCATCATATTCCTACCCAATCGTTATTATTATCATTATCATTATCATTATTATCATTATTATTGTTATTATTATCATTATTATTGTTATTATCATCGTTATTATATTATTATTATTATTATTAATATTATTATTATTATTTTATTATTATTATTATCATTATTATTTTGTTGTTATTGTTCCTTCTCCCCGTCTTCTCTTTTTTTTTTTTCTGCATGAGGGGACGGAAAGAGGGCGGGGGGTCGCCGATTAATTGAAACAGCCTTTCTGTGTATGGGTTGTGTTTTGCTACATTGTTTTTGACCCAGAGAAATGGACGAGGTGCAGGAATGACCCGTCATCCAAGAGGAGCCAAGAAAAGGAGGGAGGAGGGTGAATAGGAGTGGAGTGTGTGGAGATGGAATGGGCGGAAGTGGATTTATGCCTTTGTTTTTGGCTACCTCCGATGTAAAGGGGGAAAAGCCATTAGTATATGTATGTATGTATTATTGTTATTGTTGTTGTTACTATCATTATTATTATGAATAATTGTTATTGTTGTTATCATTATTACTATTATCTTATTATTATCTTATCATAATTATCATTGTCAATATTACTATGTAATTGTCACTATTATTTTGTCATTGTTATTACTGTTTTTGACATTATTATTATTATTGTCCTTGTAATTATTACTATTATTATTATTATTATTATTATTTTGTTATAGAGACATACAAAAGTTACTACATATTTCTTAATTGTCAAATTGACATACCCTGTGTAGGTAGTGTGTAATGTGACCTATTTTTGCCCAGTTTTTCGCTGAATAAAATAGGATGATTTTAGTGGGAATTTTTTTTTTAGTATTTGATATTTTATAAAACGGTTTTGAAGTATTTACATTGTAAATCGAGATCACTGTATATCCTATTCATTTGGCTTCACCTCAAATTCCTTAAATATTTCCTATTGGACGTTGAGGCTATTTTTCGCTGCGTTTTAGAAGTCGTTTTCCAGCTGAATAGAATTGCCTGGCATTTACTGAAATATATGAGTGACGACAGCTTCGAAATGACCATTCACTCGGTTTTATTGATATATATGTTAGTCCTTGCGACACACGTGCCTATGTGTAGGTGAACAGCTTAAACAATAATGTATCTAAATTTATTTCCATCTCTGATGTGAACGCACTTTTTCGGAAGACTCGCGGTCTGGTCATTATCGTACGCCCGCCAGCCAAGTGGAATCCCAGGTGAGATCGTAAAACATTTTTGTAACATTACAAATTCATAACATTGGCTTGGCTTGCAAGATGAGTCAAACGCTAGAATTTAGTCTACAATGATTGTTAGCCTATTGCCTTTCAGTGGACTTGTATCAGATTATTTTAGACTATGTAGGGATTTGCCTTAACCAACGTGGAAAATATGGAAATAGAAATGAAAAGGATAATAGTATCCTGTATAGGATCCCACCACTGTCATCGTTTCCTTCCATAGTTCTTCAAAAAGCAACTCATACTCATCAAAGACGACTCTCTGTGAAATCTGGTCAACAGCAACGAACATGTTTGTGGGAAGATCAACTTTAACGTTGTGTGTGTGTGACGACGGCTTGTGGAATATACGAGTAGGCTATGCGTTTCCGTGCGTACGTGCTAGTGTGTTTGGCATCTGAATATAGGTTTGAGACTTCCTCGATCTTCTTTGGCTCGCTTGTGCGAAGTACCAACGAGAGGTGGGAGTGGAGGGTGCTACGGAGATTAATAAAATTGTCTGGCGGTAGACAGGATTGGGAAAAAATTACCCTCGATATATATGGACTAATCATTCGTACAGACATACTCAACCATGCTCGTTGCTTCTGGAATCGTGTACAAATACGATTATAGCATGTTTCTACAAAAATAATTTCCTTGTGATTCGTAATTATTTGTAAAAAAGAAGAGAATGTACATTTAGAGAGTTCAGACATAGCATAAGTTAGTTTTTTTATGCCTGGGTACAAAAAATTCACGACAGGAGAGGGAGGTAGATGTACAGTACGGGTGAACGCGTTGATTGAAGGTCTACCCTTTCTGGAAGGCGAGTTTGTGTATAAGGCTCCGTGACAACACACGAACACAGAGGACAGAAATATGTGACCCAGAAAGGGTGGGGACCCGAAGGACAGACGTCTCTGCCTTTAGAAAATGGATTTTTAATTTGTTATCTGGTAGTTATTCTGGCTTTCTGGCTCGTCTACCGGCTGCTAAAATTGTACTTAGTAATGGCACACAACGATCGCTTAGGCTGGCGAGTTGTTTATTTTATTATTATTATAATTATTATTGTTATTATCATTATCATTATTATTATTATTACTATTATTATCATTATATTTTGAACACTGTCTTCAGAACTCCCTCTTCAAAACAAAATTCGCTGGTGATTACGATTTCTGAGGGAGTGATCTACTTCCAGTGCAATTCATTGTAAATGGAAGCCCCCCCCCCCTCTTTCCGTCCGTCTGATTGGTGAACTCCTTTGGCCTCTCTTTTTGGATCACTGTGTGATGTTTGGTTGATTCACTGATTTCGATCTATTGCCGATAAGTGATGCTATTCATCACACACACACACACACACAGGCACATCACACGCGCGCACATACACACGCGTCCTCTTGTTTTTCTTTTAAAGTGGGATAAAAAAAAACGAGGACATGAAAAGAAATTAAAAAAGGATAGTTATAGAAGAGATCTAAAAAAATAGTTTTCCACGCGGAGTGGTGGATATCTGGAACAAATTGGATAAAACAATAGTGTGTGCAAAAAAACATACAAGAATTTAAGAACAAACTAGATACTGAAAGATGCAAAGACTGGTTACTACGTACGTACACGCGCGCGCACACACACGCACGTATGTACACACGTGCGCGCACACACACATACACATATTCACATTTACACATTCACGCACACGCACGTACACACATACACACACGTACATACACATGCACACACACACGCATTCACGTACATACACACACGTACATACACATGCACACACACATACACTTACGCACATACACGCATACATACAACAGATAGACACACACACACGCGCTCACCTTTCAGTTAGTAGCAAAGTTATATCCTTTGGAAATGCGTTGTACTTTGTGCATCCACCGTGAATTAATTGTAGATAGCTGTTGCAGTTTGTTGTCAGCCTTCGTACTTTATTGCAAGTACTCGGTATTCATTTTGTTCACAAACGCACGCGCTCACACACACACTCACACACATACATCTACACACACACCTACACATACACACACACACATACACACACACACACACACACACACACAGTATCATATGAGGAGAGACTAGCAAAACTTGAGCTACAGACATTAGAGCAAAGAAGAGAGAAGACTTGATAACTATTTATGGAATCACGAAAGGCATAGAAACTATTGATAGAGAGGATCTAATAAAATGGGATAGTAGAGATACAAGAGGACACGGAAAGAAAATCAAGAAAGTTATAGAAGAGACCTGAAAAATAACAACTTTCCCCACAGGGTAATAGACGTTTGGAACAAGTTAGATGAAAATGTGGTGTGTGCAAAAACGATACACGAGATATGAAGACGGGACACCATGAGCATAGCTCCCCTTCCCGTAAAATACAACTAGGTAAATACACATATACAATGTACAACCCAAGGTCTAAATATACAGGTCAAACCGTTTACATTCTTCTGCGCAGCTTTTGACGTCATTTGGATGAGTCCATTTTCTCTTTGTGATACACTGAAGAAAACTGTGAAACGCCAAGGAAGACAGGAACTATGATATTTTATATATATATATATATATATTATATATCATATATATTATATATTCATATATATAGACAGGAACTATAATATTTTATATATATATTTTATATAATATTTGTCAGAATATAACTAATTGCGTGGAGCAGTGCGAGCGAAGGCGACGTCATTTTTGAACGACGGACCAGCTTCAACTGACAGCTATAGGACCCGCTAACCCCACTTTGAGCAGCCAGGTGACGTTCACGGGCCCGCTGCGCCAACTCCCTCGAAATTCGGTCGGAAGTGGTTAGACCTTATATTCTTAGATCTTGGTACAACCCAGAGCCCATGTAGGTACAATTCTTACGAAATTTATATTAATAACAGTAATAATAATAATGATGATGGCGATAATGTCGAAGACGACCATGCTAATGAACAACGATAGATGGACAAAACCTTCAATCCATGGCTTTGTTCATACAAGCAGAGAACGAAAACCTTCTCCTGTTCGGGAGGGTTCGTGCTGTTGCGGCGCCGTTGGTGCTCACACGAGGAACGGAATGCGTCCGTTTCCGCCAGGCACCTCGGGAGCTTCGGCGACAACGGCCTCCTCCCCCTCCTCCTCCTCCTCTTTCTCCTTCTCTCCCTCCTTTTATGCACTCCTCCTGTTCAGTCTATACAGTCTCCTTCTTTACCTCCTCCTTCTCCTCCCTCCTTCTATACAGACTCCTTCTCCTGCTCAGTCTATACAGTCTCCTCCTTTCCCTTTTCCTCCTCCGGCTCTTTCTCCTCCTCTTTCTCCTTCTCCCTCCTTCTATGCAGACTCCTTCTCCTGCTCAGTCTATACAGTCTCCTTCTTTACCTCCTCTTCTTTCTCCTTCTTCTCCCTCCTTTTATGCAGACTCCTTCTCCTGCTCAGTCTATACAGTCTTCTTCTTTACCTCCTCCTTCTCCTCTTCTTTCTCCTCCTCCTCCCTCCTTCTATGCAGACTCCTTCTCCTGCTCAGTCTATACAGTCTCTTTTACCTGTTCCTCCTCCTCCTCCCTCCTTCTATGCAGACTCCTTCTCCTGCTCAGTCTATACAGTCTCTTTTACCTGTTCCTCCTCCTCTTCTTTCTCCTTCTCCTCCCGCCTTCTATAGAGACTCCTTCTCCTGCCCAGTCTATACAGTCTCCTTCTTTACCTCTTCTTCCTCCTTCTTCTCCATTTATTCCTCCTCTTTCTCTTTCCCTTCTTCTATACAGGACGAGACTGTATAGAAGGAGGACTATACAGTGTCCTCCTCTCCCACGTCCTCCTCTTCCCCCTCCTTCTATACAGTCTCCTCCTTCTCCCCTTCTGCCTCCTTCTTCCCCTCTGACTCACCCCCTTCTCTTCCTCTTCGATCTCCTCCTCCTCCCTCTGTAAAGACGAGAGTGTTCTGGATCCGAAAAGAATCGTCTGGCGTCAGCAAAAAAGAGAGAGAGAGAGAGAGAGAGAGAGAGAGAGAGAGAGAGAGAGAGAGAGAGAGAGACACTCTTCCAGAAAAGGTGACGTCAGTCTTCTCCAGGTTCATTGACTACGTGACCCATATGGTTTCTGGTGGGGACCGTGAACGGTCAATTGGTCCCCAAAACTGCTCCCATAGGACAACTGGTCCCCAAAGAATAGGATATCTCGTCCCCAGTTTTTTTTTTCAACAATTTTTTTTATTTAAACAATAGTTTTGAGATATTTAGCAAGAATCAAAATACCGTAATATATTATGTACAAGACTTTATTAGATAATGCACAGGTAATACATAGGTATTATATATTATTCAAAATGACAAGAATCAAAATACCATAATACATTATGGACAACACTTTATTAAATAATACACAGGTATTATATGTTACTCAAAATAGCAAGAATCCAAATACAATTAGATATTATGTACACCATTTTTTAAATTATACACAGGTAATGGCATAGACGTTGGGTTGACCACCTCGCAGGTTTTGGCTGATGCCACGCAGTAGGTCTGGGATAGTTTTCCTGCCTTGTAGCCCCCACCAGGTTGTACAGGCGAACCTGGAGCTCGATGTAACACCGCTTGTTCTGACGGATTCCACGGTCATCCTGGAGGAGGACTGCATCTACGGTGGCTGCCTCTGCCTGGAGACACTCGATGAGCTTCCATATGGTTGGATTGGTGTGGCCTACTAGACTGGAGAATTTATTGTTCCAGCCCTCACAGATGTTGTTGGTGCGTGGCTCGTTGGCTAACGTGGCATGGTGCTGGTTCCACTGGTCAGGAGCGAACATTGGTGGACTGCGGCGAAGTCGAAGAGACTTGATGACTCAAGGGTGGTGGTGACTCGGCGCTGGTGACGGAGCGGCCCAGAGACGTAAGTTGAGTTGAAGTACTCGACTGGGGCCTCAGATTCGTCGGGCATGGTGGACTGGAGATGAGCCATGCCTGATTTGACCTCCTCAGGTGGTAGGAACGCCAGGGCATCCAACTGGCCGCAGAAGAGACGAAACTCGGCATCCCCTTCATACAGGTTCTTGAGACCCAGGCCCTGGATCTGCCTCCAGATGGACTGGCTCAGGTGATAAAAGCAGAACCGGACCTGGATCTGCTCGCCGAACACCACACGAAGGGCCAGCTCTACAGGCCTCTCGAAGTCCACGACGACGCTGGCGGGGTCACAGCCGTACTCCTCCAGGACACGGAAGACCTGCTCGTAGCTGGTCTGTGTCTTGCGCTGGAGCAAGGCAAATGCCAGAGAAAGGTAGCCCTCACCTACGCGACCCTGGATGACATAGAGCTGGGTGAACAGCCTAGGAGCGACGGAAAAGGTGCCATCCATGCACCATTCATCAGAGGCAACAGGCTTCTCCAGATGGGCAGTGGAGGCGAAGATGATGACACGCTCACCAAGCGTCAGGACCGTTGTCAAAGAGGAGGTTGGAGGCCCAGGGACCTGAGATATCCAACTCCTGCAGAGACTGTGGATCCCAAGGCCGGTGACCAGACCGGACTCGTCGAAAGACACGCTTGCTGACGTCAGGTCTAGGCATCCTTGCCTTGACCTCGTCGTCCAGGTCGGCGATGGTGAAGCTGAGGATCTGGTTTGGGCGGTCGTTGGTGACGGTAGCCTTCCTCTTCATAGACTGGCGAGCAACCTCCACCTCGCATGCCACATTGTCTGAAAGGTGGACATGCTCACCATCCAGCCTGTGTTCACTCAGGCCGTCAGTGATCCACAAGCGAGCAAGACCCTTGAGATCACGCCGAACACACCGCCAGATGCCTTCACCGGTCGTCTTGGAAATGTTCTTCTTTGTGTACACGAACCCATTGAGGAGGATCTTCCGACCATCCTTCTGTGAAGTGATGACCTGTAGCTTGTCTGACATTTGGCATATCAGGACAAGTCATGTCAGTTTTACTGAGCTCCTCAAACAATGCCAGACGAGCTACAGGTCATACCCCCACTGACCTTGCCTAGGTGTTGAGCAGATTCTGTGGTGTGAAAGAGGTGTGACCCAAGCAGTGGGGGTATGAAAGAGGTGTGATAAGCACTTTTTGAGCAAACATAGAGCACATCTGAGGTGTGGCCCAAGTAGTGGGGTGTGATTAGTATTTTTTGAGCAAACAAAGAGCACATCTGAGGTGTGACCAGAGCAGTGGGGTGTGAAAGAGGTGTGATTAGGACTTTTTGAACAAACATAGAGCACCTTACATTACTGGTGAAGCACAAATATTGGACTTCAGCTTATGTTTAGTAACATAAATATAAATAAAAATAGATTAAAGTTAAAAACCACCAAAACATTAAAAAAACATATATACAAACAATAGATAACACATTTGGACAGTTTTTAGAAAATTAATTTTGAGGACGAGTTGACCATCCAGCTTGTCATTCGGAGACCAGTTGTTGTTGTTGTTGTTGTCGTTCCCTAGACTGTCTGTCCGAGCAGTCCCGTCTCCCCAAGGAATGCCATAGCCGAAACTGGGTTTTCCCACAAATCCTTTATAGAGCGTATGTTGTGTTGTTTGCGTGCATGATTGTGTATAATGCAGTCTTCCATTATGTGTTGTATGGTATGGGGTGAAGTGTTACATCCTGGGCAGCTGTTCACAATGCGGTCATCCAGCCTCTTCTGGTAGCTTAGAAGTGCTGGGTGGTGACCGCACCGCAGTCTGGCCAAGTGGACTCTGTCCTTTCGTGGGAGAGAGGATTCAGAAGGGTGGATATCAGGGGGTCTGGCATGCAGCAGTGTGTTGTCTTTCAGTGTGTTAATGGAGCGGTGAGTGATATGATTATGAATATGTTTCTGGAGGCTGGTATTTGGTGGTTGTGGAGGAAGAGAAGAGAGTATCTGTGCGTGATAAAGGTCTTTGGGTGTTGTTTTAATGTTTCTTGGTGTGTGTGGGTGTTCTGCTATGTAGTGTAGCGGGTGTAATGTGTTTGTGGTGGCTGCGGCAAGTGTTTGTGTGCCTCTCATGTCGAGGTGGTCCTTGACTTTGAGGACTTTTGTTTCATGGTGTAAATGGTCTGTAGGTGTTGTATTTGTGCAGCCTGTAATTGTTTTTAGGGCTTTGTTTTGTATGATTTGAAGGGTGTTGTGGTGTGTCTCACTGAGATTAGGAGCCCATGCAGGACTCGCATAATTCAACACTGAGCGTATGCATTGTTTGTATATTGTTATATCAGTTTCTTTGTTTTGTCCAAATGTTGTTCCAGTGATTGACTTAAGTGCGTTAAGTCTAGGTGTGCATTTGTTTTTTATGTTTGTGATGTGTTGTTTGAAAGACATGGATGTATCGTATGTTACACCAAGAATTTTCTTTGTGTTTGTGTGTGGTATTAGAGTGTTGTTGATGTAGAGATGAGGTATGTATTTGTGTTCTTTTGTCCAGTTGGTGAGAAGTGTTGCTGTAGATTTGGTTGGAGCTATTTTGAGTCTGTTTGTGATGAACCATGTGTTGAGTGTGTCAAGGTATGGCTGGATTATTTCTGCAGCTTTGTCTGTGTTACGATGTGTGCATGTGATTGTTATGTCGTCTGCGTAGGAAGAGATTTGTATTTCTGAGGTGTCTGGCGTGGGTAAGTCATGCATGTATAGATTAAATAGTGTGGGGGATAGAACTGAGCCCTGTGGTACTCCGTTCTTAATGTTTCTGATGTGCGATGATTGGCCATTATATAACACGTAAGCATTCCTACCTGCCAGATAATTGGCCAGCCATCTTTTGGTGTTATTGTGCATGTCTGTGTTATATATTTTATTTGTTAGGTTGTGGCGGGGGATAGCATCAAAAGCTTTACTAATGTCTAATGTTATAAGAAGTGTTCTTTGGTGGGGCCTATCTGAATTGATGCCATCTAAAATTCTTTGTGTGAGGTTTGTCAGAAGAGTGTTTGTGGAGTGTAGTGGCCTAAAACCGTGTTGTGAGTCAGCAAGGGGAATATGTGGTGTGACAAGTTTAAGTATTAGGCGTTCAATGACTTTAGAGGGGGTGCAGAGAAGTGTGATTGGACGGTGCGATGTTGGGATTTTTGGGTCTTTGTTCGGTTTTGGAATGGTGATTATTTTACCATGTTTCCAGATGTCGGGTATAGTGTTGTGTGAATAGCTGTAGTTTGCAATGTTTGTGAGTGCGTGTATACCTTGTGGTCCAATGTGTTTTAGGTGGATGTTGCTTATGTTATCAGGGCCACAGGCAGATGAGTGCTTGAGACTATGTATTATGAGTTTTGTCTGACTGTCTATGAAGGGTATATAGTCTGAGTCTGTGGGAAAGTCTTTCTTACGTCGAATGGTGCGTCGGTCGTCAGGGTGAGAAGTGAGATGGCTTGTCTGTGCAAAATGACGTATGAGTGCGTTTGGTTGTTGTCTGTTTGAGGGTAGATTATCTGTTGTTGTGATTATTGCTGCGTGAGAGCGTGTAGTGTTACTGTTGGATAGTGTAATGCTGTTGAGTGTTTTGTACAATTTGCTGGTGTTTGTTTTGTGATCAAGTGTATTGATAAAGTTTTGCAAATTTTGTGTTTTTTGTTCATGTATTTTATTGGCAATCACAGTGTTTAGTGTTTGTATTTGGTCTGCTATGTTTTGAGGGATAGGTGTGGGGGTACCGTGTTTAAGTGTGTCACGTTGTCTGATGAGGCTTTGGATTTCTGGTGTGAAGTTGGGGTTGTGTGATTTTCTGTTGCCTCTAGGGATGTATCTCTTGTCTGCATTTTGTATGATTGTATTAAAAGTGTGCACAGCATTGTTTATGTTTGTGATTGGTGTACTGTTAACTGTTTCAAAATGTTGTTCTGTCTCTTCAGTAAAAGCTTCCCAGTTAGCTCTCTTGTAATTGGTGTAAGTGTGTCTGTGGCCGACTGGGGTGCATCTTGTTTTGGTGGTGATGATGATTGGAAGGTGGTCAGAGCCAAGGGTTCCGACCACTCTCCATGATGTTGTTGGGGTTAGGCAGGGGGAGCAGAAGGTGATATCAGGAGAGGAGGGAGTGTAGAGGGCTTGGTGTGGGATATGTGTATGATTATGTGTGTTGTTCATGATAGTCAATGTGTCAAACTGAGTCTGTATATCAAGCCCTCTGTCTGTGTCAGGGTTGTCGACATACCAGGCAGACGACTTGGCGTTGAAGTCACCACCCATGATCAGGTTGGGGATTGAGGCTAGTTGGCTAAAATGAGGCCTGAAGGTGTCTGGAACTGTGGGGGATGATTGGGGGGGAATGTACATGTTAACTATTGTCAGTGTTGATTTGTTGCCTGTGCGGATTCGAATGGATTGGATTTCTGTTGTGTTATCTGTGGTAGGGAGGAGAATTTTGGTTGTGGCACTTGTGTCCACAAAACAGATGGAGTGATGGATCAGGGTGATGAGTCCACCGCCATAGTCGTCAATCCGGTCTTGTCTGATGGTGGTGTAATTATGAAATGATGGTGTTTTGTGTGAGTGTCTTAGTTTTGTTTCTTGTAAAATCGCAAAGTGTATGTTGTGTTGTTTAAGAAAGTGTTCAAGTTCATGTTTTTTTGTGTTAATACCGTCAATGTTGTGTTGTAATATGTTGATGTGTGTTTTGTATGTTGCCGTTTGGGGTTGAGGTTGGGGTGGTAGTGGGGAAGGTGTAGGATCTGGGTCAGAGGGGGGGAAAGGAGACCAGTTGTCCTAGGGGAGCAGTTTTGGGGACCAGTTGTCCTACAATCGGTGGGGACATGCAGCCCACTGGGAGATCATAGCTAGGCTGGCTGTCCAAAGAAGTGTTATAAAGAAAAAATTATATTTTGTGAAAGAAAAATTTATAAATGTGTCACTTTTCCCAGTGATAATAATAAAAAATAAAGATATTTCAGTTCTTATTATATTTTGTTTATCTATCTATTTGTATTCTATTTATATATATTTATTTACTTATACTATTATATCTTACATATCTATTCAATTTTTGTATTGTGTTTTATCATAGAGTTTATATTTTTTTATTATTCTTTTGTTTTTATCTTATTTTATTTATATTTATTGATTTATTTATTTATTATTATTTCTTTAAGAACCGGGCATTGTCTATGACTTAGCCAGTACGAAAAGTTCCTCTCACGGCTGCTGATTCCCTCCTGACGAGGAGGACAGAATCAACTCCTGACGCGAGGATCTCTTCTCCTGCGGGCGAAGTGCGTCCTCCTCCCACGAAGTCTAACGGTGATATTAAAAAAAAAAAAAAAAAAAAAATCCTTATATAAATCTTATATAAATCCTTGGAAACGAAAGATTTATACAAATATATTTTTAAGAATACCACCGTAAGATTCTTACGGTGGTACAGTATTCTTTAAAAAATCTTATATAAGGAAAGATTTATTTAAGAATACCACCGTAAGATTAATATGGTGGTAGTCTTAAAAAAATCCTTATTTAATCGTTCCCTTCCAAGGATTTATATAAGATCTATGTAAGGATTTTTTTAAGAATACCACCGTAAGTTCCTCCGACTGACGAAGAAACCTCTTTTCGAAGTTGTGCCCACCTCTTGACGAAGTAACAGGTTCTCTTTGATGGCGAGAACGCCTTCTTCTGCCGAAGAAAGGCGGGGTAGGTCTCCTGTAGGCGAGGACAGGGTATCCTCCATGGGGGAGATGGGGGGGGGGGCTTCTTCTAGGAGGCTCCCCCTCCAGCTCAAGGAATGCCACTCCTTTCCGCTCCTGCCGCTGTTTCCTCTACTCTCCTTCAGGTGCGCTTACAGGAATCCCGTCTCTCTCCCCACCAGAGAGGATTTCCTGCGTATCTCCCCCCTCCCCCTCACGCAAGAATTCGGCCTAAACTTCTTGGCTCCTCCCCCTTGACACACAACCCCTTCCTCCACCCACCCACCCATACACGTCTTCTCTCTCTCTCCTATAGGCGAAGCGCGTCTCCTCTCGTTTTCCAAAGGACCGTGGTCTACACACATGAACAAATGTCGAGCCAATTTTAACATTTTAACTTGCATCTTTCTGCCCCAGTATTTCCTCTGTCATCCCTACACTTTCTCTTCTATTTACCTGAATTAACTAATTTCGTTCATTAGTTTAGTTCATCTTCTGGAGTAACAAACATATAGACCAATATTTCTCTTCTTGGACGCTGAATCTGAACCTGATTTGCACAAATGCGAAAGGTTGGGTGACATTGATAACCCGAGCGTGACCTGGGTTACATGTGACCTATTATGTGTCGTGGTCACACGTATGGGGCTTGGATGGCGTCATGACCTTTACCTGCGCAGAGTGAGATGCGCATGAGTTCGCTGACAGGGAGACATTTACGCTCGACCTTGGGTTTGTTTTATTCTGTTTTATTCATTCATTAATTTGTTTACTACTTATTCGTTCAATTATTCAGATGTATATTTATTCATTCGTTTATTAATTTGCTTATTTATTCATTGATCTATGTATGTATTTATTTTTGAATAATGTACATTTCTTTATTATCTTAACGAAACATCTAAAAACCACAGTGTAGGACATTTGATCTTATGTTAACATCAACCTGAATTTTTAGTTATGTGGAAAGTGGCTGGCTCCCTAAATTCATGGTAAAATAATTTGTATAATTTCTTTCATTTTGATCAAATATGCTTAAGCTTCCTCTACCTTTGGCATCGTTATTCACAAGGCCCTCACATGAGGGGGGGGGGGGAGGTTGCATAAAGAAGGTCAAAGAAACCCTGAATATCTTACCGTAATATACGAATTTTGCGTTAGAGTCAACAGAATATTAAGTATTTTTCCCCTTATCCATTCTGCAATAGGGACATTAAATATTAAATATTCTAAAATATGTTTAATTATTTTGCAAGTCAATAGCTATAATAGGCAGTAAGGAATGGTGGGAATGGGAAATGGTGATGGAGGAAGGTAGGGGGCATCAATGAGAACTGCCCCGGGGCGGTGCACTTAGGCATGTAAGGTTACTGGTTATTCATTCGTTCAGTATTATATTTCCCTTGGCATCTTCTCTTGATCACCATTGCGGTTATCATCGAGTATTTTCTTTTATATACTCAAACTGGCGTAATCGGAAGCGTGCTGGTCTCACACTCGCCAAGTTGGGTTCGAATCCCGCACCTCTGATTCCCATCAATGACTGTTACCTGACCCAACAGTCCTCCAAGCGCAAAGGTGGCGGCTTCGGTCGCAGCTACTCGGCGCCTTTTGGTTCTTCACCTTCTTCCCTTTCTCTCCTTATAAGGGGGCGGGGGTTGAAGCAAAGCACATACCCACATAAACAAAAGAAGCACATTCATTCATCCTTCCCATGTCAGCATCCTGGGGATGAAGGGTCGCCCCTGTATTCCGCCGCACTGCAGTAAGACACAGCTCTTCCAACAGCCGAAGCTGATTTACCAACCAATCGCTTCACCGTATGTTGACACATTCTTCTCACCTACTTAAAATGAATTATGAAATGGATAATAAAGACAACCTTTTGGTCCTCATTCACTCATAAATTTTCATTATTCATTCTTACTTTTTACACTCTCTCTTCCTTGCTCAACAGGCATTCCGCATGCTTCCTACTCATTCTCGGTCTTCCTTTGATACTTCCTCCTTCCACATCTGCTTTCTACACTCTAAGCCCAGAGCCCTTACATGCCTACGTGCTCAGTGATGCACCCCCCCCCTCATCACCACTCCCCACCTCCACTATTCCTTACTGCCTATTATAGCTATTGGCTTGCGAAATAATTAAACATATTTTAAACATTTTATTCAATGTCCCTCTTGCAGAAAGGACAAATGAGATATATTTCATATTCTGTTGATTCAAACGCAAAAATCGTAAATTGCAGTAAAATATTTAGGGCTCCTTTGACCATTTTTATTATAATTATTTTGTCAGCCTTGTGGGCGGCATGTCTAGGCTAGAATTGCCGCCCCCCTAAATGTGCCGATGCAAGGCATATGCATCCCCCCCACCTCCCCAATGAGAGGTCCCTATCCAAGCCACCTCAGGATTATCTTCTACCCTACCAAACAACTCTCTTTCCACACCTGGGTCCTGTCTCACCTCTGTATTTTTCACCCTAACTGTTCATGTAGTATCAATCATATTTCCCATTTCTGTCATCTCAAAAATATTACTTCTTTTCCTTTCCACCTTCTAGGTATACCAAGTCTCGCTTACAGCACCGTGGGTACAATCCCTTCATTCACTTTTCTATTTGAATTCATTCTCAAGACATATTTTTCATAACACTTTATCCTCCACCCTAACAATGACTCGACGTCCAAACCTCCATTCACTGCCATATGTGACCCCAAATGCTTAAACTTCTCCACTTTCTCAAACATCCCACATTCAACCCACCATCACCGTCACTCCGTATACATCTCAAATTTAGACAAATTTAGGTTTAAGAAGGAAATGAGAATGGACAAGTTTACCAACAGAATGGTTAACGAACGGAATAGAGTTGGTAACCATATAGCGAGCATTGAAACAATTGGTTGATTTAAGAGAAGATAACATCTTTATGGATAGGAATGAAATGTGGTAAGGGACATGGAACTGCCTAGTGTAGGCCTTATGGTCTCCTGCAATCTCCTCCATTCTTATGTTCGTCACTTTACTTTTACCCGTAACTCTCACATGCCCTTTCAAATTCAAGTCACGAATTGATTCACTTTTCTCAGTCAGTCCCAACGGCTGCGTCATCCGCAAATAACGATTGGTCCACTTCCCAGACCTTCTGATATTTACTTACCTGTCTTTCAAATTTCAGTTTTCACACAATATACTTACATACAATAGGGCTAATGTTTTCTTTTTCGTTCATATTAATTTTCCTGGTCACTTATCTTTGTTTCGCTTATTTTGACGTCTTCATGGTTTACTTAATTGGTTTAAATGGTTCAGTAGATTACTTCAATCTACTGAGCAAATAAGGAGTATCCACCGCCATGACTCCTCTACTTTGATTAGAGAGTTCTGTCCCAGTGGGAGTCCTTGAGTATCTTCCAACTGGGCCAAAAATTCACCCAGCTTGATTTTTAAAGGTTTCTGCGTTACAGTTTGTCATATCTGTGATGTATCTTAGAACACAATTGAATAGTCTCACTGTTCTCCACCTTACTACGTCACTGTTACCAAGAATGATTCGAATCATGAAAAAATAGAAGAAACATGTCAAGTGTTCCTGTTTTATACTCTCTTCGTAAATTCTTGAGATTTGTCATTTATTCATTTACAATTCAATTTCCTTCTGTGAATTTTCGTAACCTTTGGTACATTCGAATTATCTTTTCTAAAACATTTCCTGCTCGTATCTTAATATCCGTGAATTCCCTCTCTGTGATTTCTTGTGATGTATTACTCACCAACTCGTCACTCAATTCCCTTCCCTTGTGTTTTTCCCATTACGCAGTAAACATCTCTTGTCGTTACTTCGTACGTCTTTACTCGTTTTATTCATTCTCTTTCTTCCATCGCTTCCTCGTCGTCATTTTTATTTCTTCCCTTTTTCGTGTTTCTCGGCATTTTGTTGGCCATAAATTTTATGTCGATTTCTCGTTATTTAAGACCTCCTTCACGTTTGGTTTATCGATAACTATATACTCAAGGATTGCTGACTTGTGCTTGCCGTCAAAACCATCTAGAGATGCAATCCCAAGGACTGACGCTTGCCCCAAATATCCTCTGCATTTCAAGTGTGCACCCATCGTATTAGATAAGAACTGACATCTAGCAACTGCTTTCCTGTTTGTGTAGTCCGTTAACATAGACACACAATAATACAACACGGTGAAATGTTTAACTTTCCTTCCCGAAATCTATGGGAGTGCCCAAGGATCGTTGCCAGCTCTTGCGGGGTTGCGGGTTTGTTGTCCTTGAAACTCGAAATAACAATTATTATAACCATAATTTACCGTTTATCCCGATTGGATAACTATCAATTCTATTTTGGCTAAAGTTAAGAAAGTTTTATTCACTCTTAAACCAGTTTCAATAACATTTTTCCCCTAGCAGACTAAGAGGATTAAATTAAACGCACTGGTAAATGTAATAAGCATCACGTATCTTCCTCGTCTGATTCCTATCAATGTAGTTGTTTATCTACACCAAGCATTAAAACACAACACATACTAACAGGTTTGTATTGGTTACGTTGCAGTTGTACATGAATGTCTATGGTTAATCTAAACGCCAAACCTGAACTTCATTTTGGAATCCATTAAAGAAGTTACGATTTATATACAGAGAATTGTTCTTTGGAATATGCGAAACTCGACTCTATGTTCTTCATTCACCACTGTGTTTTGTTCTGAGAGCGCAGCGAGAGATATCGGTGTCATTTATATACATTTATAAATAGCTTTGGATCATACTATAGAAACCAGACGACTTGTGATATATGAAATATAGCGTAATTATTGTAGAATATGCAAAAAGTTAATGATATATAGTGTACGATATGTTGGGCCAACATTCTGGCATCGTCGAAACTGTGAAGCTTGGGGTGGAGGAAGAGAGGCCTTCAGTGAGTGAGAGCCACGTGGGGGAATGATTAACGCTCTCCTTTCTGGGTGACAAAGGGAGTGTTTGTATTTTCCCCGGGAGGGAGCCCTTGTCTGGTAGACGTCCAATAAGTGGCGGAAGTAGATGTGATAAAAGTGTGAACCGTTTGAAAGGTGTACCAGTGGCTCCAAGGGAAGATGGGTTAATCCCAGTTGTAGTGGCGTCAAGGCTATAGTGAAAGCAGCATTGGGAAAGCGAGTTCGAGAAGTACTGCCATTACTAATCCCTAGATAAGTGCAATAATTTATGATAATGAAGAACACCTAGGATTGAAGTAGTGTGTGCACCAGCGCTCGCGAAGAAAAAAGTGAAGTCCTATTTCATTATTAAAGTTGTGTTCGTGATAGGCTGATTGTTACCAGGTGTTTCTAAGTTGCGCTCTACCCAGCGTATCACATCTACACACACACACCGGAGCCCCATCCACGGCATCAGCCTGTAACTGGCTCTCGCTGCCAGTTCATCTCTTTGTACATCGGGTCTGTTTCTTCGCTTGTAAATTGAGATCACATCCACCTCCTTCAGTATTGTCATTCACCCATGGCATTGGTGGGAACCAGGGCTTCGACGGGTGGTGGGGGCACAGCCGTCCGTCAGCACATGGCGGGTGTGGGTGAGAGGGGCAGCATGGGCGTGGGGGAGCGAGGTGTGGGCGGCGTGAACATGGCTGCAGCAGTAGCAGCCGCTGCGGGGCACCACAACGCGATTCTAGCTGCAGCCCAGCCTAGCTACTACCCAGGCATGGAACACGTGTCCAGGGGCGGTGCGGTCGGCGGTGCGGTCGGCAGCAGCGGCGGGGCTGGGGGCATACACCCCAACCAACACCAGCAGCAGCCCCCTGCTGCACACCAGCCTCCAGCAGCTCACCAGCCACCGACAGCTACAGCCTCAGCTCCCCATACAACCTCCTCGCACCAGCAGTCCTCACAACCTGCCCACGAGGTCCAACCCGACAGACCTATCGGATACGGAGCCTTCGGAGTAGTATGGTAAGTACGCGTCAAGATTTCATAGTAATTTGATATGGCATTATCGCCGTGTTTATCACGGCAGGGCTGGACGTATGTGTTAATCGGGCGAAGATATCGCCGACTCGAATTACACAGTCCTAATTTGCTAGACTTGGTTTAAACTCGGAAAGTGACGTCGATGTCTTGTCATATTAAAATTCACCCGACTACTGTTTCATACCCTCGCCCCTCCCGTGACAAACACGGCCATACCGTAAGCTTTTATTACTAAGAAAAGTGAAATCTACTCGACCCGTCACTTCCATGAACAGACCAACTCACGTAGCTCCTACCTTTCTTCCAACGTCCCTCGCAGGAGTAGGGGTGGGTGGGTGGGTAAAGGGGGGAGGTGGGGAGAGACGCGGTCAGACAATGCGAAGTCTGTGAAACAGCTGTTGATTGGAATGGATAGTCTTTGAATAAATGGTCGCGTTGCCAAAACGTATCCTAGTCAGAGGGTTAGCAATCTGTAATATATTTCAGCTTAGTGGGTTCTCTTATCATGCTCTGTATTACTTTTGTTTCTTACGTGAGCCGTATGTTTGTCGGAAGCGTTGATGTTAAAGTGCAATCGTTCTGACAAGTGCATTTGTCTTACAAACCTTGGCATTGGCCTAGCCGGGGCAAAATGCAGGTCAGATCAGCTTGCCAAGCGGACCTGGCTTCTCTGTGAGCCAGTTTACTCGAATATTGCAAACATTTGAGTAAGGACTTAGTTTTGTAAGCTTTGTCATGTTACGCAATGAGTTAAAATATTTCGCAAAAACATCTTGTTTGTGACCTTAAACTCTTGAAAAATAAAAACTTAAGATGTGAATATTTGTTGAATTAGTTAATTTTGGGTTGTATGTCACATTGCCTGTGAAAAGGAAGCACAATTTGTATTACAATATATTTTCAAGTTTGTATGTTTATTTATTGCATTTTCTTTACGGGATAAGCATTACAGTCTCCGATAATAAAAAATAAATATTCTCTGTATATAGTGTGTATAATGTTGTATTTGTTTAATTTATATTTACCGCAAATGCATAGATGGGTGCAGGAATTCTGCAACCGATAATATAGTGTTGTACACTGACAAAGTGGACATATTTCTAGTTGGTTTGATCGAATCATGATAACGCCTAATCTGAGTAATTTTTTTCTCGTTGAATTCATTACGAAAGCTACAATGATGTCTGTAAACGGAATATTTTATTTCTGCTCATTTTCACCATTATTTGGGGTTAATGTTCAGGTTTGGGGACATCGGAGAGAAATTTATAAAAGTGCTGTAATTGCCTTTGTCTAACCTTGAATTAATGTAGAATTTTGTTAAGTTTGGTGGGCGCCATTGTAGCTGAAGTGAATACAGTAAGTGAGGATAGTTCTTACGTAGTAGGCTCAGCTTAAAGTAATCTCTATTTCACGTATTGCATATGTCTCGATTGGTCGATATGTGTCTAAAATTCTTGTACAATAATATCAATGACAAATGATACGTGGATGTAGGTTATACGGTAGGCGTTGTCAGGATTGAAATTATCAATTGAGTAAGGTAGTGATGCTTGGCTGTCAGACGCCATTGCGTGTTTTCTCCTCAATTTGTTTAAGTGGCAGAGACTGATCTGCGAGTTTCCATCTGATTTTGATTGTAGAGGATGTTCACCAGTATGCAGCAGTTTCTTATCCCCCTCCCTCCCTCCATCTCCTCCCGTTTTAGCCAAGGGACCCGTTTATCATGTAGAAATTAAATTATTTATTTAGAATATTAATTCTTATGCAAGTATGGTTCAGGCGATAGGGGTGTTCTACTGCGGCATTATTCCTTATGTAGTATGTTTTTGAAAACAAATATTTGGTTTTGTGTTGTCTCAACATTATTTGCATGGTTATGTCTTTAGTCTTGTTTATTCATTTTAAGGGCAGTTTCTGGTATTGTTAGCTATGCTTTCTGGTCCAAAACAAACGTTTTGTCATTTGCACATGTTTCTTTTGCATTGTATCTGTGTGTGTGTGTGTGTATTCACCTCGGATCTGCTGCAGTCTCTGTCGAGACAGCCAGACACCACCCTACGGCAGTGAGCTCAGAGCTCCTTATTAGCCGATCTCTGGGTAGGTCTGAGACCACTCACACACCACACACCGGGACAGCAAGGTCACAACTCCTTGACTAACGTCCCGTACCTACTCACTGCTAGGTGAACAGGGGCTACACGTGTGTGAGTGAGTGTGAGAGAGAGAGAGCGTGGAACAGTTCGTGGGTCAGTGGCAAATGCTAATTCGAGCTCTTCACTCGCATTTTTTTTTTAAACAAAGTTCGAAAAGTCCAGCAGGTTTTGGGGGGTGGGGGACGGCGTTGTGCCAGTGTGTATGTCGCTCACCCAATATCAGGAGGAGCACCACTCAAATTAACGATCTACATCAAGGATATTGTTTCTTGAACATTTCCAAAACCATTCCTCATGTGAGGTTGGCCGCGCTTCGTGTGTTTGTGTGGTGGCAATAGCTAGTCAAGAGTATTCTTGAACGTTATTCGGAGCCTGACACCAAATACAATTGACAGGCAACTATGGTCTCTGTATCCTGCGCACAAATCCGATTGTTTGTATAACGTGATTTCCAGGGTTTAAGCATTGGTTTTAGAATAGGACTGAGGCGTGTCAGTGGTTCGCCATGATTTCGGGCGGTAGAGATGTCTGAGGGAAAACCTGTGTGTGGGGGGGGTGTTCCATTGACGACACGCAAGACCTGTCTCTCAGTCTGCTGCACCCTAGCTCCTAGCTGGTTTCGGCAAAATATCGTGTTGCAATATGTAGACCACGAGGGAAAAAGAGGTCGCTGTAAAGGTTGCCTGTCTTGTACTATATAGTACGTGGAAGGTTGGGATTCGGGTGGGGGTGGGGGCGGGGTTGTACGCTGGTAGGCGCGAAGTCGTAGCTAAAGCCACCACCTGTGCCCGTTGTTCTTGACCATTCGAGGCAAGTGACAAGCACTGGTGGTCCTTAGGGATTGAGTCTGAGATGTAGCCTGCAAACTATTGTTTTGATTATTCGGTTCCCAGTCTGGGGAGATGAAGCCAACCTTCCAAGATATAACTTGTAGAGAAGTGACAGAAAAGGCAAAACTGAAATTCGAGATGGGGGACATAATACGATTCTCAGCAACAGGATATTGCAAGCCTATCGTTAATACTATTATCAAATTCTGTGGAAAGTACTGGGTTCAAAGAATAAACTGAAACACGTTAACCACATTTTTGGTGAATGTGGTTAAACTTTCATGCGTAACGATTTAGGCCGATTGGTTTAGGCTTATATCAGGGTCGAGAGAAGTTATCGACATTGACTCTGGAGTGCATGGTTGATCAAGGCAATATAGCTACCATGCTTATTCGAGACTAATCCTGTTCACAAAAGTTTGAGAAGATTGTTGGAACCAAAAGTAATTGTTCAGTTTCCTCCAGGAGCTCGAACGTCGCCTTTGCAACTTTTCTTTGTCGAAGTGTGAGTTCGGTCAGCCCATGACTAAGCGGGTTTTTGATTCATTGGACGGGTCTTGTTTTTCGGTCGTCGTGAACTTACGAAGTCCACAGCTGAACAAGGTCTCGCCTAGCTTCATTATTCACAATAAACTTGCATACCTAGGTGCGATATATTTCTCAGTGCCGGTAAAGCATACAGTTGGGCCAAACACTCTTTGAATATGTTGATTAATCATTATCCAGATATTCGTTCCTAGCAGTCTACTTTCTGTGCACATGGCACACAACTCAGCCCTTTACCCTGTACTTTTCTGTTCTGATGTATATTGAACAAGGGCTGGCGTGCCAGCAAGATGTGGGCTATCCCTGTATATCCAAAGCTTATCTCCCTCGAGCAGTATGCTGGTCTAGAACGGGGTAGCCAACCAGGTGAGCATTTCTGAAACGAATTCATTCGCCACAAATTTAATAGACACATAAATTAAATGTAACGGGTCAAGTTCCTTCTTCAAGTCCAAGATCGGCTTGATAGGTTGGAAGTGATGCTAAGATAAAATATGTAAAAAATATATCTGGTTTAGCCAAAATAGTGGAGGAATTCTCACACAACACCCGTACACGCTCGCTCGCATTTGTTATGCTTTGTCAGTTGTATACATTTTTCACCCGAAGTGTAAGTCTTCCCCTTACTCCATGACGCCCGTGAAAAAAAAGTGGAAGGGTCCAATTTGGACATCCTCCAGACTGAAATTTGTTGTTTATTTCTGGTCATTGTAACCCTGTTGAACGCTACCAATTGATCAAGCTGCCTCTTCGATCCTCTCCAGTTGTGGTATCTGATACCTCATGCGCCACTTTCCATGCTCCGCGCCGCTGTGAGGTCCGTGTTTACCCCAATTCCTCTTGTACCCAAACCTATCACTGTATATGCTCTCTTTTCCTTTCTCTCTCAGAATCTTACTCTTATACTGTCCCGTGGTCTTCTATGTTTGCTTCTCTACTTTTTAACTTTTGCGCCATCCCTCCACTTTGTGTATCCCATACAGTGGCGTTCCTTAAGCTGAATGAAACTGTGGTACATGTAGTGTGATAAACTGCAAGTCTTCAGAGAATCTGCCATAACGAACGCTCACTCTACATTTCATCAAACTGAACAAATTTCTTGGTACTTTTAGGGTAAAATGACGTAGGACGGAATTTGTGGAGTGTTCCAAGGTTTTTAAAAAGTATGGCCTCAAAGTGGGTTCCTTTAGATTTGCTTTAAAATACTTCGTTATTCTAAATTCATTATGTTCTTCACAATGATCATGCTAATTATTGGTTTATAATTTTCAGATTATATAATTTTCACTATGTGGTGTATAGGAAATATATGTATAGATTTGGTTCAGTAGTGATTAAATCTTTGGTCAGTTTTGATAAATGGAGTACAGTAGTTTCATCGTACTTTCTCTGTTTCCACCGTTTTGATAGGAAGGGGTTGGGGGTGGAGAGGCGAGTCGAGAGCAGTGGTATTCACTGAGAAGAAGAAATTGTTGCAGCAGTTTTCACTTGGGAGGGGAAAGTTATCCGAGGGAAAAAAAAGTTGTCCCGTTAAGAGCACGAGCTGTCTCGCGTCATCGATTGACGCCGGTCCCTGGCGCGTCAGCACCCGGTCGCATGTAAGCACTTAATCCGTGGTACCATAGCTTAGGTATGTTCCTCTTGTATGGGGCTAGGACGGGGTGTTCGTACGATCTAGGTTTTTCCATTAATAGGTAGGCCCTCAATTGTAACGTTATAAATTGGTAGATAACATAGGTAGTTAGCGGGTGTTGTTGAGAGGTGGTGTTAGAATGAGCTAGATATTTCCATGTAAAGGTCGCTTTTCAGCTGAATGAAATAGTGAACCACATTAAGAATGTTTTTTGAAATTTCAGAAGTTGATAGCATATCTGGAATTTAGGTATGTGGTGAATAGTGAACTTACATTTCCAATTATTGTTTGCAATTTGTTTACCAGTGCAAGTTGCCATTTGAATTTTGAAGTGGAATATAGGCAAACACAATTGTTTATGGATGTGAGTTTATTAAATGTTTGTAAGAAAATGTAATCATCCTTTTACTACATTTACTTGATGTGAACTTTGTTGTATCAATAGAGCAACCTGAATCATGGAATAGGTTGGAATAGAATATACAAGGAATAATAAAAAAACAAACAGTATTTGGTGTTTGTGGGAAAAGAAGATAATCATGCTGAAATGTGGTAATTGCAGATGGAGGGACAAGATAGAAAAATGCCACTTACGTAAATTAAATTTAAAAAAATTACAGACATGAACATTGGTTTTTAAGTTTGTTTTTTGGTCAGTTTTGTGAATTTGTTCATACATTTTATACTGAAGGACTTCAAAGGATTTGTTCATCCATAATGTCATTAATCACTTGAAACTGTTAAATAACAGGCAAGGAAAACAAATCCAAATATACACAAGTTTCCTTGATAAGATTGAGACCATGTTAGAAAAATTAGACATTAAATAATAAATTAAAATTAAACAAAAAGCTATACCGAAATCAGGGCGTTCTTTGAGATAGACATTGAAGCACATTTGACAAATGAGTACAAGAGATAGACATTGAAGCACATTTGACAAATGAGTACAATTAAGAAAAAATATCCTCTTGTGAAGTTGTAGACTTTCCAATCTACCATAAGCCAGACAACATTGGAAGTAAATAATTTTTGCTTTAAATCAAGCTACACACCAAAACTACAAAAAAGTAACATTAGAATAAAAACAGATACTAACCCACCTTTCAGTAGCAAGTGTCTGAGAGAGGACCAGTGGCCTAATGTCAGATCTCCAAATGTGAAAAGGTGGAGCAAATGCAGACTGAGTTGAACAAGAAATCTTTGACCTAATCCAGTGATCGCCTGTCCCTTGTGGCTGTACTTTTAGATGGAGATGAGGGTGTTGATAGGTTTTGAAGATATGTGGCAGGAAGATTTTTTTTCAAACATGTCTTGTAGTACCATTACCTGTAGGTATCTTTGTTTGGCCCCATGAGATGAAAAGCTGTGCAGGATAGCCAGTGAGTTTGTAAGAAAACTGTAAAATAGACAAAAGGTTATTTAACTCCTTCCCTGCCATTCACACAAGAGAATAGATTTACTTGGCATTATGCCAGAATAAAATTAACATCTTATAGAAAAGCTTGATTGAAGTGGGCTTAACCACTTTGTCACATTTAGAATGAAATCTGCATTGGATAAAGTGAAAGAAATACTTCAATTGTCCCAGATGCAACCATCATACCAAAGACAACACTATTCTATGTTGACCCACTCTCACCCTACCCAGAGTGCAACACATAATTTCTTCTTTGGGTGATTTGTGGGCCAAGTTGGTGGCTCCTAGCAGTTGCCAGGAGGCTGTGGGTGTGCAAGATAGATCTGGGACAACAGATGGAAAGATTATGTTGTATTGGGAATTCTCATTTAAACATAGCTGAAGAGTGTAGTCTATTTATTGTGGGCAACTGCTAATACATTTTTTCTCAGTATTCATTGAAGTGTGTTTTCTTATGTTGTGTCTTCCTGAATGATGTATTGATTATTGGGCATTTGTTTCCATGTCTCCTTGTTTTGAATTCCTCTCAAGTTATTACTTATTTTGTCCTAATGCTTATATTTTGTCTGTCCTCCAGTTTCATGTATATCTTGTTACTTGTTCCTGTAGGGAGGGTTTCAATAAGCTAAACAGTTTAAAATTGTCTAAAGAATGATTGGAGAAATGAAATAAATCAAACCTTTGTGTTTGGTTTTTGTAGATAATTAAAATGTCTTGACTTGATCATACAAATGGCAATATTAAACTTTATTTACAAACAGTGTGCTGATGCTCACAGTAAGGGTTCTATGAAAAATAGTATTGTCATTTTACTACATAAAGATAGAATGAGAAAGTTTGACAAGGTGATGCAATGTCACCCAAGCTATCAGCATGCCTGGAAGAAATTTTCAGAGTTGGCTTGGAAAAGGAAAGGTTTGAATATTATTGGGGGCCATTTTAGCCAGTAAGAAACAAAGCTAATATAAATGTGAAACAAGTGGTAGGAAGACCAGATAGAATTGTAGAGATGTAATAGAGAATTTTGTAGAAGTGATATGGTTGATTGATTAATTTGTAAAATCAGCACCATACTATCTAGGGTTAAACCAAAAACATAAGTTATTCTTGTCCAAATATGTGCCATACTGACTGCTGTGAGTTTTACAGTTACATGAAGATTATGTCCAACAAGTGCTGGCTAGTCTCAAATGAATTTTGTAAGTGCCATGCTTTAGTAGTATTCTATTTATTGGCTGTCCAAATAGCAAAGGTTATGTCCTTGTGTGCTGTGTTCAGATTTATAGAACTCACCATTGCAAAAACTTATATCAAGAGCTCCTTCTCCCTTAATAAGGGAGGCAGCCAGTCAAATCATACCCCCATTCCCATTCACCACCATTTTGTTTCCCACTCATATTTGCTCCTCATGGAGCAAAAACACTAACATAAAACATTTCACATGGTACCCATTGCAACAAGTTAGCCACTGCTAAAAAGGATTCTTCCAACCTCCCCAATGAGCCCAGTGACTATATCAACCTGTGTCATGTCACTCTTGCAAACTTGTCTCATCTCTGCCATTGTCTGATCTCCCTCTTCCACATTCCCCAACTCAGAGTCCAATCTATAATACACTTGTTCCATCTGCTATCCTTCCCTCAAGCTGCCTTTCATGTCCAGTTTCATTTATGGCACTACATCATCTCTACAATATTGTTCACTCCAAACTGCTTTCTCACTCAACTTGCCTTTTCCTTTTCCCTCTGTGTTATTTTGATTTAATTTTCATCATCCTTAGTTTTAGCATTTGACCTAAGTAATTATATTCTTCAACTACAGGATTTTAACCATTGATGTAATTGCTATATTTTTAATTTTTGAATTGGACATTGCTTGACTCTTCAAACCTACTTTGAAATTTTCCTTGTTGAAGTCACTCCGCATATCTTGGAAGTCTGCTGTTTCTGAAATGGCAATGTCATCGACAGATCTCAACTGATTAAGATGTTTCCCTTGGGTGTTCAGTCTTTTCCCTTCTCATCTTAATTTAGAAAATCCTAGTAAGTGTAGTTGTAATTACCTTGGGTAAAATTGTATCACTATGTATTAATCTTTTTATGCAGTTTAGTTACATCAGTAATTTTTGTAAATGTTCTGTATAACTGTTATACCAAGTTTATTTGCACTTTTTTGTAATACAGCAGCTAAATACAAATTTAATTGCATTCTGTTTTGTATTGATTAGTTGATTTGTTGTCTGGAGATAGTCTATAAATTAATTTCTCCTAAATACTGCCTGTTCTCATAGTTGGTTCTCTATAGTTTTACTTAGTTGTAGTAATCTTGGAAAATACTTTGTATATATTTGATAACCAATTGGTTGATTATTAGGATCATTCTGATCTGATTTCTTGTAAAGTAAAATCATAGTGTAGTATTGCACCATGATTAAGGAATGCTTTCCTTACATATACACTGAGTTTGGTATATACCGGTAGTTGAGCTTATGTAACTTCTGTTCCTTCATCTTTAATTTCTAAATTTATGCTGTCTCTCACGTTTCCCCCCCCCCTTTTTTTTTTCTTCTTCTCCTTCTTCTTCTCCTTCTCTTGTAACTTGTGTTATATTACCGATGTACTGATCAGGGTTGGGTCCAAGTAGACAACTGCCCAAGTCCAAGGGCCTAGCTGTTTTCAAGTACAAGTACAGTAATTTTGCTATATACTTAAGTCCAAATATATGGTATTATAATCAAGTACAAGTACTTTATGTGATAAAAAAAAATCCTGTCACAGATGCCCAAAGAATGAGTTACTAATTTTCATATATACACATTGATGAGTACTGTACACTGAAAAAATGGGATTCAAAATAGAAAAGGGGATGGGAATTTTTATCATAAAATTGCAAAACAAGAACATATGAATAACTTGAATAACTAATATTCCCTATGCTCTAAATGCAAAAGACTGTGTATTTCTCATATCAGTAATAAAACTAAATTTGATGCACAATACGTATGTAAATCGCATTAACACTTGTCCTTTGTTCTATGTTAATAATATATCTAGCAGTTTTATAACTAGAAATAACATAAGTGCATTTACCCAATAGTTTCATCACAAAGTTTGCTAGAATCTGTATACAGTATATTTTTGTATTAAGTACAATGTACTTGTTTTTACTTGAATGTACTTGGTATTTTTCAAGTAGTACTTTGGATGTAAGTACAAGTGCCATTGAATTTTTAAACTACAAGTACATTAAAATCTGTATTCAAGTCAGAGTACAAATACATAGGTGTACTTTGACCCAACCATGGTACTGACAAATATACTGGTTGAAATGTGGTATTTCACAAGAATACCTTAGTGAAATGATTGTACTCTTTTATACCATTTTGTCTTTGCATTCCATGCACTTCCCCATTTTCGTATTTCAAAGAAATCACCTAGTATCTCCCTAAAGCTAGTCTTCACTGTTCCTGTTTGAAACTTTTTTATTCTCCTCACAGTTCCCAGTTTCTTGTCCTCCTCCTTTGTATTTGATCATTTGTAACTTTGAAGTCTTTGTTTTTTCTAATGTATTTTTTGCATTTCCTATCTCCATATCGCCAACCCCGCCCCCTATCAAAGGAGGGGTGTCTCATGAAGGTTTAAATGATTTCACAAGAACCAGAATGAAATTTAAGTGATATCCGGATAAAAAAAATGAAGCACCCTTTAGTATGGGAGGGGCTGCTGGGACCGTATACAAAACTACAAATATCAATTTATCATATCTTGATCATCTTTCCCCTGCACAGTATTTTAATTCTGAAATAGTTTCCCCAGATCAGATGTTTTTCATCATTTCAATTTGTAGATTAAAAATCCCTTTGATTTTTTTTTTTTTTTTTTTTTTTGAATTGGAGAGTTCTGGGAAGATTTCACCGAATTGACATTTTTATGTTTCTCCCCAAACTTTACTCTTTACACAGATTCTATTGGGAATTTTTAATGTTCGGAATGAAAGGATACATTCAGAAAAGTCCCAGATTCTAGAATCACTTTCTGATATTCTAGACCATTTTCAAATTGCGTATTCGTTCCGAATACTGAATGTTTCCTACTTTTATTTCCCAGTAGAGAAAGTTGTCTGTATTTATCTCTTCTCATTGTATCCCCACCTTTCATAAACATGGGTTTATTCATTTGCATATGTGCCACCGAGGCGACTTAGGAAATTAAAACGGCTTCATTAGACCAGAAACAAAAAAAAGTATGAATGTGGAAGCCGAGTCCATCAGCAGCAGCGTTTCAATCCACTCAACGAATAGCAAATTTAATATCAGTATCGCAGACACTGCAGGGTTTGTTCAAACTCGCCGCGGAATATTGATTGGTATCCAGTACTGTTTGTAGTATGCACTGGTCATGCATGTTTATATTAACTATGTTCGGTATGTAGGAAGATCTCCGTGGTAGATAGTGTACTGATGCATGTTAGGATGACTTGAGATGCTGTGGATTTACATTAATACTTAACATGATCTTTCGAAATAGGAATCCGATTGGAGCACGAATAAAAAAAAAAGTAAAGTTGATATTCATAGAGAGTAGAGCCTTGTCCATGAACGAAACATAAAGCAGGTGGGGAGGCAGCATGACTTGGAAATCGCGCACCGTAGTACTAACGTTCCTATCAGAGTTTGGCCTTGGTTCACTTTTCGCCTGGCTCTGCGTCCATGTTTTGAGGTCGTTACGTGAATGCGAATCCGTGCTGGAGCAGGTAGCAGGCAGCAGAATCGCTCTCTCTCTCTCTCTCCTCTCTCTCTCTCTCTCTCTCTCTCTCTCTCTCTCTCTCTCTCTCTCTCTCTCTCTCTCTCTCTCTCTCTCTCCTCTCTCTCTCTCTCTCCTCTCTCTCTCTCTCTCTCTCTCTGTGTGTGTGTGTGAACGCGTGTTATATGCGCATTTCATGAGTTATGTTATCATTGCCATGCATCACGTGCTGGATTCATAATCTACAACGGTTTTACACACACTATCCATCTGCTCAAGGGGACAGAAACTTCCAGATCATAGAAAGTTTTATACATGTGTATATGTGTGTGTGTGTGTGTGAATGTTTTTGGGTGCCCCGACTTCAGGAAAATGAATTCCTCGCTGAATACTTTTCTTACCACAAGGGACCCTGGGTAGAGGACTCATAGCGTGTTGGCGCAATGCCAAAAAGGCAAGTGTTGAAAGGCGTGGATAGCTGGAGTTCCATTTACTGGGTGACAGGGTTTGGCCATCCCGAAACAACACAATATTTTTTCCCTGAGTGACCTATGGACCAGTCCGTTGCAGGTTACCTGGGGGCCGTGAATTTCTCGCAAGAGTTGGAGCAACGGGTTGATAGATTGAATCCCGTTGAAATCTATACCTAGAGAATCTTCAGTGACTTATTGCATCAGGTGAGGAAACACGTAGATGGTATTCTTGAATTATGTTCCAGGCGGCCTTGCTTCTCTCCTATTTGAAAGCAAATCCTTTCTGTGCGATAGCTTTAGCGTCTCCCCCCCCCACCATAGATGAACGAATGAATGAAATAATCAAAACTAGATAGATGAAATAAAACTTAGAATAAACATACATATTTTAAAAGGAGATGATCGTTTATCATAAGTTTTCCGTGTGAGAATGTTGCATCAGTAGAGTATCATACGCCGACTAAAATAACTTAACTAGAGCGTAATCTAGAAAAAGTAAAGATGGCTAAAGAGCTAAGTAGGTTGACATCTTCGTGTGTTGACATTTTTATGGCCAGTTAATTTCGCTTCGTGGGGGAACGAAATATTTACAGTACCCATTAACTACACACATGTATGTTCGTATCATGTTTTTAGTCGTACATTTGACCAGTGTGTTTACATTCATGTTATTCACCTGTTAAATGTAAAAAGTGTGGTGAATAAACGCAAATATTAATTTAGTTTTGAGCGAGCAGTTTGACAAGGGTTATGCGAGTGTTGTCTGCGTTGTGTTATGAAGAGGTCTGCCGTCATATTTTACTATTGTAATCCAATTGTGACTCATTGAGCCTTTGTGTTCAATCTGTGCTATCCATATATCACTCAGTGAAATATCTTGCATCTATATACAACACACGCATTAATCTATGGATGCAGGAGTCCTGATAATTTTACGTTTTCTTTGTGTTTTGGAGTTTTTTGCGTTGAGCACAAGAAACCCATGCCGAGGTCCGCCTGGGTATTTTTAGAACGTCGGTATATCTGTACATGTGCTGCGTACTGTAGTTGCACTTGATATATTTATGCAATTGAGGTAATTGTGTGAAACATAAGGAGAGTTTATAGCTTGCATACTACAGTACCTTAAATGTTTCATAGCACATGCAGCCTGTAAGTGAAAACTCGTTTTGACATTGTGGTGCATGTAGTGAACGCATTCCTGTATACCAATGTTACAAAATTACTTCAGAAACCAATGCTTTGGGTAATTATATATTATTCATATACCATGAAAACCACTCAAATAAATCATTCCAACTTATAACTTCTATTATAATCCAACACAAAGGCAAGAACTGGTTTGTCAATAGAATATCTAACGAATGGAATAGACTCGGGAACCATGTAGCTTTGCGTCATTCATTGACCATGAAAACCACTCACTTATTCAAACTTATAACTTCTTGTCTAGCCCAACAAATAGTCAAGAACTGGTTTACCAGTAGAATAGTTAACGAATGGAATAGAATTTAACCATGTAGTGAGCGCTGAAAATATTGGTTGTTTTAAGAGGTTAGACAACTTTGTGGATGGGGATAATAGGTGGTAATGGACAAGGAACTGCCTAGTGTAGGCCTCATATTCTTTTGCAGTCTCCTTCATTCTTATAATACAGTGAACGTTAGGAGAGAAACAAATAAGCTTGGCGGTAACGTCCATCGACTGTGTCTCGTCGAGTAGATAGACAGGGATATTCAAATTCAAGAAGTCGCCTACACGTTTTTGTGGATTTTGTACAAGTGGCCGCGCGACTTGAATACACAGCAGAAAGAAAACTACGCGCGTGCATTCAGGAGAAACCGACTTTGAGAACTGTCCCACTGAACTCCACCGGACTTTGTCACAGTAGCACCGAGCGAGTCTGTTTGAGTTTTCTCGTATTTAAAATTATTTAATTCGCAATTCGTTTTAGTTAGGTGTCTTCTTTTTCGTGTTCTGTGCTCTGTTCCAGTGCACGTGATGACTTATCGACTTAGTGTATCTTTTTTTAATTATATAATTTACTCTTTTCACTTACCAGTATCTTCATTTATATTTTGTCCTAATTCAGTACAGATTATGTGTTCATGTTTGCTATTAGTGGTGTGTCTAAATAACTTTTTTATAGCTGAACAATATGCTTCATACAAATACATGAACAAAGCAAAGAAAATCATCAATATTTTAATGTGTATTTCCTAAACGTTGAATTATATATTATGAAGAAGACGAGGACAAGAAGAACTGCAATTCATTAAACAGTGTGGAATACAAGCATGCAATTAAAGTGTTAAGAAAACTTTCTGATTTAGATACATGTATCGACGAAACGTCTTGGTCAAGTAGCATGAGTACGCCACGTCACGCTGTGTGCCGGCTCGATGCAGTCGCGGAAGCTGTCTCATCCGTTCTTCTTCATAAGGCTGATTCATCGTCACGTTCGAGAGATGCAGTTTACCCGCTCAGTTCTAGGTATATGTGATGTTCCTATTGATATAATCGCCTGGTTTTATGTCGAAATTAATTACATTTGTCGGCAATTTGAAGGGATGTATTAAGTGTTGTACTTAAAATTGATTTTTGAGGCTTCACTGGTTAAAAGTAATTCATTAACAATAATTATATATTCCACGTGGCATTTGTTATATTTTGTGTAGGGGATCATGCAAAATTAGATCGTTTGTTGATGACAAAAAATTTCTTACATTGAGATGTTTTAGCTTTGTCAGCGTCTCAACTGAACCAAATATAGGAAATATGCCACTGTGAAGAAGTGTGGGTTAGGGGAGAAATGTGAAAATATGATTACCCCCTCGCTGCCGGGTAGGGGGTCTTCAGGACCATGAATAGAACAACCTGGCGGCCTTGAGAGGGTTAGTGGATACATTCCCACTTTGTCATCTAACATATGCTGTAGGGGTGAATATAATAGCTGTACTGCCTCTAGAATAAGGGGGGGGGTGACATCCGTGTTTAGGTAGACACACAGAGAGGGTGATTGACAGTTGATCACTGAGCAGGTGCTACGGATGGGTGATGGGGGCAGGTGGCGTCATGGTTTTGCTAACTAGCAGATAGTGCAACACCTGCTTGTACTGAAAATCGAAGAATATTAACATTGTGTATAGACTGATTTTTGTATGTGCATTGTGTAGAGTGGGAAGGATCGAGGAAAGGTAAAGGTTTAACTAGAGGATGGAGTGGGTGAAACAAGAGTAATGTACAACAAATGTATTAATCGGATGAAGAAATTGGAGTATATAGACAGGAGGGCTCAAAGTAATATATGTTTTCATTTAGGAACTTTCAGCTTAATATTTTGTATTTATTGTAAAACGAGTATAAGACAATTGTGTATTTATTGTAAAACGAGTGTAGAAGATAATTGTGTAATATTGTGGGTAGAAATTTATTCAAATTTAACTATTAAAACTTTGCCTTCAGATATCTTTCATGATTTGCCCTTTCACCTGTCTTCATTTACAATAAAATTCATAGTTGATTATCAACTATACATTCAAAAGGCAGAAAGCCTCTCATGAGTATAATTTTCATTATCATAATTTCAGCATGTGGTTTGTATGAAGAAATTGATTTTCATACAAACATATTTGTGTAATTTAAAGAGTTGACAATTTTTTTTATCCTAGGTTCATTCCTGGTTGGCATAACTGCATTTCTTGAAGCAAACTTGCCTGTTCTTTTTTTAAAGTGAGAACAGTGTCATTTGCAAATTTTGTGATTAGAATATTCTCTATCAATATGCAGATGGCTCATCATTTGTAACTGGTTCTGAGGAGAAACTGAAACAGTTGAAGTTTGGGAATGAATTTGGTAGGGTGTGTAAAAAAATAAAAGTACAAGTGAATGTAGGTGAGAGTAAAATTATGATATTACAAGGAATGTTGATGGTGGCAGGTTGAATGAGAGTATGAGTAGTGAAATGTTGAGGTAATGGGAAATTTTTAATTGTCTGGCCTCATGTTTAGTAGTGAATGGGGAAGTGGATACAGATGTGAATTACTGAATGAAAGTAAGTAAAATTAAAATGGAATGAAAAGTGCAAGTAGTTATGGGTATTTTGGAATAAATATAAAAGCTGAAGTAATTATGTGTGATACTGCATGGAGCAAAGATTTGATTTGAAGAAACCAACTGTAATGGAGATAAAGTGTTTTTGAAAGTGCCATGGTATTTCAAGAATGGATAGAATGAGAAATGTGTAGGGGATGCATAGGAAGGGTGATGGAAGAAAGCTATCAGATAGAGGACAGCAGAGTAGTCAATGCCTGTAACTCCTGTTGGTGAACTGTTAGTCAGCTACCTGCCAATGACATCCAACTGGTTGTTTGTGGTATGATTCCCGTGACACACTTTTCAAGCTTGATCAGTATGTGCAGGTGTAATGCCTCCATGTGGGTGAGTGGTTATGACATCACTTGCCATTATCATTGTTTTATATGTAGGGATTTCTGTGGGTCCCTTTGACATTCCTGTATTAACCATACAGCAAAGTTAGCATGTGCATATGACTTTACTGGAAGAGGTGCTCCACAGATATCTATTTTATTTATTTATTTTTATTTATTTATTTATTCATTTATTTATTTTTATTTTTTATTTTATTTATTTTTTATTTATTTATTATTATTATTATTTTATTATTATTATTATTTTTTTTTTTTAGTTCTGCATATGCAATTGACCATGGGACAAATGTTGCAGCTAAACCAAGGCCTATAACAAGGGGCCCCCGCAGTGAGTGTGATTCATCATAATCTTAGGATATGTAATGGACATGTTGCTATCATTCTCCTGGATGAGAGCTCAGTATGAGATGTACAAGGAATGTAAAATATTTCTAGTATGCAGGGTTGAAGCTGTGCTCATGGGGTCCTGTTTTTTGGCCCCCACTGAAACTGTGTTGGCCTTTTTATCCAGCATGTTCTACAAAGACACACATTAGTGTGGAAAGCTTCATCTTTTGATAACAGAGTTTTTCAACTACAGTATATATGATGACCAGCAGTTTCTCTGTTATTTTCTCTAAACCTTGTATAACTTCTTCTGGTCTGAATTATATTATGTAACCTCTGTCTTTGCTTTTCCATTGTGGGAAGGCCCATTTTCAATCTTTCCTCTTATGATTTAGCATTTAAATTTGGGATCATCTTGGTGACTTGGTTGCTGCCTTTGTGTATGCTTGTGGTTTATATATATATATATATATATATTGAGGTGCCATAATATTTTCAATTCTTGGGACCCCTTAAAGATCTTGAACCATCCTTGCTCTTTACTGTATTTTGCTAGGTTGATGATTAGTTTGTTGGTAGAATGGTCCCTGATGAAGTCATGTTGATTCTGTGGGATTATGGTATGTGGCTAGATTCTTTTTTTGTGATGTTTGTTTGGACATCGTTTGATATTCTGTTAGGTCCCTCTGCTTCTAGGTTCCTGAGGAATTCAGATAGCTCTTGTTGAATTTATATTAGGTTTCAGGTTATAAATATTGTATTTTGGTAATTAGGTGTAGTAGGTTTTAGATAATTAGGTGAAATGATTGTTTAAGGTGGGGCTATGCTGTTTAGGTAATGTTTTATTTTGGACTGTTTGTATACATGTGGGAGTCAGGGGACACATTCTCATCTTTCATTTCTTGATTTCTTGATTTTGTGCAGTTTTTACAGAATGATGATAGATAAATAGAAATGATGATTATTCAGTTTAATGTCACAAACTCCCTCTTAGAGAAGGTTAGGATAGTGTCTCTTCATGTAAGGCTTTTTGAAGCATGAAATTGAATATAGTATGCCTCTGTTATGAATTTGCTAGGCATAGTTTGAAATGCCTCAACTCCTGACCTCTGTCACACATAATGATGCCCTAACCCACTTGGCCCCGTTGGTTAGCAACCTTCCTCAAGCCCTACCGTAGATCTCTCTGGAAGGAATCTTTAAACAGTTCTAGAGCATTGTGTTGATTGGTTGATAGTACAGTATACAGGGTTTCAACAGCAGAAATACTGTGAATAAACATGTAAGTACCGAGTTCAAATATACAGTTTATCCAAAAAGGGGTATCCAAAAATTAATAAAAACAAAGGCAATGTACAAACAACACAAAATATAATCATAAGAATAACTAGCTGCACTAAAGCAATTCATATAAAACTTTCACTGAGAAACTAGTATGTTCCACAGAACAGCACATCATAATGATAAGCACTCAGTTGTATGCTAGGATCCTCAAATCCACCCACCCCTCACATCACATCACATCACACAAACACAATATAAAAGCAGTTCCAACAGAACTCTTATCACACATTTACTTGTACTTCTGCTTATACATGTTTGTGCCAAAACATCTATACATACAGGTCATAGAAGAGACATTTAAATAGACAGACAAATACTGTACTTTACTGAACTCCTCCAGAAATCAGCACAACAGAAAAATCACTCCCGGGATAAGCAGATATTACTTGGACATACCTATGTTCAGGTCAGTACCTTCCTTTAAAACACTACTAACATGGAATTGGTATACCCCAGATAGTACATCCACTAAACAAGTACATTATAATATGATTTTTCACATTCTTTCTTTTCGGGCAGCAACACAAAAATATCTTTATTAATAGAATTTGGGTTGTTCTGGTGGCCATGGTTGGTTTCCCTGGGACAATAGGTTGATTGACAACCATTTAAGTTGCTTTCCAGAGGAATCTCAATAAATGCTCAAAGACCTGCCAGCCACTGGGGTTTTGGGTTTTCAGCCAGTCAAACACGAGGCAAAAATTATTATTACTAGAGTTAATTTATTTGTTTTATTTAGGAAGCAATATCTGGTATACAGTTTGGGTCGTGTTTATTTTCAATAACTCCAAAGTAGACGTCTTTTTACTTGCCTAGGAAATAATATACAGTTAAGTCCCTATATACAAATGGTTTGCTCTACAGATTAATTGAATAACAAACTGTTTTTTCTGAAAAAATTAAGTTTACATAAATTTGAACAACAAATGCATGTGAGTGGCTGGGAGCATCAGTATTTTTTGGGTAAAATCATAACCATTGGTTGACAGTTACATGACAGTTTGGTTAACAAATAGTGTTCCAGAATGGATAATAATTTCATATAGAGACCCCCACCGTATGTTTATGAATGGGAAGTGCTCAGAGCCAAAAATATACACATTTTTTCATTTTCATACATGTTATCATTAGTCATAGTAGTAGAGGTAGTAGTAGTAGTAGTACCGTTTGAAGGGACAAAAGTAGCCACATGGGGTAAAGCTGGTCATTGTCTTTGTTGCATACTCAATTATTACAGATAGACAGGGAAATATGTATTATATATTTTGTACAATTCCTGCCTTTATTTTGTTGACAAATATGATTAGGTATGTAACAAAGACTGGCCAGTTTTACTCCATATGGCTACTTTTGGCCTTTTCTATGGTATTTTAGAAATTGGGATATTAGATGTAGACAGAAGGGTAAAAATACAAGAATTGTACTAGAAGCTACAAATGGAGAAGTAATATTCACCTTGTGAAGTATGAAATGAATAAATGTATTTGGAAAATATGTCATGTTGATGGACTTTCTGAAAGGATTAGCTCAACTACTGTATATACTATACCTGAATCATGGTGCAGTATTGTACCGATTTTATCTCATAAGAAAGGAAACCAGAAATACCCAAGTAATTATCAGCCGATTAGTTTATCTAATGTATGTAAAGATTGACAGAATATTGAGATGTGGCATTGAAATTTTAAGGCTAAAGTATGTAGAAGAGGTTGTCTATCTGTATATCTAAATGCAAAGTTTACAATCAGTCTATAATCCCAACCATGACACACACATGCAAAAACTTGAAAGTCAATGAAGGTGATGGAGATAAAGCCAATGAGGAGCACAGAAAGGAATGGGAAGATTAGTGCTGGGAATGATGCTGAAAGGCCAGAAGAGGGCAGGTTGGGTAAGTGAGCAGACTGGAGTGAAAATTATTGTGGAGGTGATAAAGTTGTTGAAATGGAATTGGGCAGGGAAGACAGCCAGAAAGAAGGATGGCAGATGGAACAAATTATTTAACAAATATACTTGTGAGATTGGAAACATAAAATACCACACAGAAGGTAGAGAAGAGATAGAAAAGTTTGTGGAAGTGATGTGGCAGTCACTGTAGTCAAGCAACTTAAGGAAGAGTTGTAAGGTAATGAGTTTTCTTTTGTCGATGGATGGCGGGAATATGGTCTGTGGGGGGTTTTCTGTACCATAGGAAGGGGCAAAAGCAGCCACATGGGGGTAACTCTGGCCATTGTATTTGTTATTTACCTAATTATGTTTGTCAACAAATAAAGGGATGGATTGTACAAAACACATAGTAGTTGTTGGTTTTATTTCCCTGTCTATCTGTCATAATTAGGTTGTAACAAAGACAATGGCCAGTTTTATCCCATGTGGCTAATTTATCCCCTTCCTACAGTATAATGATAGTAGTTGATGCCATGAATTTCATTGATTGGGAACCTACATCCTCACATTAGTTGGCAACAGCCCTTAAGCCCTCCCATAGACCTCTCTAAGAAAAAAGAAACAAACATTGGACTGTTGTATTTGTTTGGGAATTTCCTTGTCACCGTTTCATAGTAGTAGAAGGTGAGCAGTTGCCAGTTCTCAGGTCTTTTTATTTTAAAAGGGAATACAAAGTTAATACAGCAAGGTCTAGTGCAGACAGTGTGTCAGCTCCTCAAGGCTCTATTTCCAGACAGATAAGGATTATATGTTGTATTACTTGGACTTGTTTATACATGGAAAAGAAGAAAATTACACCTGGTACGGAAGGGTACCGAGATCGGTAGCCCTTCCACTTTGGATAGGGTTGCTACAGAGAATGTTAAAATATACTTCAGGTAGGCGAAATAAAAAGGTGTCACTTTTTGTGAGATTGGTTGAGTGTTGAGGGATTGCAAGTAAAGAAGACGGTCCTAAAATGCTACAGGGATAAAGAAAGAAAAATATTAGCCGAAGCAAGATTTTAGACATTTGCCGCCATGCAGTTTTATCTAGGCACAGCTTGTCTCGATTAACTGACATCTTTACATTGTCCTTGTTTCCTCCTGGTAACTTCATTCAGTCGAGGAAGGGGAAGACCCACATAAAGTCAAAAGGTTGAATGCTCCCAGTGCACGAAAAGTTATTCAGGGGTAAATAGGCAGTGCAAACAATTCATGAAAAGTGCATGCGAGGTTGGGTCATCGTCACGAACTTATGAAGCCATTCATGTTGGCTTTATGGGAAGACAAGCGTCATGACGTCACACTTTACCAGCTCGGTTTGTTTTTGTGTTCTTTTTGTATACTTGAAGTGTTATTTTGTGGATTTAAACCTCTACAGTGACATTGTCTGCGAAAATCATTCAGCTCACGAATATTTGCTATCATTTCCAGTGATTGTTAGGACCATGTTTGATTTTAGTGATGTAATTTAAACCTTTGAAATTCGTTCATTACAATATCTGCTAAGTCTGTGTAGGTTAGAATACGATGTCATGTGGAGTAAAAACAGATCTATTTCAATCGAGGTTGATTATGTGTTGGGGAATAGAGATACCTTTGATTCATTGCAGTTTTGTAAACGGGAAACTGTGGAAAGAGTTCGCTGTTGTACCTGGTTATATCGTTGGATTGGAGACCATAATTAGTGTGGTACTTACTTGCATCGTAGTCAGTTGTTGTAGAGGATGCTTTAAATGGACTGGATCGCCGTTCATTTTTTCCAGAGGATGTAATAAATCGAATATTCGCTCACCGAAATATAAATACCTCCTCTTTCGTGAAGTCGATTCGAGCGGTAGGTTGGCGACATGTGGCATCAATAGCGCGTATGTTTAACAGTCATACTCTGACTGTCTGTAGCATTGGTATCGCTGCCCGTTGACGGTAATTGAGATGTAAGAGCAATGACGACTGAAGTCTTGCGCTGCTGTTGTTGGAGGGGGTGGGGCGGTGGCAGATACGCTGCTTCTGTACTGCTGTTGCAGAGACGATGACGTCTACTGTTGATGGTGTTGATGCCAGGAGCTGACTTTCGTTTGGGATTTTGCGGTTTGGTTGGAAGAAGTTCCTACCAAGGTGAGCCGGGCAGCGGCAGCAGCAGCAGCAGCAGCAGCAGCAGCAGCAGGGCCTCTCTCGTCTCTCACTCAGGTGGAGGGACCTGCTTGCCTGCCTACCTGCCCATCACCCAACTGCCTCTCTGCCTGCCTAGCCGGCTGGATTCTGCTACAATTCTTCCACGCCGTCAGTCAGTCAGCTACCCTTCCCAGCGTTCGTCCTCAAGCTCGTGTCCCCATAGGCTACCCTAGCCTTGGGCTTCAGTCTCATCCTCCAGCCTCGTCCTCTGTTCGAGGCCGGACTCGGTTCTTCGTGCCACGAAGTTGCAACCAGAACGAAATGGCGTTGATTGAAGTAGGCCAAAAACCCTTTGCCAAGGGGTGCCACGGAGATAAATAGACACAGTCGGTGGCTGTACTATAAGGGGAAGTGTTGCACGTTATGAAATGGGTTGCCGAAGATAGGCCAACCCGGTACGGAAGAGGTAGATTTTTTTCACCTTAATTCTTCCCTGGAATCCTTGTCTACTCGTACTATTTCCCATACTCTTTCAAAATTAATTCTTCCCTTTCTACTGTACTTGTTTCTTGTCTGTCTGAAAATTAATTCAATCTTTTCTACTGTACTTGTATCTTTTCTATTTCCTTTATTCGCAATTTCCTCCCCTCCCCAGACCCCCCCCTACCTCCTTTTATGTGTTCATATCCTTTTTGTTTCTTATCATTGCCCCCCGCCCCCCTCCTCCGCCCCCGTAGACTGTTTATTGTGTCTTGAAGAACCAAACCCACCCCCTCCTTCCCCCTCTTTCCCCCTCCTTCCCCCTCCACCTCCTATCTCCTGAAGTTCAGAGTTCATCATCTTCCTCAAAACATTTAGTTGTGTCCCCTTCCTTCCCTATCCTTTCCTTTGCTTCCTTACTACTTTCTCTACATAGCTTCTTCCTCTTTCGCTTTGGTCCCTCCCTTCTCATTTTCCTCTTTCGTTTCATTTCCCCCCTTTCTTTCCGCCTCCTTCCTCGCGCTCGGTTCTAAATATCTCCTTTTCTTCTTCATTCCTTCGTTTCCCTCCTTTCTCATCTCCTCCATTTACCTTCATTTACAACCATCTTCTTGATAATTCTATCCTCCATTCCCCACCCTCCTCCTCGGTTTCCACTTCTCACTTCCTTCTTTTCTCTTCACTGTTTCCTTTCCTGTCCCTCCCTTCACTTCCTCCCTTGTACCACTTCTCTTTCCCTCCTTCCACTTCCTTCCCTTCCTTTCCTTTCCCTTCAACCAAACGGTCTTCTTTCCTTCCTACCCACCTCTCCCGTATCCCTTCACTTCCCTCCTCTTTTCTTCCTTTGTGTCCTCAACAGTCTCCCCTCCCTCACTTCCCTCCTCCCCTTCCCATCCCATCCCCCCTTTCATCTCTCGATATCTTGATTTCCCTCGTCCGACCAGCTGTTCCTGTTCCCTCCCCCCTCCCTGCGATTCCCTCTTGGACTGGCCACCGACGCTTTTCGAACCCCTTCCCCCTTCCCCCTCCCCCTTCGCCTCCCCTTTTCCATTCGCTCCCACCCCAATTCCCATTCCCTCATGTCAGTTCCCTCAGCCTCGACCGTCACTCCTCTCCCGCCTCGCGTCTTTACATCCGTCAAGCTCCTGCGCCTCCAGGTGCTCCTCGACCTTTCGCTCTCCACCTGTGCGTCGCCCTTGACCCGCGTCAGGAGCGAAGTAGGTTAGGAAACGCCTTGGCTGGGAACACACTCTTACCACCGCCGTACCTCCCATTATCGCACCCCCTCCCCCTCCCCCTCCCCCCTCGCCCCGTATCACGCGAAACGAAGCTGATGGGCGGTGATGGTAAGCTTTACCGAGGACGTAAACTTCGCCCCCCTTGCCTGCGAGAGCCCTCAAGTTACCCTTCTCTCCCCTCTCCCCACCACCCCTCCGCTATTGATCTCGATTAGGGCGATCTTAGGCTAAGCAGCACAAGAGTACCCCCCCCTCCCTCGTACCGTGTGAGAATGGGGATTTCAGGACTAGGCCCTCTCTTCTGGCATTTCAGGACGAGGTGCCCGTGTATAGACATTTAATGGATACTCCTTACATAATCTTTGTTTTACATTTTGGCCCACGGGTTGACCGCGATGAAGGTGAAAGGGTTTCCATAGGACACTGGGGAATAGGCCCGGGTGTCTCACGAACAGCCTCCACGGGCGGCGTGCTCGGTGGGCGTGGGCTTGGTCGCCCAGCGTGCGGGTCGACCGCTTAACCGCTTGTGGGTTGTCTGCTGGATTGCACGCGAATCCTTAACGACCACGTCGACGATAACACGGAGAGGATGTGGTTCCCCTCCGTTCGGTGTGCAGGCGAGGCGGGGTTGACATTGTGGGGGGAAGGAAGGGAGGGTTTAGCTGGGGATACACATAAGCGAGGGATCCTGCGTGGAGAGGCAGCGAGACGTGGACGTGGTCGATGGACCGTTCCGTGTAAAGGAACCTCTGGGAAAGAGGTCGTGGCACAGGAATAACATCAGGCTGGGAAGAACACAGCACCCCGTGTAGGAGGAGGATAGGTGGGACAGACAGCGGTGAGAGAGGAAGAGGAGGAGGGAAGAGGAGACAGCGGCGTGAGGTATCGATCCTTTGCTTTCCATTCACTACTCGGCAGCGTCGCCAGCCTTCCAGTGTGGGTTTCTAGGGCCTTTCCATGGGCTCGCCGCGGACGCCTTGCTGGAGCCTGTGCCTTCCTCTTCGTGGGGAGGGCCTTACCAACCCCTCACCCCCTACCTAGTGGGAGGGGGCCTCACCAACCCCCAAACCCAGAACCTACTGGTGGAAGGCCTTTTCATTTTCTTTGTGGTTACTGTCAGGGTCTTTCGGCCTTCGCGTGGGCTTACCACAGCCTTCCTGGAAGGTTTCGTACCTCCCTCCCCTCCCCTCCTCCATCCCCCTTTCCCCGGAGGGGATTGGGGGGGGGGGGTTCTTAACCCAAGGGTCGAAGAACTTTCCCTTTTCGTTGTGGTTACCCGATTGGTGACCTCGCGAATGAAGACCTTTTGCGAACTCGACTCCGAGGGACACTAAAGGGATTTGCCGAAACGCTGAAGTTGGACAAAAGTCTGTCCACGTATGTTGGGAAGCTCCTCTGGCGTTGACGACCGTCTCTCGTTCCTTGATTCAAGCACGGACAGGGTGTTTTGATGTCGTAGGTAGCCCTCGCCTCCCTGGAATTCATACACTTGAATCCTTGAGTCTTGGGTTGTTATCGTATACGGCTGGAGTCTTTGGGAGATGATGATGGAATATACGTAGTGATGCACAGCTCTGTAGAGGTAACCAATGCCAATACAAGTGGGTGTTGCGTGCCATCGTTAGAGGGAGTGTCAATAAACAGCGAGGACAGACTCCGGTGCTGACACCCGTACCACCGCTGCCAACACAGGGTTAACTGACTGCTTCCAACGCCTTTGGGAGTTGGCTCGGCACACTGCCGCCATTATGGGAGAGCCAACAAAATAATAGTGTTGGCAACCCGCTGGAGACGTCGCGCAGCCGAGAGTGTCACTGCTGCCAACACGGGCGTGAGTTTGCTCGCATTATTACCATCATTAGGAAGACTGCCAACACGTTGGGAGAACACTGCACAGGAGGGACCCCGCACAAGTGAGGGTGTAACTCATCGCTGCCAACACGGGTGGTAGTTGGCTTACCATGTTGCCAACATTAAGGACGATTGCCAACAAGCACTGTACTAAGAACAGAGCTTGTTCCCTTTTGACATTTCAAAGGTTAACGTAAGGAGACGTTGATGGAGTCTGTCGGAGATTTCCACTGTGTGTACATATGTGTAGTACGTGCTTCTCAGCTGAATAAGATCGTTGATCCAAGGCAGATTTTATTTTATAAGAAGAATTGTTTCTTTTCTACAAGTTGAAGGGAAAAAATCTTGAAGACAATATTCAGAAAGACGTCCTTAGTAAAAGTAATGCGTGACAACTGCAGAACAGTACATGGGAAAGTCTGATAGTGAAGGTGATTTTGTGTATGGAGATCGTTTCCATGTAAAAAAAAAAAAAAAAAAGCCATAGAAGCCAGTTGTTTGTTTATAGTCTCTGTCGCTTTCTCTCCCTTCTCTCTCTCTCTCTCTCTCTGTCTCTCTCTCTCTCTCTCTCTCTCTCTCTCTCTCTCTCTCTCTCTCTCTCTCTCTCTAACTCTATCTCCCTCTCTAACTCTATCTCCCTCCCTCCCCAAGAGAATTGATATTGAAACAAGGTTAAAGAAGGGAATGTATGATTAACATTGATTTGGAGTTGAACTAGGACGTAAAAAAAAATTGAGGAAGCCCTACTACGTAGGATACCGATAGTTGAGGGCTGCGTCGGACAATGGTGTGTGTGTGTGTGTGTGTGTGTGTGTGTGTGTGTGTGTGTGTGTGTGTGTGTAAGTCTGCCAGAAGGTGAAGGGAGGGGGTAGTTAGTCAGCTGTACTGCGGGCCTGGCAGCTGCACTAGTGGGGTTTCGTCGGCGTCAGGATCTTGTCTGCGCTGATGACGTAAAATGAGCACAGGATTGTATTGATGGCCGAAGGGAGTTTACACAGTGGTTGACGTACATTTCGGTTTGTATTGATGAAGATGTTGGATCGTACTACTCATCGATTAGAGCTCTGTAGTGAGCATACGGATGTGTTGGCGATAGTGAGCATACCAGCGTTTCTATCCTTGGGTACAATATCACACCGAGGAGGTAGAGTTTAAGAGGGAGTAATAGAGAGATGTTTTAAGAGGGACAGAGGCAGAATAGGGGAATAGAACAAATTAAAAGTGAGTAGCATTGTTTTATGAGTGGATAGTAAATTAATAATGCGTGGCTCTTGTCCGTAGGGGTTTCCTTAGAGTTCCTACGTTGTTGGCTGAATAGAACATAGGGTATTGGGGTGTTTATGCTCTTAGGATATCAGTGAGGAGAATGGACATGATTTAAGAGTACATTAATCCATTGGATATTAGATATTGGTATATTAATAATTGTAGGGGTTTTATAATGTCTGAGAACAGGGTATTTATGACAGCAGGGAGTATTTAAGAGTCCCATGTGGTTATTGTGGGGTATTGATGGCTGTAATTGTTATAGGGTATTTGCCACTGTTATTGTTGAAGTGTATTCGCTGTAGTTACTGTTGGGGAAAGGGTGGTGGATGGGAGTAGGTACGTGCCTTCGACTTTGGCTACCCCCCCTTATAAGGTGGGGGAAAGTTCTTGGTATATAGATATATAGATAGAATATTCCGTTATATAGGGCATTGACCACTGGGTGTCCGTTATATAGGGCATTGACCACTGGGTGTTGTAGGTGAGAGGAAATCTTGGAGGTAGTGGTGGTGTATATTGTGTTAATTATTGTAGTGATTGTAAAGTATTGTGGTTATAGTTATTTGTAAATTTGTAATGCCTGATTTGAGGTTATTGGTCACAATACAATGTAATTGATGTTGGTGAGTAATGAAGAGGAATAACAATGGTATTATATTGTAACGGTGTTGTAATTATTATAAATACCATTTTGGTAGGTGGATGGCCAAAGACGGCGTAGGAATTGTACTGGGTAATGGATAGTGTTAATGGACCAAATTAATGTAAAGACACTTTGTCATTAGTGATTTTGGCGTTGAAATCACTGGCGATTTCTCGATCTTTGTCGACGTTGTCGGGAATATTAGTGTTGTTTGATTTACTGCTCATTGTTGGTGTCTTCGTAAGCTTTGTTTCTTATCCACGATGCCCTCCTTCCGTACCAAGTGTTACTTTTTCTTTTATTCCTACTGTCGCCAGTTGATTTTATTCGCCTCTGACACACACACACACAAGTCTGAAATAATTTCAATATCGCTGCGCTGCGAGTCGTTACTCCAACTCTCGTGGGCG
>NC_134779.1:39484675-39497175 GCF_046742065.1 Oratosquilla oratoria | reverse complement strand
GACATTGAATGTATTAAATTTACAAAGGTCACAGTCGAAAGTGCATTACTTTACCCAGTACCCGGAGAGAGAGAGAGAGAGAGAATTCTCAGACAAATTCATAGTTGCCTTGTGGCTGCCGCCAAGCGATTTTATTCAGTCGGATGGCCCTCCCATCAGTTTCGTTGTGGTCATGACGTCATCTCCATGAGTGGCATTGTCTACGTTGACGTCGGTAACATGTGACTTCAGAGTTTGACGTCATCCATAAGTGATTTTATTCATATTTGGATAAGGCGTCAACTCAGGTATTTGTTGTACGTTGGGTCCCTTTAAGATGGTATGAAGTTGTAATACATAAATAACAATAACGTAAAAAGAGGTTTATACACTTAGTAAGGCACATCGAGATACGTTTAATATATTTTAATAGACTAAATGAAATCTTCTTTTTTGACGGCCGGAAAATTAGAGAAGGGGGCGGTTGCCAAGATTTGACGAGATGGAACATGTTTAGTGTATAAATTAGAGTGTGAAAGATTCAAATTAGGGAAGATACCCAAGACCATAGATTAGGGTATAGAAGGATTCGTTTTGGGGACACAAGGGTGTTTAGGGAAATATATGAAATTGTTGGAAATGGATGTTGGAAATTATATGAGGTAGAAAATACTCACTTCAGAATAGGTAGCTTTGTCTCCTATTACCTCAGTCCGTAAAGTGGATCTAATCTCTTAAAACAACCAATAGTTTAAGCACCATCTACATGGTTAATAAATCTATTCTATTCGTTAACCATTGTTAACCATTTGTTAAATCTAGATTATGTTGACGGAGATGTCTTGTGGAGAGGTCACTCGAGTTTAGTACACTATATGTAGTCTGGTGTGTTCAGTATACTGTATGTGATTCTATGGAGTGGTATGCTTTATGTCACGGCGTAGTATACATGGTATGCTGTTGATGGTAGGTGGAGTAGGGGTGTTGATCTGGATGCTGGTATGTAGGTATTTGTGAAGTATGTTTTCTGTATGTGTGTTTGCATTTCTATTATTTTTCAATGTAGTGGTTTGAGTTTTAATTTGTTGGGTAATATTTTTTTTCAAGTGATCCCCACCCTCCTTTGTATTGTAGTGTAGAGGATGGTACTGTGTTCTGTAGTGTTTGGTTTCTTGTAAAAGTTATGCATCAATGTAGCGATGTTGTTAATCGGGACATAAGTAAAATGCTCGTGAATCTGGATCGCAGCGAGGCGAAGCGAAGACAAGATGCTTGTATCCGTCGGAGATCACCCTCGGCTGGGTGGCGTTCAATGTCTTTGTCGCCAAGTCCGTGGCGGAAGCGGCAAAGTTAGGCGTCTCTTTTGGCTGCCATGGAATGATAGAATGAAAGGTGAGGAGCCTACGCCAGGAGGCGCTGAGTAGCTGTGGCCGAAGTCATCACCCTGTTATGTGGGTACTGCTAGGCATCGGAGAGGATTGCGGGATTCGAACTCGCAACTAGGCGAATGCGAGACCAGCACGCTCCCGGTTACGCCACCAGGGTTCATGGATTGTTTAAGATTGTTAAGTGCCTTTGTGTCCTGAGGTCCATTTTCCACTGCGGAAAATGGACCTGCACTATGGTAAATGGTCCTCCCCACTCAAAATACAACTTTTTTTTTCTATTCAATACTTATTATTTATCAAAATACTGAGCCTAACTTAATGACAGTTAGTTGCTTATTTCAGTGGGAGGGTCCATTTTCCCTCATAGAAAATAGACTCCGGGTTCAATTTCAGGTGGTCTGTGTTCCATTTTACAATGGAATTTTCCGTAGTTGAATGCAATCCGCTGACGTTAACCAGAACCTAGTGGTCAGATTAGTCCACGTCTGGCATGTGGGTCATATGAAGTTGAAGTTGAGATCGTCAGGTGTCATTTGAAGTTGTCTGAGGTCAGGCTCCTGTAATGTAAACAGAATCTTTAGGCGTTCGACAGTTATATATACGCACGTACTTTTTGCACTGAAGATGTAATATACGAAAGCGCTCTGCTTCGTTAGTTTCTTTTTCCAAGTGGTCTACTTTGCATAAGTGAATACACATACCCGTTTTCTTATTGGCATATATATATATATATATATATAATATATATATATATATATATATATATATATACACACACACATGTTGAATGGGGGTACTGTCTCGCGATGAATATATATTTTTCATGCTATTTGATATGGCAATTTACTGACCCCACCCACTCCCCCCTGAACCCTTTTCGACTTTTTTGAAAATATATTGAAAACAACACAATATCAAGTGACCAGTAAATAGACTGACATATTTAGGAAATAATCAATGGGCACCGAGACTTTTTAAGCCAGACCAGGCACGGACGCGGACTACCGAGATAGAGAAGTTTGCAGGAGTGACATGGCAAAATTTAGCATCGGGAGTCATGGGGGGGGATATTGGGAGAGGCTTTTGTTCGGGGTTGGGCTTTGAATGGCTAATAATGAGGGAGATGATGATGATGGGGTGGTGATGATGTCTTTGTTGAATGGGGGTATAGTGCAACAACGCCTGCGTATTATTCTTGGTGGGCGAGGCTCCCCAAGGGTGGATGGAAAGAAATCGATATTCGGGGATCGATATGGTAGCATCCTCCTCCTCCTCCTCCTCCTCCTTTTGCACCTCCTCTTCTCCACTTTCTCCTCTTTCTCTTCTTTCTCCTGCATGCATTTCATTTTCTTCCTCCACCTCCTCTTCCTCTTCCTCCACTTACATATTCCTCCGTTCTTCACCCACCCCCTCGTGATCATCATCATCATCCTACTCTTCCTTTTCCTCTTCCTCTTCTGCCTCATCTCCCTCCTTTTCCTCCGCTTCTTCCAGTTGCCGCCGCGAGACGAGTGCGTAACGACGGTGACGTGGCGGTGGTCGTTCTGGCTTGGAGGGGGTGGGGGGGGACGTAACGGCTCCTCCCGGCGAAGTCCTTATTGGCCCGAGGCTCAGCAACTGGCTTTAGGGACACATTAACTCTGCCATCATCACCCCCCCCCCACACACACACGCACACCCCTTCCTCCTCCTCCTCCTCCTCCTCCTCCTCCTCCTCCCCCTTTAACTAACTCTTCCTCCTCCCTTTCCTCTTCCTCCAGGCCCATCTACATCTCGCCGTAATCCTTTTTTTTCCTTCCCCTTCTCCCTTTTTTCCTCCGAATTTTTTCCTCAACTTTTCCTCCCTATCTTTTTTCCTCCTCCATTTCCTTCTGTTCCTTCCCCGTCTTTCTCCTCCCCATTTCCATCCTTTCTTTTTTCCTCTCCCGTTCCACTTTCCCCTCTCCCTCCCCTTTCGTCCTTCCTCAGTCGTCACACCTCCCCTTTCTACTACTTTAAATCTTCATACTCATCTTCCTCTTCCTCCTCATCTTCCTTTTCCTCCTCCCCATCTTACTCTTCCTCCTCGTCATCTTCCTTTTCCTCCTCGTCATCTTCCTTTTCCTCCTCGTCATCTTCCACCTCCTTGTCATCTTCCTCATCCTCCTCGTCATCTTCCTCTTCCTCCTCGTCATCTTCCTCTTCCTCCTCGTCATATCTCTCTTCCTCCTCGCCCTCTTCCTACACGCTCTTCATTTTGCAAGCTGTGTATACAAACAGCATCAAAATTTCAGTACTTTGGGTTTCAAACCAAGAAACTGAAGTGACTGACGGTGCTTGCAAGATCATCATTATTCTGTAGACTTGGCTCGCTTGTAGAACTCAAAGAGCACGTGCATATTGAAGAGAATAGCTTGGTCGTGTAGCGGATCCTGTTTGGACTATTGGTTGTGTGGATTGGTGTCCAATGTTACTTCACAATAACAAGATAAAAAATCATGTATATATTTTCAGAATGTTCTGCAATGTATTATTAAGGAGAATGAAATAAAGTTAAGATATAAGAATACTTTTTAGTAATGAGTTTAGTTTTCCACGTGGATCGGATAAATCCCCAATGTTACTCCACAATAACAAGATGAAAAATCATGTATATATTTTCAAAACGTTCTGCAATGTGTTATTAAGGAGAATGATATAAAGTTGTTAAGATATAAGAATACTTTTTAGTAACGAGTTTAGTTTTCCATGTGCGTTAACGTGATTGAAACACACGTTGACTCGCAAATATAAGGAAAACAATGAAGTGATGGATATTGGAATACACTCAAACTTAGGGAGTTGAAAAACGACCCAAACAAACACAAACACAAACACACACACATTCACACACACACGCACACACATCTGTTCTTGCCGCCACTGTGCAATTGTTTAGATGATAACACCGATACGTGACTGTTACTTGTTGATTTTTATATATATGAAAACCCATGACATAGGAACAGTTATAATCTGATGGAGGGAGGTAATATTCTCCACGAATTGAGGGGGTATTGGTTATAGAATTGGGGACGAGCTTATGGCATGAAATCTTTCACTGATATTCCAAGCCGTTACTGTCTCCCTTGAACAAGGGGATGGTTATGTGAAGCGCGTAAGGTCACAACAGTACCCATTGACTGACCTTGAACTCTGTATACATATACATTTTATTTTGTGTGTATGATTCACCATGGTTTTGGATCACGTGTTGGACTCGTGATCGACAGCTATTTCCCTCCCGGAAGAGAGCTCAGAGTTTATATACGACCGATCTATGGTTAATGCTGTGACCTTACACACACACACACACACACACACACACACACACACACACACACACACACACACACACACACACACACACACACACACACACACACACACACACACACACACACACACACACACACACACACAACTCTCCGCCCACGAGAGTTAGAGTAACAACTCACGGCGCAGCAATATTGAAATTATTTTTGCCCCGGGCGGGGTTCGAACCCGGACCGCCGTAGTGTGTGTGCGTGTGCGTGTGCGCACGCGCGTGTACCACCCTTTGTCTACCCCTCTTAGAAGGGAGGAGAGTGGGGGGGGGGTCGCAGACGACGCCGCAACAGCTGAGTTACCATCCCTCTCCCCCTTCCTCATCCCCCCTCTCCCCCCTTCCTTTACCATCCTCAATCCCCATCCTTCCATCTATCCTTCTTTCCTACGTTCTTTCCATCCTTCCTTTGCTTTTAGATTATTACACATCATCTCAAATCCTACCTCATCCTTCTCCCCCCCTCGCCCCGCCCTCCCCCTTCACTTTCCTTCTCCATATTTCCCACGTCACCTGTTCACAACCGTCTTCTCCCCCATTCCTTACTCTCTTCTAACCCTTTCCCCTCCCTCCTCCCTTTTCCCCTCTTCCATTCAGTCTCTTCACCCTCCCTTCCCCCCTTCCCCTCCCTTCACCACTTTCTTCTACCCTGCCTTTTTCTCAACCATCTCTTGTCCTTTCCTTACCTCCTCTCCCCTCCTTCTCCCTCTTCTACTCTCTCCCGTTTCCCCTCTACCTCACCCCCTCCGCCCCTTGGCTTAACCCCCCCCAAGAAAAAATACTCCCCTCATTTAATCTTGCTCTCCCTCGTTTAATCTTGCCTCACATCGCCTCCCCTCGACTTTACTCCCCTTTCTGACCAACTCCTCCCTCATTTCATCCCCCTCATTTCCCCTCGCAACACTATACCACCCCTCACTGCGCCCGTCGTCTCCTCCTTCTCTTCCTCCTCCTCCTCCCCTCTTTCCCCTCACATAAATCCCCCTCCACTTCGTCTCCCCTCATTTTATTTTCTCCCAATTCGGTTCATGGAGCCTCTTATTCCTCCCCTTCCTTTCCCTCCCCTCCCCTCCCCTCTCCTCTCCTCTAAATTACTCCTGCTTCTGTCCATTTCGCGTCGCCGCTTTCCTTCTTAATGTCTTTTCCTTTCCCTTCGATTATGTCCCCTTCCTCCCCTTCTCCGTTATCTTCCTCCCGTATCCTTCCTTTTCCAACCTCCTTCCTTTTCCTCCCTTCTTCATTTTCCTCCTGTTTCCTCCCATACCTTCCCATCCCCTCACTTCTCCTTTCCCCTCCCCTCTCCTCCCTTCTTCCTTTTCCTCCCATACCCTCCCATCCCCTCACTTCTTCTCTCTTCCCCACCCTTCTCCTCCCTTCTCCTCCCTTCCCTTCCTCTCCTCCATTCCTATTTCCTCCACCTCTCTCTTCTCCTCTCATCCCCCCCCCCCTAAATTTCCTCCCTCTTTTTGACTTCCTCTATCTTACATCATTTCATCTTCATTTCCTTCTCGGGCGTTGATGTCACTTCTTGGCGGTTCTCGTCTCCCGCTTCTTGTGTGTTGGTTGTCCAGTTATGAACCAATTGTCATCCATAAACATTACAAAAATATACATTGCTTTGCCAAACATGACAAAAAAAATATTCATGCTTTGTCATTTCCTCTTGACATAAGAGGTTCTTCCCTTCATACAAGACGGAGAAGTCTGCAGGAGTGACGTGGCCGAGGTTGGGAACACTCGCACGGGTCTTGGAAGACTATTTGGGGAGGCCTTTGTGCAGCAGTGGACTTTAGATGGGCTGTGATTGCTTTGGGGCGACCGATCTCCCGGCCCCTCTTGTATCGTATTCAACTCCCGCAAGTTTAATGTGGAATGTACACAGCCAAGCAATCAGCCCATCAACCCCTCACCTTACCTCTTCCCCTCTCTCTCCTCCTCTTCCCTTTTCTCTTCTTCCCTCTCCATCTTCCTCCTCTTCCCTTCTCTTTCCTCCTCTTCCCTCTCTCTCCTCCTCCTCACCCCTCTCTCCTCCTCTTCCTTTCTCTCTCTCTCTCTCTCTCTCTATCTTTCTCTTTCTCTCTCTCATCTTCCCCCCTCTCCTCCTCTTCCCCTCTCTCTCCTCCTCTTCCCCTCTCTCTCCTCCTCTTCCCTCTCTCTCCTCTTCCCCCCCTCTCTCTCTCATCTTCCACCTCTCTCTCTCATCTTCCACCTCTCTCTCTCATCTTCCACCTCTCTCTCTCTCATCTTCCCCTCTCTCTCTCCTCCTCCTCTTCCCCTCTCTCCTCTATCCCTCTGTCTACTCTTCCCCTCACAGCCCTCCTCCCATCTTCTGTGCCCCTTCCCTCCCACTCCCCCATTCTCGTTGTCTCTCTCTCTCTCTCTCTCTCTCTCTCTCTCTCTCTCTCTCTCTCTCTCTCTCTCCCCCCCCTCTCTCCCCCCCCCCTCTCTCCCTCCCTCCCTCCTTCATGCCTACTTCCTTTCATCCCATCGTCCCTCCTTCATCTTCGTCTTTTTCTTACTTTTCACCTTTCCGTTAAGAAAAATAAAATTTCCGTTCTTTTACCCTCCTCAGACCTCTGTCCTTTACATCCTCAGCCCCAGGATAGAAACGCTTGTTATTGATGACGAAATCTCTCTCCTCCTCTTCTCCTCGGCACCCGCACTGCGAGGTGGTTAGGCATGAGTACCGGCAAGCCTTATCACTGTTGAAACTAATCAATCTCGGTGTTGAAGGCTATATAATGATTTTTTTTTTTTTTTTTAATGTCTTGGTTAATGAGTAAGAATTTATAACAGATGACACTCGCAGCCCAGTGATTTCATTTAGATATTTTCTTCTGGCAGACTTCAGACGAGGGAGGGGATGGGAGTGTGGGGCGATGGATGACGATCAATGGATACCTCATTCGTCTCCTCTCCCCCCTATCGATTCCCCCCCCCCTAACTCCCTCCCCCTTTCACACAAATTATCTGGCTTTGACTTGAAATGATTCACAGAAAGGGATGTGAGCGGGGGGAGGGGGGCTAGGCTTCTGGCTCACAACAATCCCCCCTCTCCCCAAAGAAAAATGGATATTGTGAACAAATAAACAATGCATAGCGTATACTCCCCCCCACACACAGACCTCCTCTTCTTCTACCCCCCGCTGCCCTTCTCCCCTCCCCACCCCCCTCAAACTTGCCGCCAGCTGGTGTAAACACCCTCTCCCAAGGTCGACCTCCAGAATCTCCTCTCACGTGGCTCGACTTCATTTTCCTTCAGGTTTTCCCTGTTGAGATCGTTCATCCCGGTGCCCCCCCCCCAACCCTCTGCCATCATGGAGGGCGCCTCCGAGGCACAGGCTCCTCTTCCCCTCCTCTTCCCCTTCTCTTCCCCTTCTCTTTCTCCCTCGCTTTCCATCCTCATCCCTCACTAACCTCCCTTCCATTCCTTACCTTCCCTTTCCTTCCTTTACTCGCCCTCCGCCCAACCTCCCTTCCTTTACTCATCCCCTCTCCAACCTCCCCATCTTCCCTTTTCTTTCTTACCTTGATCTTCCCCCAATGTTCCCTTCCTTTCCCTCCTCTTCCCTCCACAAAAAAACCCTCCTATCCTCTCCTTCCTTCCCCTCCCCTTCCTCCCCCCCATTTCTCCCCTTCCCTTCCCCTCGTCTCCTCTTCCCCTCCTTTCCCCTCCCTCCCCCCTCCCCTCGTGAGAATGGGCCATTTATTCTCATGTAAAAATGTTTCCCCCCCACCCCACCCCAGCCTCTCGGCCAGGCCGCTTGGACACTAACCGTCCCCCCCCCCTTCCTTCCCCCCATCATTTCTGTTCCACTTGCTTCAATCTCTCCCCTGTTCCCAAGCAACCTCCCCTTCCTTTCCCTCCATTCTCCACCAATCTTGCTACTTATCCCCTCCCCCCCCCATCCCCCACCCAGGTTGATTGACCTTTCTCGTACTTCAACAACCTTCTCCCTAAATTTTCTTTCCAAATTCAGTCTCTCTCTATCTCTCTTGCTGGGTTGATTTTATCCCTATTTCTTTTACTCTCCCTCTCTCTCTATCTCTCTATCTCTCTCACCCCACTCCCGCTCCCTCTCCTTCCCTCTCCCCCTCCCTCACCTTCTCTCTCTCCCTCCCTCTCCCTCTCCCCCTCCCTCATTCTCCCACCCCAAACAAGCATCCCTAACCCCCTCACTACCGGGTGTCGTTCTTTACTCGTGTGTCCCGCAACGTTATTCTAATTTAATTTCCGTGCCCCCCTTCCCCCTTCCTCCTTCCCCCTCGCGTGTACTGGTGGCGTCATCGGAAGCGTGCTGATCTTGCGTTCGCTCAATAGTGGGTTCGAGCCCCGCAGTGACTTTTTACTCGCCCGACAAAGTCCTCAAAAGGCATAGGTGGCGTCGGCTGCAACTATTCAGTGCCTCCTGGCGTATGCTCCTCGTGCGACACCTTTTCGTAGTTAGTGAAATTTTCCCCGTGGAAAGCACACACACACACACACACACACACACACACACACACACACACACACACACACACACACACACACACACACACTAACCCCCCAACCCCCCATCCCCGGCTATCTGTTTTCTCTTACACAATTGAAGCCCCACCAAAGTGACCACGTTATCTGTCTGTTATTAACCCCCAGAGGTTTAAGAGATACCAGGGTTAACCTTTAGCTGCTACTAAAGAAATCGTCTGAGCTTAATGAAATTGTCTGGCGACAGATTGTCTCCCTCCCTCTCCCCCCACACCCTTAACTTGAATCCTCTTCTCCCTCCTCCTCCTCTTCTTCCTCCTCCCCTTTTTCCTCCTCGTCTTTATTATTAGTTTTATCCTCCTGTACGCACTCTTCCTCCTCGTCTTCCTACTCTTCTTCCTTCTTCCTCCTCCAACTCAGCAACATTATCGTTATTGTTGTTCTCCGTGTTCATTTGATCCACTGTTTCTTTTCTCTCCGTTTCCTTCTGTTCCAACGCCTCCACCACTTCCTCTTACCCTACCTCCTCTTCCTTCTCGTCCTCCTTTTCCCCTTCTCCTACTCCTCCTCTTCCACCTCTTCCTCCTTGCCCACCTACTCCTTCCTCCTCTTCCTCCTTTCCCACCTCCTGCTCCTCATCCCTCCTCCCTCTTTTCCCACCTCCTCGCTCCTCCCTCCTTATTCACACCTCCTTCCTCTACTCCTTTCTCTCCTCCTCCTCCTCCCCCTCCTCTTTATCTCGTAATCTTAACTCACCCCGCCCCGTGTTCTACCCCCCCCCACAGGCTTTCCCCTTCTCAACCCCCTATACCCTCGCCTCACTCTACTATCGCATCTCCTCCTCCTCCCCTCCTCCTCCTCCTCCTCCCCTCCTCCCCCCCTCCTCCTCCTCCTCCTCCTCCTCCTCCTCCTCCTCCTCCTCCTCCCCCCCCTCCACTTCCTCCTCCTCAATCTCCATCTCTTCCACCTTACTCCTTACATCTCCCCTCTACTCTCAGCATTTTCCCCTCGCCAAGTTTCCCCTCCCGCCTGCCATAACCCCAATCATGATTTCCTCTTCCCCTATTCTCTCCTCCCCTCTCATCTCCATCCTTTCCGTTCCCACCCCCCTTTCCCCTTGTCCCATTCACTTGCCCTCCATTTTTCTTCACATTTCAATCTAACACACACACACACACACACTCACACACACTTTATCTCTATCTCTGGCAAAGCGTCTCCTATCGTAAGCCCTCTCTCTCTCTCTCTCTCTCTCTCTCTCTCTCTCTCTCTCTCTCTCTCTCTCTCTTTCCACTTCTTCCTGTAGCTACCAGCTGCATTTCCCGTCGCAAGCCTTCGGTAATTATTATCCTTAGAGCCAGGCAGTGGGCGGGGCGGGGATCTGGGATGGCCTTTCATCCCACGGATAACCAATGGTTGAAGGATGAGTGTGAGATGGATGAAGGATGGATGGATGCTTACCTTGGGTGGCCACCACCCTTATAGGAATGAAGAGACCTTTTGGTATATGTATGTGTATGTAGAATTAAGAGCTAACTGCCTTCTGGGGAATGTAAGCCCTATGGTCCCTGGCGCCTTTCTTCAGAATCCTACCACGGCTGTCGGTTTGGCAGTTGCCAATGACCACCAGAGAATTTGTTTCTGTTTGTGGTCAGCAACCACGAGGTGATTAAAAAACTCATTAAAATCTAACAATTTTTTTATGAAATACGTGTCTAGTAGATATTTCTTAATTCTACGGTAGTTCAGATGTAGATAGATTGTGCTGAAAAATATTTTGGGGAACATTGTGCGAAAGAACATCTGGTCAACAAACTGCCGTTTCTTGTAACACGTTTAGTTGAATAGTATTCCCCTCTAGTTTTCAAAGAATCTAGGACAAAGTAGAAAGTGCTTAAACTAGTTCACGCAATACTCTCTTCGAAATGTGATGTATCATTGAAGTCACGTGTAACTGACCACAAACGTATTCCTCGAATTAAGTTATCTAGCGTTAATAGGCATCGTGTCCTGGGTTACCAGCCGATCCCACTCGAGTAACATAAGGATTTGAACAATGGAAGGTCAGTTAACATCAACGGTTGTTACAACTACAGCTAGAGGATTTGTCAACTAGTTACCGTACAATGTGGCCACGGGATTACACGATTTTTATTTATTTTATTTTATTTTTTATTTATTTATTTTTTCTTCATGTTTAATTTCTTATTTTCGTGTTGGAAATCTCCCCTTTTCATACTGCTATGGATCTTTCTTCGATCCGGGCCCCCATCTGTCCATTCATACATTCTCCCCTCCCCCCTTTCTCCGTCCCTAGTGGCCTCCCCCCCCCTTCTTCCCTGTCCCTAGTGGCCTTCCCTCTCCTCCCCTTCCCCCACCAAAAACGCCCTCCCACTTCCATCCCTTCTCGCCCCCCCCCCACCAGTCATCTGACCCCTCCTCACACTTTCCTCCCCGCTCTCCCGGCCCATATACATGTTTCTCTTTGATTGTGTGCATTGTCAACATTACCCATTTCCTCTCCATGCATGTGATGACTCCTTGCGTTAGCCAGAATATAGACAAATAATGGGGCTTGGAGTGATGAGCGTGGTAAAAATGACGTCTTTTTATGTTAAATTTTCATTCAGAAGAAATTTGTCTTGCTAGATCAAAGTCCTGTGTGGGACAGCGTACCCCTTTACTCGTGGGAAAGTTTGGTATCAAATCGGAACAAGTCTGCAGGATGTCGTTGTGTTTAGGTGTTAACGTCCTCTCGGTGTGCGCGTGCGCGCGCGAGTACCCCCACTTGCATCGCTCACCTGCTCCTTTGTCGTCGCTTTAGACGAGCTTTGTTTGGCTTTTCCTTGAGCACGCATTCGATGGTAAGGACTCGTGTTTAGCATAATACTGCGTCACACTATTCGGGCTGGGAGTTAGACCCCTTTTTGGACGTAATAGGGTCCTCGTCTTTAGCTCCCTTTGTTCCAGAAGTTAGTAGGGTGTGTTCGTGAGGGTGGTAATGTTTGAACACGAGTTAGTTGCCGCTTCTCAACGGCAGGGCCGTGACGTCATGTCGACTACCAGTTCTTCTCTGCCCTGCAACCCTTTCATTGTATGATCTTTTTTTTTTTTTTCGTTTTCTTAAAGACTTGCAATCATTGTTCTCCCTTTACCAAGCCGCTCCACCGACCCGGTTTCTTGTCGGTTAAAGGTCTGACGGTCTCTGTTTCGCGTCATCCGTCTATTTGGGAGATCGAAGTGGTACTTGTGCGTGCGTGCGTCTGTTGGTTCGTTCGCTTTGGTCCTCCCCCCACCCCCACCTCCATGCGGGTCGGCG
>NC_134779.1:39439675-39479675 GCF_046742065.1 Oratosquilla oratoria | reverse complement strand
TCTTAAACGAGCGGAAAACAGCTCAACTTCGTACACGTGATTTTCGTAAATAAAGATGTGAAGATTGTCTTCATTTTTTTTCCCCATTTTTATTCTCAGGTTATATTGAATTGCAATTTTGGAGAAGGAAAAAATATTGTCAGACAGGAAAAATAGTGTAATTATGTGTATTATATTGTTATATATTTTCTCTTTTGCCGGACTTTAAAAACATATGGACATTAAGGAAGAATATTGTAAAATCCAAGAAATATAAATCAGAGATTAGTTTGTCGACATTTGACGAACAGGCGACATGACGTCACGTAGCCTTAATTCAGACTTGATATGATTTTGGACCCGCATAGGGCCGTGTGACATCATTCAGACACTGCCTGTCTGCGCGCGCGCGCACACACACACACACACACACACACACACACACACACACACACACACACACACAAGCACGTGCTCAGATTTTCTTCCTCTTCCTCCTGCTTTTGTTTTCTTTTTTGTTCTTCTGTTTCATCTACTTCTCATTCTTCTCCATTTTTCTTCATTCCCCTTCTCCACATTTTCCTTATTATCATTCTCCTTTTCTTCGTCTTCGTCTTTCTTCTGTACCTATTTCATATTCTCCTTCTACTCTTTTGTCATTCTTCTTTCGCTTCCTCTTATCGTCCTTGTGACGATCGTCATCATCATCATCATCATCATAATTATTATCATCACCATCGTCACTACTCTTGATCGATGAGAAGGAAATATGGCGCCCTCCCGCAACGGAGGGCATCGAGAGAGAGGTGGGTTAGCGTTGTTGCCCTTTCACGTCGTTTCCTGGCTCGATCCTGGCGAGGCCTTCCGGACCTCTAGCATTGTCATGTGGCCTTCACTCCCCAGGTGATTCGTCACTCAGGGAAGTCCCGTCAACCGATTAAAATCATTTGGCGTAAATCAGATCTTGGGGGAGTCGGGGTGTTTTGAAGTAGGAAAGCTTCTGTTGTGGTGTTGGCATCGGTTTTGGCGCCTTTTTTTCTGGTGACGTCATGTCGGTTTGGGCGTCGTCTTTTGCTGACGTCATGGCCTCGGTTTTGTCGTCTCTTGGTGACGTTGTTTCGTCGGTTTGGTGCCTTTTGCTGACGTTGATTCGGTTTTTGAGGTTTTGCTGACGTCATGTCGGTTTTGGCGCCTTTTGTTGATGTCTATTTGCCTTTATATATATTTTATATATATAATATATACATATATATATATATATACACACTAGCCAAATTACCCGGGCGTTACTGCGGGCAAATGATGATAATTTTAATTTTGATAGAATTTGTGGAGCAAAGTACGTATCAGTATAACTCAATGGAAAAGTAACACAAAAATGTTAAGAAAGTGAAAAAAAAAAACAATTTGAGGAGGGAGACGCCCTTTGAAAATAAAAAATATTCGGCCTTAAGAGAAGAATTGAATTAACCTTTCACTATCTTTGAACTCGAGTATATTACCGCCCGCGAAAAAGTAAAATAAAAAGAACCAATATTTAAACATTTGGTGAAAATATACAATCATCTTATATTTACATGCTTTCTCTTTATAAATCCTGTCATAGTTTGTGGCAACATTAATTTCACAAATATAAATAGTATTGATGAACACATACAATGATTTGTTTAATCATAGTTATTTTTGTCACAAAATGCCAATTGTTTAATTTTAAAGGGGAAACTACAGTAGTGGCGTGTTACCCCACCATACCCATTTAACCCTAAACCCTAGCCAAAATAATATTTTTTTGGAAATGAAATATAGTTATCCAAGTACCTGAAGTGATAGGGTATTAGAATATATATGGTTATGGGGGTCTATCTCCAAAACCCTAGGAGTTCGTGAACAAACAGACAGACAGAAGCTACTACTTTATTATAGTATATATATATATATATATAATGAAGAAAAATATTTATCTATATCGTTTATGTAATATTTGTAATATCAGTTGCAGCTGCACAGTAAAGCCCAAACATAACATAAAGACAACCACTATATATTATTTTTTATTTTTATTTTATTGACATAATTTTTTTCATTGGGACGTGCCCTATGCATATTGCCCGAGATTTGTTGTGACTGACATGGCACATGACACAAACGTGTCACCTGGTGGTTTAAAGTAGAAGGCGTTGAACAACTTGCTGAAGGGAAGTGGCTGAACTAGGACCTTCGCCATTTATCAAAAAAGATTTTTTTTTCATATTGTACAATTTTTTGGTTTGCAGTTGTCAGAATTTATTAAATTAGATTTTCCATGATTTTTTTTACCATTTTTTTTTTACTGCAATTTAATAAAATCTGATATTTAAAAATGTAATGTCCAGGGAGGCAGGGCAAGAGTGACGTCATGTCGTCTCGGAGGACATTTTGAACAGATGTGAACTGGTTTCGTACACACATACACGATGGGCCATGATAAAAAATATCGAAATTACAGGGGCTAGGTATGGATTTAATTCGAGTTGCACTGCAATTATTACTACCACTACTAGTACTACTACTACTACTATCTCTTTTTAGCAGCAGTACGGCGAAACAACTGGTATATTTAATAGGAAATTTTCAAGGGAAGACAGGTAATGGATTAAATGTTGGAAGTAATTGGGCCAAGGTCATCATGTGTGTGTGTGTGTGTTTATCTCAATAACTGACCGAATGTTTATCCAAATTCTCAGTGATAATTTTATTCGGCACAATAATGGGTAATTTTGTGGGTAACATTATAGATAATACCCATATCGGGATTGTTGAATCTTCATTACTGTAACATTTGGAATGATATTTGTATTGTTTCATTTAGTTATGCACGTGATGTGAGAGTGCTTTCTTTTAGGTGGAAGAATGTCAACGAATTACGTTACTTTAAGTAAGATTGTAATCGTGTCTGTTTATTCACACTTTGTTTCTCTTCGTTTCAGGTGAGTGTGATGGATCCTGCCTGCGCTGTTGGTATCGTGTTGGTAACACAAACTAACTTATTTGATTTTATTTGGGTGGGGGTACGGAGAATGAAAGTTCGAGTCCTGGAAGGGAGTGGAACGGTGAGTTATGTACAGTATGTATGCAAGAGTGACCATTGGGAAAGAGAAACAAAACGAAGCAAAGCGCTTTCGTATATTACATTCAGTGCAGAGTGGATGTACTTAGCTCTGGGTGTAATATACGAAAGCGCTTTGGTTCGTTTAGTTTCTCTTTCCCAGTGGTCACTCTTTCATAATTGAACACAAGTTATCAGTGTTTTTTATTAGCATGTTTGTGTGTGTGTATATATATATATATATATATATATATATATATATATATATATATATATATATATATATATATATATATATATGTATATATGCAGTAAGTACTCTCGTATATTACATCTTCAGACTACTGTCTAAAAGTTTCCTTTCTCCTGTGGTTATTTTGCATTTTTGTATCACGGTGATGTGATTGCTTGCATATATATATATTACTGATGACCCACTTTCGGAGAAGAATAAGCGAAGATATAGAGATCTGTATATTTCGATCACTTACTGTGATCCTCTTCGGCAGATATCTGCCGAAGAGGATCACAGTAAGTGATCGAAATATACAGATCTCTATATCTTCGCTTATTCTTCTCCGAAAGTGGGTCATCAGTATTATTTTACATATGTGCTACGACATATCTTTGTTGTGATATATATATATATATATATATATATATATATATATTATATATATATATTATATATATATATAAAACAATCATCACTTACAATCATTTATGTTATCAACACACTTCCATTATCGCCCCAAGCAACGCCTTTTCACGATTGAAATTTAATTTCCAATCGAAAAAGCTCCTGACCATTTTCATATTGTAGCATAGCTCCTTCCTAGTATCCTCCTGAAATATCTCCTGTTCCACGTCTAGGACTTCATCTCTTCGGGACGCGGTATTGTTCCCCGTAGGACAGAAACGTTGGTAATTGGTGTTACGATCAACACCCAGTACCACTACACCAGCAATTACCCCCCACTCCCACCCCGTCGTCTCCATCACCACATAAATCTATACCACATCCACCACCGTTTGTCATCACCATTCACCACCTCTTTGCACCATACCTCTTCATGTATTGAACAAATAGGTTTCATCTCTGAACCGAATTAAAAATTGTCAATTTGACTAAGGTACCTTAGAATGGAATATGTGAACTTCCAAAAAAAAAAAAAAAAAAATCGCCGTAAATTCACTATGAGAGACTATTTGTTATCTCACCAAAAATACATAGAATCCCATATGCTAGCTGGAAATCATTTCCCTCCAGCATACGGGATTCCATTGCCGAAAGCTACGGGCTTCAAATCTGCACCAGCTGTCGGAGGAAAAATAGCCCGGTGTGATAACTGGGCTATTATTGCCATAGCTATGACGGGGTCATACCCCGACGGCAAACGAGGTCAGAGGAAAAGTGCCATCCGGTACGGAAGGAGACGAGGTCAAAGCTTGATTAAGTTGACCTGGGTCGGTGTTAGTTAAGCGGCGGGGGAGGGATGACCGCAATGTATTGATTATTCTAGTTTAGGTCCTCCGTTAACTTGGTCGCCCCGAGTTAGGCGTGAACTCGATTTGGCCGTGGGACCTGGTCAGTTTATCGAAACCTGGCGTGAGCGAGCTCCTTTGAGAGCTAAAAGGACATTCAGGACTTCGAGTAGGAGTCTGGAAGTGCCACGGGGATGAATGAAATCGCCCTGCGGCAGCTGCAATGAAAAAAAATGGACCAACGGGTATATAAGGGGTGTCTCGTAAGGATGGATCAGTTTTGTTGGGATTTGGGTAGTCATGTTGACGACGTGGGTGTGTTCCTATATGACGTCCTCCTGCACGGGCAGTGGCTCCACTTAGACTCTCTGTCCAGAAAGGACGCATAGTGGGGGAGTAGGGAGAACGCTTTGATACGGGGAGGGGGGTGGAGTGGGCAAGCTGTCACGTAAGAACGAAGGGAGTGTGAGAGAGAGAAAGAATGGGAGCGAGAGAGAGAAAGGCTGGAGACCGAGAGAGGGAAGGAGAGAAGAAGGCATGGAGATAGGGACCGGGGGAGGAAGGCGTGGAAAGGAGAGAGAGTTGGGGGAGAGAGGAAGACATGGAGAGAGGGGGGAGAGGAAGGCATGGAGAAAGAGAAAGGAGAGAAGAGGAGAGAGGAAGGCGTGGAGAAAGAGAAAGAGAGGAAGGAGAGAAGGGGAGAGAGGAAGGCATGGAGAAAGAGAAAGAGAGAAAGGAGAGAAGGGGATAGAGGAAGGCGTGGAGAGAGAGGTGGAGTAGTGGAAGAGAGGAAGCCATGGAGAGAGAGGGGGGGAGAGAGGAAGGCGTGGGGAGAGAGTATAAATGGCTGGAGGCAATGAGGGAGTGGGGGTGGAGGAGGAGGAGGTGGGACTTAGGTCTCTCTCAATCAAGAGAATCTTTTGTTGTTCTCGGAAGCATCTTCGCCAGGAAAAGAGTTATGCTCGTGGGGTACCGTCTCTTTCCATATCTGTTGTGTATTTATCTAACTGTAATGTACAGGAACTGGTATACTCGTGTGGTCCCGTTCCTTTGAGTCCGTCTGTATTTTATTCCTAATGGACAGGAAGAGTGGTGTGAGAGAGAGAGAGAAAGAGAGAAAATTGCGTAATTGTAATATGCTGGAAAAGAGCGGCCTACATTCGTGGGCACCCGCCTCGCTCAAACTTTGATTTGAAAACCATAAATGTTATTTGATTCGACCATTTCCCCTACTAAGTTTTTCCAAAAGTTGATGCATCTGTGGGACATGTTTATTAATATTCTCCAAGCACCTTCTCTTTATATTATTTTATTTTGTTTTATTTTATTTTATTTTATTTTACATGAGTTCTTACCACTTTCGTCTCACTGTTCTTCCTGTCAAGTGTGTGTGTGTGTGTGTGTGTGTGTGTGTGTGTGTGTGTGTGTGATATCCAATTGTATCGACTTAATTTCACTGTATTTACCGCCTTGGAGAAGGACTCGTTCTTCTTAAAAAAATAAAAAAAAATAAATAAGTAAATGCATAAAATAGAAATGTAAAAAATGTTGAGCAAGATGTTATTGTCAATACTTCTGTGAGTAACAACCTTGTCCTCTCCTAACCAAGCTGGTACCACGTGGCTAATATTTACTGAAAATAACGTTATTGCCAACCCAGTTGGTAATGACAACTTTGACTTACCCTGACCCAGGATTTGTATTTTTAGAATATTTAGTACACACCTGACTGGGTTAGTATTGATGAAATGAGATCATTGATGATTTAAAATGACAGTTGCAGACAAAATGTACTTTATGTGTATTTGAACAAGCTTCAAGAAGTCAAACATTGTACATTTAATCAAGGTTCCATGGTGCCTACTGAGATAAATATTGTCAATAGATATTTATTGTCCATTTTTGGTGTCTTGGTGTAATGTGTTAAGTAACGAAGAGTCTGTGGTGATAGCACACACAAATTGATTTATAATAGAATTTGTGTACTACGGCCGAAACCAACGAGCTCTCCTGTTTCGTCATAGACCCAATGGAGGAGCCGTGATTTCAGTGCCTTGTAGCGCCGTAGAAGCTAACGCACGTCATCGCCAATAACGACTCCATTTACTCTGAACATAAGTGTCATAGTAGCATACGTGGTGTGTCTGTGTAAATCACCATGGTGTCGGATCACATGTTGGACTCGTGATCGACAGCTACTACTATCTCGGATGAGAGCTCAGAGTTCGTGTGTGTGTGTGTGTGGTCTTGTATACGACGTTCATGTGTGTGTATGTGTGGTCTTGTATACGACGTTCATGTGTGTGTGTGTGTGTGTGTGTGTGTGTGGTCTTGTAAACGACGTTGAGTCCACAAAAGCCAGCTTTCCTTTTAAATAAAATCACCTGGAGACAACTGAAATAATCATCTCTCAGTGGGTCAGTTTAATTATTTTATTCTGGTAACCGTCAAGTGAATGAAATCTGTTAGAAACTTGACTACAAACGGTGGATGACCCACAGACAACTCGGTTATGGTTAGGTTACTAAATTGGCCAACAGTTTAACATTTTGAAAAAAACAAACTCCCCTTCAGCCGAAAAGGCATAAAACCTTGGTTTGAAACCAATTCAAAAGAACAAAGCATCAATGAATTAATAACAAACAAAACAAACTGGATAAAATAAAAATAATTGACCCAGACTTTCTCAGTTGCCACCTGAAAAACTAGAATTGCCCACCTGAAAAACTAGAATTGCCCACCTGAAAAACTAGAATTGCCCACCTGAAAAACTAGAATTGCCCACCTGAAAAAACTAGAATTGCCCACCTGAAAAACTAGAATTGCCCACTTGAAAAACTAGAATTGCCCACCTGAAAAACTAGAATTGCCCACCTGAAAAAACTAGAATTGCCCACCTGAAAAAACAGAATTGCCCACCTGAAAAACTAGAATTGTCCACCTAAAAAACTAGAATTGCCCACCTGAAAAACTAGAATTGCCCACTTGAAAAACTAGAATTGCCCACCTGAAAAACTAGAATTGCCCACATGAAAAACTAGAATTGCCCACATGAAAAATGTAGAATTGCCCACATGTGGGGCGTACGCCCCACGTTGAGAAGTGTTAGAGGCATGTTCATTATTGCACCCACTTTTAATTCATCTAATTTCTGTAGTTAGAAAGACTTTAGATGACACCTCGTGGGATTGCCTGTCCTTGTGTCTCATTCCTCATCTCTTCCGGGATATATAAATAGCTTAAAGGTCGTATTCTGCATCTGTGTTACTTTAAAAGTCTTCAACAATCAAATGTTGTACATTTAATCAAAGCTCCATCCTTACGTGTTGTCTACTCTGACTAGACCCATTAATATCAACACCAAGTTCCGGCAGTATTTAACAAACGTTGAACAGGTTTCTCTCTCTCTCTCTCTCTCTCTCTCTCTCTCTCTCTCTCTCTCTCTCTCTCTCTCTCTCTCTCTCTCTCTCTCTCTCTCTCTCTCTCTCTCTCTCCAAGATTTCCCCGAAACAGGAGTGAAACGTCATGTCGAAACTTCGAACGAAAGAAATGAAGGACACTCTCATGAACGTGGTTACTGTGGACCGTGACCCCGTCTCACCAGGAAGGGGAGGTCACGGAGATGAATAAAATCAACTGGAAGGGGGTCACGATGAATAAAATCACCTGACGGCAGGCAGCATAAAATGGGGAAGGACCACCCGGTACGGAAGGTGTTAACTTGTGTCTTTTGTCACTGAAGAGGAACAGAGATAAATAAAAATCGTCTGGCGGCATATTTTGCCCATGGGGAAAGTGCCACCAAGCACGGAAGGGATCCCTGCGACTCAAGGGTGTCGGGGAAGAAAAGAGGGGGAAACGAGGGGAAAGGGTGGAGGAGAGAGAGAGGGGTTGGGTTTGGGAACTGGGAAGGGAACGGGCGTGGGCTCATGAAAAATTCAAACGAGGAGGAGAAGGGGGAGAGGAGGAGGAGGAGGAGGAGCGGAGGGAGGGGGTGAAAGGAACGGTTGCACTTAGGGGAAAGTCATCTTGATGCATTGAAAAGAGAGGTTGGGGAGGGGGGGGAGATTGCGTAGGGAGGGGGTAATTGCCCTGTAGCTCATTGAGTTTGGGGGCAATAGTTGCCCTCTTGATGAAGGAAGAACCAAGACGTGATTCCTAGAGTACGGGATGTCCCCCCCCCCCCACGCGACGCCATGTAGCCCGGATAGGACGGTGTGAAATCATCCGTAAACCCCGCTTACAGGAACACGAGGCCTATGAACAGGGCAGTGACATCGTGCGTTTGGCAGCCTATAGGGCGAGTTGTTATGGTTAGCGTTGTCGTGCAATGGTTTGTGGATAAGTTGATACTGCTGAAGTTTGAAGATAACGTATATATATATATATATATATCGATATAGATATATATAGATATATATATATATGTATATATACATATATGCTGGAAGCGAAATGTAATAGCACATTCGTGGAACGCACGAAGAATCCACAATCGAAATTAAAAAGGAAACTAAGAAGAAAGGTAAACTTCTTTATTTCGGTTAATAACTATAGTCCTCTTCAGGAAAGTACTTTTCTGAAGAGGGCTATTGCTGATAGCCGAAATATAGAAGTTTACCTTCCTTCTTAGATTCCTTTTCAATTTAGACTGGGTTCTTCGTGCATATATATATATATATATATATATATATATATATATATATATATGTGTGTGTGTGTGTGTGTGTGTGTGTGTGTGTGTGTGTATATCCACGCGCCACTCCCTACTCTCCTCCCATCCCCCGCCTCCCCTTTCTTGCATCAAAATATCATCACACCATTCTCCATTACTCCTATCTCCGGCCTTCTCACTTCCTGGATCAACAGACATTCCCCTTGCACCCCATCCATCCACCTCATCCTTGGTCATCCCCTCAAGTTCACACTCTCTATCTCTCTCTCTCTCTCTCTCTCTCTCTCTCTATATATATATATATATATATATATATATATATATATATATATATACACATTCCTATAAACATATATTTTACGTTCTTGAGATGATGGCAGATTGTTATTTATTTTTATGAGTTTCAGGGTTTGGTATTCAAATTGTGTAATGTCTATGCTCGTGGGGCTCCGTTGGACTATTTTCGTAGTTGGATTTCGACGACAGGTTTCAAGTCTCAAGGTCCTGGCTGTGTGGTGTTGTATAACGTGAAGGAAGTTGTAGGTAGTAGTAAATTACAACCTGTAGCGTAGTTGTAAAATACAACCACGTAATGACGTCACTTGCCCCTTGAACGATGTTTTTTTTGTGTCAAATTAATACGAAAATGTATTGTCCCCAGGTTAAGAAGTCTTGGTTGGTTTCCCCAAAGGGAAAATAAATTTGTGTTGTCTTGGATTGAGTTTTAAGTAGCGTCGTTTTATAGAGGCGTTCACTAACTCGTCTTCTCTATTTCCGCATGAAGAGACGAGGGTTGGAGTCAGCATGTAAAGGAAGTGGTTGGCCCTGTTGTAGACGTGCTGTGTCTTGCTGCATTGCTTCTGATCCGGCAGTGGGCAGGAGACAGGGATGACCTTTCATCAATGAGGAACTGAGATGAGAGAGAAATGGTTGATGGGTACGCGGGAGCAACCTCTTTTGCCTAAGGTCAAAGTAAGGCGGGCGACGCAGCACAGACTCCATGTTGCTGAATTTAAGTGTAGTTTCAACTAATTTCTCACTTGAAATGTTTCTGTTTGTACTACCTCAGCATTTCAAGTGAGAGCGAAGTTTCAAGTTGTACTTCAGTTCAGCAACAAAAAGTCTGCCTTTGCTCTGTGCTGCGTTGCCTGCGTTGCCTGTGTCGCCTTACGAAAGCCTCAGAATGTGAATTTCGTAAGGACCTCGAATAACGTGTGACCTCGATTAATAATGTGCTGAGACCACGTTGACCTCAATAGCAAGCTGCTCTCCAGGAAATGCGTTATAGAAACCTTCCGTGACTTTGGTTCTCTTTCTGCGGTTGTCTACTTTCCTCGTTGTGTCCTCCAAAATGTATAAAAAAAAAAATCCTCCCACCCCCCCACCCCCTCTTGTCTTCCACGCCAAATTTGAAGTGATTTCTGGTACAGTCCCTGACAAAAGTTCTGCGTCACGTTGTAGTTTGCATTATGGAAATGTTGTATTTAGTGTGTGTGTGTGTGTGTGAAATATTTTTATGTTGAATACGAAAATATATAAATTTGACGAAATATTGAAACCACCAGTGTTTATGGAAATGAGATGCTTATTTTTTTTAATAAATTGTTTTTGAAATGTTTATGTTCTAAACAATGTTATTTTTTGTGAAGGAACAAATAGATTAATTTCTCAACAAGTATATCATAAAATCACGGAAAATAGGATCTTATAATAGGAAAAAATAAGACATTTACTCCTCAGAAACCAATTTTAATCGTATTTCCAGTAATAGTTGTTAACCGTAGGACGTCTCCGAGTCTACCATACAACTCCTGCAAATTTATGTTACAATGTTCCAGTCACTACGATAACCTAGTCTGTTTCATTGATGGTACACCCGTTTGAGGAACGGGTTTAAGTTGACCTTGGTTAAGCCCTTGGGCGGTTTTATTCAGTTTAGGAAAAATCTTCGCTGGGGAGAGAGAGAGAGAGAGAGAGAGAGAGACGGACAGGGACAGGTAGAGAGAGAGGGTGGATGGAGAGAAAGTGACAGACAGAGAGGGGGAGAGATAGAGAGAGGGTGAGAGAGACGGAACCGTAGCTGCGCGTGCCGTTCTGCCTTGCCGTTCCCGAACGTAATGGCCTCTTTAAGACGTTCTTTTTTCAGCCCTCTTTCTTGGCCGTTCAGCCATATTCCGATCCAACTTGTACCAAATGTGCGCTTCCTCACTCCATCCTTCCAGTCGCGGGTTCGACTCCTGCACTCCTCTCTCTGTAATGACCGTCATTTGCCCCAGCAGTCCTTAGAGCTCGTAATCGGGGCAAAGATGACGGCTTAGGTCGCAGTTACTCAGGTCCTCCCTCCTGGCCTAGGCTTCTCTCTCTCTCTCTCCCTCTCCCTCCCTCCCTCTCTCCCTCTCTCCCTCTTTATCTCTTCCTCTCTCCCTCCCTCTCTCTTCCTCACACACATACATTGGAAACAGAAGTTTCATCCACTGCTGAATAAACTAGTTTGGCGAGAGACAGACTAAATTTCATACAGAGCAAAATATTGAGGTGGGTTGAAACAGGAGGATAGCGTGATTTAAATTTCACATGGTGTCAGAGAGCCTTGATTTGTGCAGTGTTTTTCGACGAAAAATATATTTTCAGTATTTCCATACATGACAATGATATTGCCAACCCTTCTAGTATTGGCAACACAACTCTTCCTTGGTTTTAATATCGATCTAGAACTCTCTAAACGTCTTTCTAGAATATTTTGTATCATATTGAAACTTAGTATTGATGGAATTAGCTGAATATTGTCAATACTTGGTGTGTATGGATTCTTGAAAGGCTTGATAGAAATAGGTAAAGTAATATATATATATATATATATATATATATATATATATATAGATAACGAAATAAATACAATGAATAAAAAAATAAGTATAATAAATATAGAAAATAATAGAAAATGAATGTATATAAAAATTTATAAAAATACAAGTCAGAATAAGTAAGGCAATGAATAAAAAAACATATAAAAAGTAATAGAAAATGAATGTATAGAAGAATATATAAAAATATAAGGCAGATGAAGTAAGGCAACAACCCTTTGTTGCAAGGATTGTGTGTTGCATGTCGTATTAGTTCTTCGCGTCGACCAGTTTGGTAGTGTTCGTAAACTGAGACAAGTGCTTTGGGGCAAGTGTTGCACTTGGTGAGATGGAAATATTGGTAAGAAAATTCAGATCTCGATGAAAATGTGGTTTTATTTATTTTTGTAATAATTTTGAATTGGTGTTTGAATGTCGTGTGTGTGTGTGTGTGTACGTATGGGAGTGTTTTTAGTGAGTCTTCACGCTCTGCTTATTTCTGATTTCACTGAAATTCGTGTCGTCGATGGGAAAGTTCTACTCTTTCATGTAATAACGCGGACAAAAAATTAACCCGCAATGTATCATATATATACACACACACACACACACACACACACATATATATATATATATATATATATATATATATATATATATATATATATATATATACATACCAAAAGGCCCTTTCCCCCCTTATAAGGGTGGGTTGGTCCAGCCAAAGAACACACACACACACACACACACACACACAAACACACAAACACAAACACACATCCACACACAATTTTTATTATTAATTTTTATTTTATTTATTTATTCTTTTGCGATTAGCTCCTTGTGAATGAAAGCCCACCGCTCGGGTCAAAAGCAATGCAGGAAGACACTGCCTCCCTTGGAAGGCCCGACAGCTGAAGCTGGTTTACCCTCACCGCTTCGTTACAAGGGATTGCAAAGGAAGAGAATGCCGACAAGAGACCTTTTGGTCCATAGCAAGGTCGGATGCGGAAAAAATGAATAATGGTAACAGATAAATAATAATCTATGATAGATTTTAGATAAACAGTAAGATATAAACAGATAAATTATACTAAAAATAAGTACGACAAAGTAAATGGCAAAATTACAGCATCTTACTTAGGTGTTTTTTCTAAATAAATCTTAAAGCTTCGAACTGTACGACATCGCACTGCCTCTACAGGAAGTTTATTCCATTTATTAACTACACGGTTGGCGAAGTTGTTTCTACCCACTTACAAATTAAATATACTTCCTGGCAGTTTGAGACCATTATTTCTTGTTTGATTCGCATTTAGAGTGAAAAATTCGTCACTTTTGATGTTAATTTCCTTGAGAATCTTGGGGGGGGGGATAAATTGATATGTTTTCGTACTTTTTCAATCTGTCAATGCCTTTAACGAGATTCGGTGACCATACGGGAACAGCATATTCCAAACGTTATCGAACTATATAGCTTGATAATGACAGATGGATTTTTAAAATCAGAAGATCGCGCAATCAGTCCTAAAATCTTATTTTCTTTCTCTGAGGCTGAAATACACTGCTTAGATGACTTGAGATCGTTACTGATAATTACGCCGAAATCCTTTTCACGATCCACTTTTGTTAAGGAATCTCCAAATAACTTGTAATCGTACTTTTTATTTTTTGTTATCCATTGGTGTCTGGTTATATCTGTATAAAGTGATTTTCTTTACTTAAAGTGAGTTTTATCAGTGAAATTATAGTAATGTAATAACAGTGAATTACACAGGTTATTTAGTTCTGAGACATCTAGGTAGGCCAAGTTTGAGTGTCTTCATCCTCACTGTTTTCCATTTTATTTCGTTCATTCTTCCCCTATTCATTTGTTATTCATTTTTCACGCCTCTTCATTCGATCCATATTTGTGTTCTTTATCACAATTCTTGTTTGAATCTCTCTCTCTCTCTCTCTCTCTCTCTCTCTCTCTCTCTCTCTCTCTCTCTCTCTCTCTCTCTCTATTCGCCCCCTTACTCATTATTACTCGTGATTGTCATTCCCTTGTTACTGTATTCTGTTCTTCACATGCCTCATAAGCGTCAGACTGTCGAACAAGCGAAAATGTGCGCGAGTGACGGAAGAATGTAAATACACGAGACAACGGCCCGTGTGATTTATTGTAGTGCTTGATCGGCAGACTTCAGGATCAAGTCTCATAGGTTATATGTCCTGACTTATGCTATTTTCACACGTATCGACTTTTTGGATTGAACCGTCCACGACACGACGTCGTGCTCTCAAATAACTATGGGTGTCTGTGGACGCTTTCACATTTCAAGACCACAACCACATGTGAAAGTGTCCATAGATACCCATGGTTGGTACGACATCTTGTCGTGGACGGTGGACGGCAAAAAGTCGATAGTGTGAAACGGGCCTTATATGTAATGTTGTAATCTCTCTCTCTCTCTCTCTCTCTCTCTCTCTCTCTCTCTCTCTCTCTCTCTCTCTCTCTCTCTCTCTCTCTCTCTCTCTCTCACACACACACACACACACACACACACACACACACACACACACACACACACACATCCTATCCCCTTGTTCAAGGGGGCCAGTAACGGTATATATCAGAGAAAGTTTTCTCACGCAAGGAACGTGGTTTGAACTCGGGACATTGCACGTGAGAGGCCACGTGGTTATCAACTATACCAGCAAGCCGTGTACGTGAGTGTGTGTGTGTGTGCGTGCGTGCGTGCATGCGTGCACTCGCGCGCGCGTATTTGGCTTAAAGTGTCCTCATTTTAAATCAATAAATCACATGCTATGTTTGTTGGTCATCTTGCCTCGATGTATCATCGGGTAGTTCCAGTTTATTTGTTTATTTTTTTAACATTCCTCTCCTTCGTATTTTCCCTATTTTTTCCACTTATCATATTCATGTGTGACTCATACTCGCATCACCATCCACAGTGTGACTTGTGTGCCACACATTTCCGTTGTTAACTTTTACTGCTAACCCCCCTCTCCCTTCAATCTTGTCTCCTCTCGATTTTTACTATTTTTTCCATTTTATTCAATTCCTCAAATTTTCAATCGTTCATTCCCACTTGTCTCTTGTTTTTAGCACAAGGACATTCGAAAAACAATATCTCCCCTGGTATAGTTAGAGAAAGAATTTGGTTACTTTTTAACCATTAGAAAGTGTTTAAATCTTGATTAATTGAGATGGTGTGTATCAGTGATTGCCTTTGTAAGAAAGACTTATTCAATCATGACGAATTACGGAGAAAGTTTTGTCTTTTCAAACCGTATTTGGGAATTTGTTACAAATTTCCTGGAGTATAACATTTGAAAGTCGAGACGTGAAACGTGCTCATAGGGGTCGGTATAGGTTGAGGCTGCAAAGTGTTTCACTATTGGCTGATAATGTCGTCCTAGTCGACATGACGTAACGCATAAGCCCCTCCTACCATCAAGTAAACACGACTCGTGATGTGCTTTGATAGAGGATTGAGTTTCCCCATAAATACGACAAATTATGCCAAACTGGCAACTTTAGTTCTTGTGGAAAGGCAAGTGTGTCAACTCCAACCGCTACAATAGATTTACAGTGTTCCATTTTTGTTCGTGCAAATGTCATATTGTATCGATGTAAAATGGGGGCACATACTGAAGCTGTCACCTTTGCCTTGTGTGCTTGGGTGCTCGTAGGTTGTAAGCGAGCTCGAAAACAGTAACTATATACCAAGGGCTTCTCCCACCTTATAAGGGAGGTAGCAAAGTAGCACGTACACCACTCCCACCCATTCCGCAATCCATCCATTTATCGGAAATGGTTGTGTTTAGCTCAAGAAAAACTGTACATCTGTCCCCTTCCTAATACTGAAGGTGTTTTTAAGATTAATTAAACAATCTGGTGGCATTAGTCAAAAGAATGTCACATGTTCTCTATGTGTAAGTGGGTAATGTATTCAAGGTTAGATATTCACCAATTCTAGGTTAGAGGGAACTGGTCTCATTTTAACAATACCGTGTGGCGTTTAAAAAAAAAGTGGAAATATACTTCCACGGGTTAATCAGGCTCCACAGGCTCCTCTTCAGGTAAATAAAATCGCTTCGGTTTAGCCAGAACGAAGCCTTTGAAGGGCGAGATGAAGTACGGATGTGGTGTTGAAATCGCGATACAAAAATATTTCTACGAACAAAACTGGAAACTTGAATAGAGTTGTGTCGCGCGAGTTGTCTTCGGCCCGAACAAAGACTTTCACTCGGACGAACAGATTTCACTGCGTAAGGAACGAAACAAAAAAGAATGCGAACGGAACAAAAAGAGACAACGCGTCGTAACCGTTGCCTGTGGCCTCACTTTCGCCTTAGCCGTTGAGGCAAATAGAGAGATGTTTTGATTCAGTAGTGCAGACTTCCCAGACTTGTGACCCATTTGATTTTGTTCTCACTGCGAAAAAAAATAGTATTGTTGAGTCCATTCATTGTTTACATTTTTTTCAATAAAATATTTGCGTTATTTTCAAATGCATTAGGGGTGGTGGTCGAGTTGGTGAATACAGAAAGCCCTGGGTATGAGTGTGCTTGTTACTCTGAGCACACTCCGTACAAGCTGCCACTCAAATATTAGGAAACATTTTTGTTCGTCATAATGCTATGTGCAGCTCGCCTCCGGAGCTGCTTGTGGGAGTAGTAGTTAGTGGCGTGTGACTGCTGCTGGTTGGATGTGAGATTTCGTTGGGAAAAAGAAAATCACTATCTTTGGAGAGTACTGTACAGTACATGTGTGATATGTAGGCCGCAGGGACTTTATTTTATGTATTTATTTATTTTCATTGCAGTCGTGTTTTCTTTATTCGTGCAGTCAGCGTTTTGTATAAGGCTGTTGACTGAAAGACAAGAGGAATTGTGTTTTTATATCTTGTCGACAGTTCGCCATCGATGACTAAAGATTCCAGTGGGACTGGAAAGACGTCAGGCAGGAATGGTGAACTGCAAAGTCTGTGCATAGGTAATTCCAGGATTGACTATCATGGCTCTCACTCTGGACTTGGATTCCTGGAAATTGATGTGTTCCAAGTCATGTATGAGTGAGGAAGGCGCTACATGTTTCTTTTATCAATTTGTATATTTGTCTGGGTCAGGGGGAATGAGGAATCGTGCGGCGACCAAGCAATGCACGCGTGTGCCTGTCAGCTGTGACATCACTAGGCAAAAAAAAAAAAAAAAAAAAAAAAAAATATATATATATATATATATATATACACATATATATATATATATGTGTGTGTGTGTGTGTGTATACACACACACATACATACACATATGAAGGTGGAAGTTTGGAATCTGGCATCCTTCTTAGAGGTAGGCTGGGAGTTAGGGGTTGTCAAAGCTTAGTAACAGTGAAAGGGATGGATATTTTTCAAGCTGCTATTCGTTGTTTTAGGACGAAAATGCGTTTTTCTTTTTATTCATGGCGTCCTATTAAGAGTTCGATTCAGTGCATTTTAGGCGTGGGTGTTAACTATATATACATACACACGCGCGTGTGCACACACACACATATTTCAGTTCCTTTTTTATCTTCTGCACATATTTCATACTTTCGCAACACGATTTATGTTTGTAGTGTGTGTTGTGCATGCGCGCGCGCCCGTCTGTTGGTAGGAATGGATGTATATGCACTGCATGGAAATGCTGGCTGTTACTTTGGCATTGTAATTTATTTACTAGTTTATTCTTGGGCTTCGATAGAAAGATACTCTTGATTTTTTTCTCTCGTGTCGACGTGGAAAGTAGGGTTATTCTCTCTCCCTCCCTCTCCCTCCCTCTCCCTCTCTCTCTCTCTCTCTCTCTCTCTCTCTCTCTCTCTCTCTCTAAAGTATCCTGCATGTCGTTGGAAAGGTCACAAAGACGTTATCTGGTTAACTTCCGACACGTCTGAGTAATATCGCCTGACGTTAACCAGAATAAAGTCTATGAGAGAACTGAACGCATTGAGGCGAATAAACGGTTAATGCGATTTCAGCAGTGGCGAGGTGAGTGTACATTTTGGTCTTTTTATTTATTTATATATTTATTTGTTTATTTATTTCATTTATCTATGACACTAAGATGAGATCCTTCCAAGGTAGAGTCGTTCTTTCATGGAAGATGACAAAGGGATAGAGAGAGAGAGGCATACATTTCCAGTTGCCCACATAGAGGGAGATACCTGCATGGCCCGAGAGACAGAGAGGTGAAGGAGAGGTAGCAAGTACCCTCCTGCCGGGGGATGATGCAGTACCGCTGCAGGGGACGTCGAGGTATGCGGGTGAGGTGACCCTGGGGGCTCAGCATTGCGTGCCGGACGCTACGAACTCAGTTCGATGAGAGCAAGACGAACCGGAGCCTACGTGGATACAGAAGGTGAGGAACCTACCCCAAGAGACGCTGAGTAACTGCGGCCGAAGCCGTTACCTTTGCGTTCTGGGGACTGTTGGGCCAGGTAATTAGCAGTCATTGCTGGGAATCGGTGAGTGCGGGGTTCGAAACCACAACCAAGCGAATGCGAGACCAGCACGTCTCCGATTACGCCTCCAGGGCATTAGATACAAGTTTCTGATCTGATGCATTTCCGTAACCCAAGTGGCCGTAATGGAAGTTTCAGGAACTAAAAGTGGTTTTAGATTTTATTTTCAATGAGGGTGTTAGTTGGCGACATTTGCATTATTTTGGACAAGGGAGAATGATGGTTGCCATGTTTTTTATATATATTTTTTATCATATTTTTCAATTGTGTTGGTACAATTAATCGAATTTACTGTTGCTATTTCAAAGATCACATTTACTTGCGTTCGAATCCGTAGCTCGTATTTCAAATCAGAAGTAGGATTTCATAACATGTCACATCTCTTTGGGGTCCTTATAATACTGTATATTCTTTCATGGTAAGAACCTTATGGAAGCAAGAGAATGAGAGAGAGAAAAGCTGGGGACTTTGAATAATGACACGGGAAGAAATCTAACGTAGGAATTGGAGTTTGCAAAGTTAGGAGTCGTGTGCTTGAAGTGCCTGCCAAATGGGAGTGAAGATTGGAGTGCTGAAATGTCAGAGCTAGGGAGAAAGATGGGATGAGAAACAGTGGGGGATAATTGAGTTGGCATAAATAAGAAGTGTAGTGTTCCGGACTGCAGAAAGTGTAATATAGGAAATCGTCAGAATTGGATGAGATGAGAATGGGGTTGGTTTGAAATAGTAAAGGTAGTGCGAAAGTGGGTAAGGACGTGTAACGTAGTGTACGTTGCGAGAGGAGACTACCCAAGGATTGGAAGACAGCATGTGTAGTACCGCTTTGTAAGGTAGAAAGTTGCAAACCCCAGGGAAGATGTAGATCATCATTTCACTTAAGATCTATCGTGTGTAGACTTAAAGGAGACGTATGATAGTATATGGCATGAGTTAGATCGGGCGAAGAATTTTAATTACGAATATGAGGCTTGTGTGTAGTTAATGCGCATAGAGGTGTTTGCTGTGAATGTTTGTATGAGGCAGGAGTGTGCAACGTCACAATAGTTAGTTAGTCTCTACGGATGTCGTAATGCCATTAGTCAAAGCTAGTTATAAGGGAGCGAGGTTCGGGGAGAATGGATGATGAAGGGCATAGTATATGTGGGTGAGAATGAGTGATCTAGGGCAAAGCATATGCGGGTGACGCTGTTGTTCTAGTAGCGATAGCGGTGGGTTTTTGAACATGCTGGCGAATAAATTCGACATGGTTTGTTGAAATAGAGGGATTTTGGCTTGATTTACGACAGCGTAGGGAGAAAATGGAGTAGGTGGAAAGTTGTACATACTGTATATGGGAACCTACATATGCATGAAATTGGCCATTGGAAGGAGGGGGTGGGAGGGAGGAGGGAGTGCCCTGGAATATAGAGAAATAAAACAAAAATGTCAGCGGGACCGGTGAAGGGATATATGTAGCAATAGTTGTTTATGGGAGTGAAGTCCGGGTGATGAATGGAAGAGAGTGACGTCATGTGGAGGAAAGGGAGATAGATCATCGAGGGATGCCCATGGATTTGGGAAGTGTGGGAAAAAAAAAAGGTTTGTATCGAAATTGAGGCAGCAATAATATTCCATTTTGGGAATTAATAGAATTATTTCTCGTTTATGCTCTCTTGGTTCCTGCTCAGACACAATCCTCATATTGATATTTTCTGTCACCTGGAGACGACGTGACGTCAATGGATCCATTGGCGGATCCTGATTGGCTCAGACATCTGACTGTTGATTGGTTGGTGACAAATCTCTGTACACTTCGGACCGACTACCTTCCTGGCGGTGGAGTGCACGATTTCTTCGTCAAGGATAACGTGAGAGGTCATCTGGGGTGCAGGATAGGTAGCCTGCCTTCTATTGGGACTGATCAATCACCGCCATCTCCCCCCCTCCTTCCCCCTTTCTCCCCCCTTGTTCGATTCTTTGACTCGCCGATGATGCTTCAGCCACAGTCCTTCCCCCCCCCCCGTTTTATTCTTCCTTTCTCTGTTAGTGACTCCCACTCCTCCTCCTCCTCCTCCTCCTCATCCTCCTTCGCTTCTCTTTCCTCCTTGGCCTCCTCTTCCTCTTCCCCCTCCTCCATGTCCTCTTCCTCGTCGCCCTCCTTTTTATCTTCCTCCTCCTCCTCCTCCTCCTCCATGTCCTCCTCCACCTCCTCGTCCTCCTCCTCCTCCTCCATGTCCTCCTCCACCTCCTCGTCCTCCTCCTCCTCCTCGTCCTCATAGTTCCCTTACTTCCTTTCCCTCGTCTTCTTATTTCTTCCCCTCTTCCTAGTTCCCATCCGTTTCATTCTCCTGTCTTTCTCATTCTTCCCCTCCCCTCTGTCAACATTCTCTTAGTCTGCTTCCTCCTCCTTTTCCTTCTTCACCTTTTTTTCTCTTTGTTTCTCCGTGTCTTAATTCTTTCTCTTTCTCCTCCTCCTCTTATCCCTTGGTCTTCTCCCCTTCTTTCTTCTTTTTCATTCTTTTTTTCTCTGTATTCCACTTTGTCTTTCTCTTGCATGTCCGTTCCATCTATCATCTCTATTTATTTCCCATAATTTCGTTATTCCTCACATTCTCTTCGTCCTCCCTTTCCTCTTTATCCTGATTCTCCTTTCCTCCTCCTCCTCCTCCTCCTCCTCCTCCTCCTCTACCACCTCCATTCCTCTCCCTTTCTTCCTCTCCCCTCTCCTTCCATCAGTTTACCTTTATCTCAAATTTCCTTCTTTTTTTCCCTTCTTTTTTCTTAGTCTCTCTTCTTTTGCCTCCCCTCTCTATCTTCACTCTTCCTCTCTCATTCTCACTCTCATTCACTCTCTTTCTAGCTCGCTCTCGCTGTCGTTCATTTTGCTCGGCTGTTCACCGGGTCGGCACATTTTTTTTTAACGCCATGTAATTATTTTTTATTTGTGTGTTTATTCATTTAATGTTGTACTGTTTCTTGGATTCTGGGGGCCACTTCAGCACAGAATGGAATCGTTAGGAATTGATTTAATGACATTAGTATTAGGAGTGACCCTCCCCCCCACACACACACTGAGTACTCTCGCACATACATACATATACTAAAGTCTTTCTCCACCTTACAAGGGAGGTATCCAAAAGACAAAGGCATAGAAACCACCACCACCCATTCCACCCCCTACATACTCCACTCCCCTCTACCCTCTTCCCTCCCTCTTATCTTGGCACCTCCTGAGTACTCTCGTAAAACCACTAAACATTCGGTCATAGCAAGAAATCCTTCAAAATATCGTAATCTTGTCCTCACCACCAGAGGTATACGACCTGGAAGCTTCCAGAAACAAGTGTACAGTGTACAAGTGCCTGGTTCATCATAAGTGTACACTGTGCACGCACTTGTACACGTGTCCGCTTACCTGATGAAGACAGGTGGCATTGCGCAGGTGTTCTCTCCAGCCTCTTCATACACCTGCTGCAACCCGTACGCACGCACAGGGCGACTCTAGCTATTTAGGTGTGAGCTCACGGTCCCGTGCACAATGTATCCCTAACGTGGATGTACTGTCTTGATTCTGACCCGGACAGTGGGCGGGAGACGGGGATGACTTTTCACCCAGGCGGAATTCAGATGAGAGGGAAACAAGGGTGGCGGATGGGAGTGAATTGGGCGGGAGTGAGTACGTGCCCTGACAAACTACCTCCCTTATAAGGGGAAAGAAGACCTTGGTTTTGGATCACGTGTTGGACTCGTGATCGACAGCTACTACCCTCCCGGAAGAGAGCTCAGAGCTTATATTTGACCGATCTATGGGTAATGCTGTGACCTTGCACGCACACACACACACACACACACACACACACACACACACACACACACACACACTCAACTCCCCGCCCACGAGAGTTGGAGTAACGACTCGCAGCGCAGCGATACTGAAATTATTTCAGCCCTGGGCGGGATTCGAACTCGGAGCGCCGTAGTTGCGGACGCTACCACTGCGCTATCGAGTCGTCAGTGTGTGTGTGCGTGTATCATATATATATATATGTATATATGTATATATATATATGTATATATATATATATGTATATATGTATATTGACAGTATAGTTTATTGATAATACAATCTAAGGGACCCCTGGAGCGTAGGTTGATCATCGTTCAGATTGCACATAGTGGTTGATGGAGAGGCTGTTGAAGTCTGCAGCAGCGAAGTCATCGTCTAACTTGTGGAGTCTTCTCAGTACATCTGATGCGAGAGCGCGAAGATTGAAGTTTAGTGGGATTACAAGTTCAATGAAGCGGCCTTGCTGTGGATGGGCTCTGTCTTGCTACATTACTTCTGACCCAGGGGGCGTGGGCGAGATGACCCGTCATCCAGGAGGAGCCAAGAAAAGAGAGAGGGAAGGGTAGTGAATGGGAGTGGAGTATGTGGGGATGAAATGGGTGGGAGTGGATTTATGTCTTTGATATATCGTTGGTATATGTATGTATATGTTCACTAGACGATGTTCTCTTTGCTGTAGACTTCAATGAAACTTGTATCCAAGATGACCTTTTCTCAATACGATAGAGAAGACAAATGGGTTAGGAAATACACTTCTCTCAAGGAGACGTAGTCTGTTTTATTTATATATTCATTTATTTATTATTGTTTATATTTTATTATTTATTTGTGTATTTAATTTTACTGAGTCATTGAAACTGAATTTAAATGAATTTTATTTTATGATTTATGATGAACCAAATTACTGTTAGGGGAGGTGTTTATATATCCGGGCAAGTGTGTATGTGTGTGTGTGTGTGTGTGTGTGTGTGTGATAGGTCATAGATTCAAAGATGATATGGCAGACAGGCGAAATTACATATTTATATAAGACGATTGCCTTTTAGTTTTTGTATTTTTATTTATATATACCATATATTTATTAATTTATTTTTCAATCTGAATATTGTCTTCTCCCTCTTTCCCTCGTTTCACCTCGTTTCCTCTCCTCATATTTCCTTCGCCCTCAGTGTGTTTTTATTGGGAGTAGGCCCTGTAAATAATATTCTTGATTGCCTGTCACTTCAAAGACACCACACAAGCAGGGTAGAAAAGTCTCCGTGTCGTATAATTTATGGACTATGAGTTTCGCGAAAACCCTTTGACATGTGGAGAAAACACGAGATTGTTTAGCACACGGGGAGTAAAATGTCTCTCCTTTACCTTCATGCCTCCCTCCCTCCCTCCTTACCTCCCTTCCCTCCTCCCCACCTACCTCCTTCTTCCACCTCTTCTTATTCACAGGCATATGTTACATTTGTTTTGACTTCTTTATTATATATCTACTTATCCCAAATAGCGACTTGATAAAACATAACTAAAGCTTTGGTTTCGAAATGCGATGGGGAGTTTCCCGCGCTGATGACGTCATGTCGGTGTTGACTTCATAACGGACAAAGGGGGACAAGTCGATAAGAGAAATTGAATTAAATTTGATTAAATAATCAAGACTGGTGTCTCCCCTACGGTGTGCAATCTCTGGTGGTGCCGCTTGCAGGGTGCAAGTTGACGATAACAACTTGGGTTGCAAATGCACACCATCATATCTCCATTTGGTCGTGTATATAGAAACATGTATCCTAAGTAAATTTCGTGTGTGCGTGTAATATATGTATATATATATATATATATATATATATATATATATATATATATACATACACACACATATACACGCATCACCACGTAGCGAAAAGGAAGTGGAGAGTAGAGGAGAGTGGTTGAGGAGGCATTTGCTGGATATCACTTGCATATCCGGGAGGAAGACGAACTCTTGTTATCGATTTCATAGTTAAGCTTGGGGGGGGGGAGCGGAGGGATTTTCCCTCGGCTGAATAAAACGACCCTCCTAGACTGGTCAGTGTTGTGATCTTACACGCGCACGGGCCCCGTCCCTTTGTTCAAGGGGAGCAGTAACGGCTTGCAGTGTTTCGGGCCATGAGCGGGGCTCGAACTAGTGCTTTATGTACGGGAGAATCGATACGCTTGTCACCACAGGAAACCGAGTGTGTGATTCACCGTTGTCTTGGATCACGTGCTGGACTCGTGATCGACAGCTTTTACTCTCAGAGCTCATATATTATCTATCTATGGATAATTCTGTGACCTTACATGCACACACACACCCAACTCCCCGCCCACGATAGGTGGAGTAACGACTCGCGGCGTAGCGATACTGAAATAATTTCAGTCCTGGGCGGGATTCGAACCCGGACCGCCGTAGTGGCGGCCGCGAACGCTACCACTGCGGATTCAAGTGTGTGTGTGTGTTTACGTGTGTGTCGGTGTTTATGTGTGTGTGTGTGTGCCTGTGTTTATGTGTGTGTATGTATGCGGTTGCTTTCGTGTGTTAGCTGTGGTAGTGTCCTGTACCCTGTTCTGGGGAGGGGCAAATTCCCCGGACATTACTCTTTCATCACATCGATTCTGTTCGGCAGCACGGACAGTTCCGGAAGAGAGAAAGAGATAGAGAGAGAGAGAGATCGTGGGGTTAGTAGTTGCATGCGCACGCAGTACCTGTATGAACAACCCGAAGCATACCTTTCTGTACTTATTGGGGCGTGGCTCTGTCTGGTGTGTGTGTGTGTGTGTGTGCGTGTACATTTTCTCTACATGTTTTCTCGTAATTTTAGGGAGTGATGGAATATTTTGTTTTCTCTCTTATCACCTCAACCGTCTTAGGCGGAGGGACCAACGCCCCCTCTCTACTTTGACCCCGCCCCCCCTCTCTTCCTTGACCCCGCCCACTTTCGTCATTGACCCCACCCACCTTCTTCCTTGACCCCGCCCCCTTTCTTCATTGAGCAATCATGAACTGTAATGAGGCCTCTTGGAGGGAAGGGTGTCTGAGGCTGTTGTAAGGAGGATTGTGATTGGTCAGGGTATCAGAGAAGGCGTGGTCTTTTTCGCCTGTTTTCAGAAATCGTTTTCGGCAATCAACAAGGCTATTCTGGATCACAGAACATTGCTTTTCGTAGTTTGCGATATTTTTTTATCTTTCTTTTTTATAGACACTTTTGCGTAACCTGGATTACTAACTTTTTTTTTTTTTTTATCAACAAAGGCTTTTCTGGTTTCCAGAGTACTTTTTCCGTAACATACTATCCTTTTATCAACAAAGGCTTTTCTGGATTCCTTTTTTTCGTAACCTAAACAAAGGCTTAACAGCTTAAATTCTTCAGCAAAAGCGCTCCTACAGTTACACAGGTATGCAAATACATGGGCACCTGGGTAGTCAGATGTATTTGTGTATAAGGTCAGGCAAAGACCAGCTCTTCTATCTTTGGGGACAGTATCGCTATAAAGAGGTACACACACACACACACACACACACACACACACACACACACACACACACACACACACACACACACACACACACACACACACGACGTCCCCAATCTCGTATCTGTTTTAGCCGCCGTAGCTTGAGTCAACGGAAAATTCTCACATACGCACACACGTACACACACACGTACATGCCCGTGTGCACACGATCATTGCCTTGAAAAATAGCCATGCAGAATTCAAATACGGAAGTTTCTTCAAAGCGTCAACAGCTCTGAGCGTGATTTTTTTTTCCTTCTGGCCGTGGGTGTGATGAAATGTGCGAATTTCTCTCTCTCTCTCTCTCTCTCTCTCTCTCTCTCTCTCTCTCTCTCTCTCTCTCTCTTTCTCTCTCTTCTCTCCTGTCTCCTACCCCGTTTCTCACTCTCTCTCTCTCTCTCTCTCTCTCTCTCTCTCTCTCTCTCTCTCTCTCTCTCTCCCTCTTCCACTCTCTTCTCTCCTGTCTCCTTCCCCGTTTCTCACTCTCTTCTCCTCCTCTCTCACTCTCCCCCTCTCTGTCTCTCATTCTCCCCCCTCTCTCTCACTTTCTCTCTCTTCTCTCCTGTCTCATCCCTCCTTTCTCACTCTCTCTTCTCCCCCTCTCTCACTCTCTTCTCCCCCCTCTCTCCCTCCCTCCCTCCATCTTTCCTCCCTCTTTCCTCCCTCATTCCTCCCCTCTCCGCCATCTCCCTCCTGTGCGTTTGTGTGTGTGTGTCTCTGTGTATGTGTGAATGTGTGGTCAGAGGTAGTTGCACATTTACATATTAATTTCTTTATTCCGCTTTTTTGTTTTTCTGCGTTCAAGGTTGAACTTTCGTGGTCTCTACAAGACGGCATATAACGTGTTGGCTAAATAGGGCCTAGGATCGATATAGAGAAGTTTGCAGGAGTTACATGATAATTGATGGTCGGCTTGAAATGAATTATGAGAAGAAGGTTGAGTAGTATCAAATGTTCTGTGCCTTATGCTCTCTCACTCACTCCCACTCTCTCTTTGTGTGTGTGTGTATATATATATATATATATATATATATATATATATATATATATGTGTGTGTGTGTGTGTGTGTATTTTGGGAGCAGGTTTTCCTTAAGGGAGGAATATAATTAGAAAAATAGAAAACACAAGAAAGAAAATCAACAACTTCCAGAATGCTGTCGTATTCAATCAAACATATATATATATATATATATATATATATATATATATATATATATATATATATGTGTGTGTGTGTGTGTATGTATGTATACCCCCTCTCTCGCCTCTTTCACTTTCTCCTCTCACTCTCTCTTTTCTCTTTCACTCTTTCTCTCACTCTCACTCTCCACCTGTCTCCCTCCCTCTCCTCTCTCTCTCTCTCTCTCTCTCTCTCTTCTCCCTATCTCTCTCCATTTTATTTTTGTACACCTGTTTCTTTTGTTTTGCACATTTCCCCTGCATTTCTCTCTTCTACACAGCTGCCCCCCAATCCTCATCCATTTCGCTAATCTCTCCTCTCGCACCTCTCCCTCCTCTTCTTCCTCTTCCTCCTCTTGATCCTCCTCTTCGCCGTCTTCCATCAATTTTCTCCCCTCGCGTCTCTCTCTCTCTCCTCTATTTCAGTTCCATTTCTACCTAACACAGCCCTATTGATATATTATCGCGTTATTAATTTTTTGTTCAATTATGCATTTATTAATTATCGCTTATTCTTTCTTGATCCTTTATTCCCGTCGTCTTTTGCCTTTATCGGATCAAGTGTTACCCCTCCCCCCTTTCGAAGAGGACGTTGGAGTGGACTGTCTCCCTGTCTTCATCTGGTGGTACAGCCCCGTGGGGCTGGCACACGGTCTCCATACTGAGAACAAGTCTCAGTTGCTTTCATCCACGTTTTGACAACGAAATGTCAACCGGCGACTGATCACCTTCCTGGAAACAGGAAACTCCTTAGGAGGCCCGAGGACCGTTGCCAGCTGGTGTGGGGCTCAGAGTGTCTTGTCAGTGAAACTCGGAGGGAGTGGGGGGAGTTATCTATTTCCCCCCACCCCCACCCCGTGATCTCTGTCTTTCGTAATTGCGTGTTGTTGTTGTTTGTTGTTGTTGTTTGTTGAAGCATTTCGTCAGCTGAGACCTATTTTCCTCGTCAGTGCTGAGTGTATTTAATTTAGTATTTTTTTTATTTATTTATTTGTTTATCTATTTGTTTTGGTTCATGTTTCGTTACTTTTTACTCAATATAGTTTCAAACTTTTATATTTCTTCCGTTTTTGTTGTTACTATTATTATTACTATCATTAGCAGTACAATTATCATTGTCATTGTTATCATCATCATTATTATTCTTTTTATTTTTCTGTTTGCTCCTGTATCAGCTCTACGTCCTGTCCCGTCCTGTGCCTTTATTACTTTTATTATATTCATCATCATTGATTACCTTTTCTTGGTTTCACTTGCCTAAATTGTTACCACGCCTCTCCAATTCTTGAAGCTTTACCTCTTCCTCTTCCTTTCACCTCATCTGCGTCTAACCCCCCCCCACCAACCCCCAGAAGTCCCCTCCCCCAAACCCCCCAACCCCGCCCTCTCTGTGGAAACTGAAAGGAATCACGTGACCCACAAACACACTTCGCCGAATCCATCCTCCATCGTCCATGGCAAGAAACTCGTCACAAGACATCCTCCCTCTCCCCCCTCCCTCTCCTCCTCCCTCTCTTCCCTTCTCCCCTACTCCCCTTCCCCTCTCTCCCCTACTCCCTCTCTTTCCTTCTCCCCCCTCTCTCCTTCTCTCCCTCTCCCTGTCTTCCCTTCTCACCCCTCTCCCCTTCTTCCCTCCCTTTCCCCATCTCCCCTTCCGCTCCCTCTCTTCCCTTCTCTCCCCTCCCTCTCCCGCTCTTCCCTTCCCCCTCTCACTCTCTTCCCTTCCCCCCTCTCCCCTTCACCCCTCTCCCCTTCACCCGTCTCTTCCCTTCTCCCTCTCTTCCCTTCTCCCCCTCTCCCCCTCTCCCCCTCTTCCTCTCCCCTTCTTCCTCTCCCCTTCTCCCCCTTTCCCTCTCTTCTCTTCTCTTCTTCCCGCCTCTCCCAAGTACTATAGACAGTTCAAATTTTCAAAACTGACTTCCAGTTCTCTTCTGCCGTTGTTCGATTTCTGGACTGGAATCGAAACGCTTAGATAGAGAAGAGAAACTGGAGAAAAGGAATACACACTCAGCAAGTTAAAATAAATAAATAAATAAATAAAATTACGACAGGGAAAGATTGATGTGTACAGTTGTATTCGTAAACCAGTTTCCATTCTCTGAAATGTTACAATTATATAGACTGTCACCCTTATGCTCAGGAGGGATAAGGATCAAAGTTGCTTGGTCTCCACTTTGAATCACTCAGTTGATTAGTGGGTATTTTAGTGTCCTTTTTCACCGAAGGGGTAATTTTTTTAAGTGTACAAAGCGGAATATAGTCTTGATGACTTTGTTAGTGTATAGTGGGTTAGTGGTTTTTAAGTGGTTAGCAAAATTATATTTTTCCTTTTTTTCCGTATTCGTGGAAGCGTGTGACCTCAGCTCCGGAAATGTCACGCAGAACTGAATAGAATTGCCCGGCGGCAGCATGTCTAAGTGGAAAAGTGCCACCCGGCACGGAAGGAGCTAAGGACCATCTCACTGGAAGGCCCACCATGTAAGTTCAAGGAAGGACACTCATAGAAAAAAGGTCTCTCTGCCTGCAACAGGAAGGCCCTGACTCACGTGTATTCTGGAGGAAATTCCTTCGTGAGTAAGGGAGGAAGTCCCAGCTCGTACAGGATGCTGGAGGAAGCCCGTGAATATGTACAACATAAGAATGAAGGAGACTGTAAGAGACCATAAGGCCTACACTAGGTAGTTCCATGACCATATACCGCCTGTCATCCCCATCCATAACCGTTTCTTAAAACAACTGATAGTTTCAGCGCTCACTACGTGGTTACTAAGTCTGTTCCATTCGTTGACTACCCTATTAGTAAACCAATTCTTGCCTATTTCCTTCTTAAATCTAAATTTGTCCAGTTTAAACCCATTATAGCAAGTCTTGACCTGTTGTCTTGATATGATGACCTTGTTTGTGTCACCCTTGTTAAAGCCTTTGATCCATTTGAACACCTCTATTAGATGACCCCGTACTCTGCGTCTTTCCAGAGTGTAAGTTAAGGTGTCTAAGCCTCTCTTTGTAAGGTAAATTTCTGAGCCCATGTATCATTTTGGTCCTTCCCTTCTGTACTGATTTTCAAAGAATGCCCCAAGGAAGATCCTTGGGGCCCCGCCGTGGCTCGTTTGGTAAACCGCGTGGCGTCTGTTCGAATCCTGACCGGTCCACAGAAGTTAGGAAGAGCTTCCAATTTGAGTAATGGCCCCCCGACCACTGTAGCTCAACTCGAACCTGAGGTGACTTGGTGGCATCTCTGTGTGATACATCAGTTTCCTCTGGGTATCGTCAGTGATGTGGCTATAGCGTGGACACCGCCTGTCTTGTGTTAATGGAGGAACACTTCCGGACCCGGCAAGGTTGACGTAAAAAAAAAAAAGAAGGAAAAAAAATAGTTCTTGCAGGTGTGCCCAAGGAAGGCCCCACGTGTATGGAAAGGAAAAACCATCTTTGTCTTGGGGAAGGCTCAGCGTATGTGTGTGTGTGATTCACCATGGTCTTGGATCACGTGCTGGACTCGTAATCGACAGCTATTCACCTCCTGGAAGAGAGCTCAGAGCTCATATATGACCGATCTATGGGTAATGCTGTGACCTTACACACACGCGCGCGCGCACACACACACACAAACACACACGAGAGTTGGAGTAACGACTCACAGCGCAGCGATACTGAAATTATTTCAGCCATTGGCGGGATTCGAATCCGGACCGCCGTAGTGGCGGCCGGGAACTCTACCACCGCGTCGTCGAGTCGTCTGTGTGTGTGTGCGTGTAATATGTATATGTACACATGTGTACATTCTGGAAAAGGTCCTCCTCGCTTCGTCTGCTATGAAGGGGGTGGGGGGTGAGGAGCGCCCTTCACCTACTATGGTTGCCCGGGCAACCGCCTTCTGTTTCCGTCGGGGACTGACGCCGAGCAGAGGGCCGGGATCATGCCACTGCTGAACAGAGGCCTCTCCCAACCTCTGCCACCTCACTCCTGCAAACTTCTCCATCTTCGTTTTTTTTTTCTTCTCGAAATTGTTTGTATATTTGTGTCTTTATTCATGTACTTATAAATTTCCTTGATTTTTCCTTGCTAATAGTGTTGATGTAATCGGGTCTTTTTCATGGTTTTGTGCTTTTATTAATTGTCCATCATCATCATTATTATTATTATTATTGTTATTATTATTATCATTATTATTATTATTATTATTATTATTATTATTATTATTATTGGTGGTGGTAGTAATAGTAGTAGTAGCAGTAGTAGCATTGCTATTAATTTTATTATTTCTTGCAGTACACATACACTCATATATATATATATATATATATATATATATATATATGTATATACTGTATATATATATATATGTGTATATATATATATATATATATATATATATATATATATAATGTATATACTGTATATATATATGTATATATATATGTATATATATATGTATGTATACGTCATGTATTTTTATATAGTTCGAGTGTACCCCACATTTAAACTTTCCCACAGGAATTTTTCTCTTCTCCGCTGTACACGCTAGACGAATATCTACTCGAAAGGCGGAGGAGGAGGAGAAGGGAAGGAGGGGGAGGGGGAACGGGGGGGGGACGCGAGAAAGCGTTGCAGGAACAGGAAAGTGTTGTAGAGGGGGGAGGGGGAGGGGGAGGGGAAGCTGCTTTCAAATACTGATAGGAAGTTCCTGAGGTAGTGGGTGTGTGCGTAAGTGTGCGTGTACTACTTTCTCTCTTTCTCTCTTCTCTCTTCTATCTCCGTGTGTGTGTGTGTGTGTGTGTGTGTCATTCTGCTTGTCTCTGTATCTCTCCTTCTCTCTCTCACTCTCTTTCTCTGTCTCTTTCGTTACCATATTGTGTAGTCATACATTCTATTAAGTAGTGGTATAGTCCACGTAACATTCCACTTAGCATTCCACTAAGTGATCCACTAAATGGTTCAGTAAGTGGAAGTGTTATGTAGGACAACTTCCACACAGTCCAAGCCTAGAGTGGTGGTGATAGTATTGGTGTTTAAGTGATGGTGTCCGTGTTTTAGGCAACACAGGTGGTGGGTAGGTGTAGGTGGTGATGGCGTAGGTGGCGGTGGTGATGGGGGGCGAGGGATGGGATGGGGAGATGCGGTGGGGGGAAAGGTTAGCATGTGGAGAATGAGAGGGGGATGGGGGAAAGGGTGGGGAGATGAAAGGGCAAGGGGGAGGATATAACACAAGACGTTAAAGTACGGGCTAGGAACGTGGATATGTTTAACTAGATTCTTTCCATCAAGATGAGAAAGAAGAAGAAGAGGAGGAGAAAGAAGGAGGAGGAAGAGGAGAAAGAAGAAGAAGGAGGAGGAGAAAGAAGAAGGAGGAGGAGGAGGAGGAGAAAGAAGAAGGAGGAGAAGAGGAAGAGGAGGAGGAGGAGAAAGAAGAGGAGGAGGAGATAGAAGGAGAAGAGGAGGAGAAAGAAGAAGAAGAGGGAGGAGGAGGAGGAGGAAAGTGTTGGCGATGAAAATTTGTTGATCTATTTTGCAACAAGTTGGCTGATGTTTATCAACGGATCTTTACCGGATTTGGGACGGAAGTCCACATGCACCCCAGAACAATGGAGGAACACACAAAACCCGAGTTCCGGCCTCGTTCTAGGAGTTTATCAGATAGTACAAAGATTAAACCTTTTTCCCGTTAAATAAACCCCAAAGTTATAAGACCATCTGACACCGCCTTGAAAACATTTTAAGGAAGTACCAATTGTTGGCTCCATACATACTGTTAAATGTTAAAAACATAGAACGCAGATCGTGGTAGTAAAAAAAAATATTATTGGAATATATTATGCATATTTTATGTTGTGTCTTAAGACACTGCTTCTGACCCAGGATAGTGGACAAGATACAGGGATGACCCGTCATCCAGGAGGTGCCAAGATGAGAGGGAAGGAAGAAGGTAGAGGGGAGTGGAGTATGTAGGGGATGGAATGGGTGGGAGTGGTTTCTATGCCTTTGTTTTTTGGCTACCTCCCATGTAAGGGGGGAAAGCCTTTGGTATATGTATGTATTGTGCACATTTATCAAACATATTTAAATTGTCTGACATTTTATTCTTTGTTTCTGTTTTGTTGGTGAAAGGTAGTTTAGTGCAGATGTGTGCATTTAATGTCAAAATGTCTAAATAATTTTATTCTTTGCAGGTATGTTCGGCCGTTTTTCGAGTTCATCAGAGGTGGGGAGTCCATAGTAGGTTGCATTTTTTCAAACAAGTATTGACAATTTCTTAAATTCTCCGAGCGAATAGAAAACAAAACAAGTTAAGGTATTGCAAGTAGTGACTATCATGTACACAGGAACATAAGAATGAAGACTGCAAGAGACCATAAAGCCTACACTAGGCAGTTCCATTGTATACAAGGTCTATAAGAAAAAAAAACAGGTTTTCGTGTACTTAATGATAATGAAATGTACCATGAATTGCGGTTGAAATATGTATATTTTTTGGAAATGTATACAGTGATCAAGCCTGCGTGGAGCAATGTGTAACGTTTCTGCCTCGAAATACGGACGGTCCGAGTTCGATCCCCGGAAAGTGGAAAGCACTGTCATGGCTTTCCAACCCCTCTCTTTCGATAACGGCGGGTATCAGAGGTGAGGTAGTAGATTAGTGTCGCTTATAATATATGCCAACACCTAATCAGTGCGGTCGAGCTGATTATATTGATTTCAGTCTTCAATCACAACCACAACTATTTCAACTCACCAAATACTTCACACGCATTTTTCACCAAGCAGGATTAAATCACAGTGCAGTACAGAGGCCGTATAGTCTCTCAGGGGGTAGACCGGTCCTGCAGTGGAACATTAAGGCTGAACAATTACACGTTATGATGTTGTACCGCTTGATGTACAAACACAGACTTCGCCATTGCCGTCACTACAGTACACTTTTTTATTCAAATATCCTACAACGGTAAATCTAATATATTGATATTGGAAAAAGGGAGAGGTGGTGTTTGTCAATACCAGAAGTCTTAACAATAACGTTATTGTCAATATTGAATAATACAATTTCAGAGGTTAATTTGTGATACATATGGAAAAAAAATCAAGAGAGGAGGATCACATCGAGAACGGAAAAATCGTTATTTCCGTTAGGGTTGTAAAGATGTTTGATTTGATTTGAATTGTAGCCCCCTCCATTTTCTTTGTAACTAGATTTACAGTCCTATGCAACAGGAATCACAGACTTTGTAAGCCCAACTAGATTCGTGATTCCGTTAAATTTTGTAGTTAATATAAACTTTAGTAGTTAATAACGACTTCTGTAATTAATAACGACTTGCAGAACTCCCAAATTTAAACGCTTCCCTCTGGGCACCATAGAGAAGGAAGAAAATAATCGTCTAAGTAGAAAACAGAACACCACACGTCACGAAAAGGATATTTGAACCTTTCCACAAGAAGAAGAAGAAATATCACCTGGACCCAGACTCAACATCCGGGCGCTTGTGGCAAAGTGTGCATCGTTCTGGGGGGGACCGGAAATAGCACGCTACCCCCCTCTCCCTCTCCCCCTCTCCCCCTCCCCCTCCCGGTCGTCCACCTCCGGAGATAGATGATTACAGGACCGCTCACGGTACTGCGAATGACGTCATCCGCGAGGATAGAGGCGCTGGTGAAGTCGTCGTCCACAACTTCACTTTCCGTGAGGGGAGTTGATTAGAGAAAATCAGAATAGTATTTGTAGAGTACGGCATCGTAGAGGGTACGACATCGTAGTGGATACGACATCGTAGAGGGCACGATAATGTAGCAGATATGACACCGTAGCGGGTACGATATCGTTGTACATACGATATCGTACCGAATACATCGTAGCAGATACGACTTCGTAGTGGATACGATATGGTAGCGGATGCAACAACATCGTGATGGATACGACATCGTAGTGGATACGACATCGTAGCAGATACGACGTCGTATAGATAACATCGTAATGATTACAGTGCTAGAGACAACTGTACAGTACCCTCCGAGATGATTAAAATCGCCTGGCGACAGATAGATGATAAATTGGAAAGATTCATCTTAAAAATGTGAATAAAATCGCCTGACGGCAGCCTATTGAAAGTGCCACCAGGTACGGAAGGGGTATAGAATTCATAACTGTAAATAAATTCTGCCATATAGAACGTGTATTCAACTAGTATTATACAGGATGAGGACTGTACTCGTAGGGTACCGTCTCTGGGTTCCTAATATTCAATTTTGATCTCAAATTGTGTGTGTATGTGTGTGTGTGTGTGTGTAATTTCATGTGATACACACAAATTAATGTATTTCTGCACTGAAGATGTAGTACACGAAAGCGCTCTGCTCCGGTCGTTTCCTTTCATTAGTGGTTACTTTGCATCTGTGGAACACGCATTTCTAGTGCTTTTATTTCATATCAATGTGTGTGTGTGTGTGTGTGTGTGTGTACATGCGTGCATGCGTGCATCCGGCCAAGTAACAGACCAAATGGTCTACCAGGCGAACCACCATCCATTATTTGTACCTTGATTCAATGGGGCAACGAGGTAGGGAAGTTTGCAGGAGTGGTGTGGCATGAGATGGGAGAGGGCTTTGTGAAGTAGTGTACTTCGAATGGTTGATGGGTTCGAACCCGTGTCCAAGGCTCTCTCCGCGCCTCCCCTCTTTTCTCTTTTCTCATTCTTCTCTCTCCTCTCTCTTCTCTCTATGTGTAATCTGTCTACTGTCTCTTTCCTGTCTCCTCTCTTCTGTCTCCTGATTCTTTCTTCAGCTTCTTTCTTATGCTCTCTTTCCAACTCTTTCTCTATTTATATCTTTCTGTCTCCATCTTTCTCTATCACTTTCTCTTTTTATCTTTCTCTTCATCTCTTTCTCTCCACCTTTCTCATCATTCTATCTCTCTCTCTCTCAATCGACTAGATATTTAAACAAATGTTCGTGAAAATGTATCAAAAGTCAAACAAGCAAGTCATCCCTAATAATGGCATTTGAAATTATTTTTCCTTCTTCATCTTTGTTGAGCGTGTGTGGCGGGACGATCCCTCTCTATGCTTAAGTAAGGTCCAAGAAAAGACAGCCAGCGGGCAACCGTACGGCCCATGTATTGGGTGACCCGTGTTTTGGTCGGGAACAATCGAACCTGGTCTGTGGACTGGCAAAGGTAGAGAGAGAGAGAGAGGTGGAGGGTAGAGAGTGTTTGAGAGAAACAGGATAGGTAATTAGAGTAACGACGTGTAGAGAGGAAAGAGGGTTCATGGGCAGGTATAAGAAAGCGACGAATAAAGAGGAAGCTGAGAAAGAGAGTGTAATAGAATTACTTTATATTGAAACGATAGTATAGATAGGACAAAGGAAGGACAGGGAAGTGGGTAGGAAGGCATGGGCAAGGGAAGGTAGGGGTTTGACCGAGTCGGTGTTGGGGGGGGGGGAGAGGAGGAGGAGGAGGATGGGCAGGATGAGGACAAAGGGGAAGGGTGCGGTTGGGAGGAGTAGGAGAGGGGATGGGTTGTTGGTGGAAATGGCATATGAAGTCGCCTCAGTGGTTTGAGAAGAGGAGGAGGAGGAGTAGGGGGAAGAGGAGGAGGAGGAGGGGGGAAGAGGAAGAGGATGATACGAGGAGGACCAGGAAGAGAAGTGTGTGTTGGGATTATGATGGCATTACAAATATATTGACAAAACTAGAAATTATTTTAGTTCATTAATCGTCTCCATTTGATATCATAGAAATACCATCTAGAGAAATCTAGGTTGATGTTAGAAGAACGGGAGATGCCAGGGTTGTCAATACCTGAAATATTGACAATATCTTCGTTGTCAATACCTGAAATATTGACAATATCTTCATTGTCGATACACGTTGAAGTGGAGGGTGCCGAACAGTTGTGGATTAAGTTGGAAGTTTAGGAGTTGGTTAAGTGTGTCAAGATTAACCGAGGTGGATTAAGAGCTCCTTCGATACTAAAGGGACTTTGTAGATGAATTACTTTTAGTAATATATATATATATATATATATATATATATATATATATATATATATATATATATTATAAGCAATTCGGTCAAATCTAAGAATTGGAAACTCGCCTATCTGGCAATAGTGCGAAGAAACTTCCGCCAACTTAAAATGAACAGAGTTTAGAGTAAGACAAGAGACCTTACGGGAGCGCCACGGTACTCCTGCAAACATCTCTCACATTACTCCACCCGCCTAACTTTGCTACACTGGAGTTGAAGAATTGAAGGACCATGATATTAACTATTTGATGATCACTAGTGAACCAAGTCTGTCCTCTCTCTCTCTCTCTCTCTCTCTCTCTCTCTCTCTCTCTCTCTCTCTCTCTCTCTCTCATGAAGACACAATATAAATAGAAAAAAAAAATACAAAAGAAACGGAAACGGAGACCGCTTACCTCATACAGAACTATAATGTGTGAACTTGTTTTATTTTTTTCAATCATTCAATTTATTCATTGTACTTGACAAAAGTGTTGGCGCAGGTACCTCGACACTGGCGAGAAACATAGCGACTCTTTTAAGACACGGGAGTGTGAGACTGGGAGGGACGAGTGAGGGTGAGCTGGGGGAAGGGGGGAGGGGGGAGGCGGTGCTGAGCCCAGGAGGAGGTTGCAGTCAGGTAAGGAGGTAGCAGGTTGACTGGATGTGTGTTTGTAGGGCAACTCCTCCTCCTCCTCCTCCTACTCCTCCCCCTCCTCCTCCTCCTCCTCCTCCTCCTACTCCTCCCCCTCCTCCTCCTCCTCCTCCTCCTCCCTTTTCTCCCACCTCCTACTCCTACCCCTAATCCTCTCCTATTCCTCCCGTCTCTTCCTTCTCCTTCTCTTGCTTCCCACTACTCCTACTACTTCTTCCTATTCTTCCTTCTCCTCCCGTCTTCTTCCTTTTCTTCCCTTTTCCTCCTCTTCCTACTCCTGCTCTTCCTTGTGTTCATCTTCCTCCTTTTCCTCTTCCTACTTCTCGTCCTCCTTTTCCACACCCACCTCCTCTTCCGTCCCTATAGTGTATCCCTCCCTCCCTCCCTCCCTCCCTCCCTTCCTCCCTCCCGGCTATACCTTACACCCGTGGTACCACTACCATCTCCCTCATCCCACAGTTGGGAACAGTCTCTTGTATGTATTTATTCTGGCGAATGTTACATGTGGCGTTTGTGTTTAGTCTGTCGTCATGCGATTAGAGCCAGCCGATACTTGTTCCACGTCATGAGAGGTTAAACAAATGTATAAATTATACAGTCAGTCCCGAATAGATGTTCTATAACCACTTCATGTCTGTTATATGCACTCTCTGGAAAGATGCAGAGTGCTGGGTGATCTAATAGAGGTGTTTCAGTGGATCAAAGGCTTTAACAAGGGTGACGCAAATAAGGTCATCATATTAAGACAACAGGGCAAGACTCGCAGTAATAGATTTAAACTGGACAAATTTAGATTTAAGAAGGAAATAGGCAAGAATTGGTTTACTAATAGGGTGGTCAACGAATGAAACAGACTTAGTAACCTTGTAGATGGGGATGACAGGTGGTAATGGACATGGAACTACCTAGTGTAGGCCTCATGGTCTCTTGAAGTCTCCTTCATTCTTACGTGGGAGTATTTCGCCTGGGAGGAGGGTAATTTGTAGGAGATGCCTTGGAGGTTATAATCAGTCCAAATTATTACTTCACGTAGAGTGAGTGGATAACATCAATTTATAAATGGGGGGCGGGTACCGTGTACGTGCCTCTCTCCCGTCGTGCCCACGCTATCTTGCATAAAAGTGAGTAATTTCGGTGTTCTTATCTTGCGTGAAATATTGTTAATTTGATTATGGTTTTATTTTCATTGTTATTTTTATTACTTTTTTTCTTCATTGTGTTTTTGTAATTGTGATATAAAGGGGTTACCATGTCCGTCTCATCTCTCTTTCTTTCCCTCTCTATCTCCCTCTCTCTCTCTCCCCCTCTCTCTCTCTCTCTCTTCTCTCATTTTTCTCTCCATCTCCCCCCCCTCTCTCTCTCTCTCTCTCTCTCTCTCTCTCTCCCTCTCCCCCTCTCCCTCCTTCCCTCCCTCTCTCTCCCTCCCTCTCCCTCTTCCCTACATAAACAATTGCTCCTCGCTCACATAGTCTTTAGCAACTTTGTTCCCTCACAGAGACGAATGAAATCACCAGACGTCAATCCTATGGCGCCAGATAGAGGACCATATGGTACGGAAGGGGATTGTCTGGATTTGTTGTGATTCCAGAAAGAAACCCAAGTTGGTCAAAACAGAAAAAATCTTTGGTCGTTCGGGGTTAAGTAGAGCTGGGTTTGGGTTTAGATGTGTTGACGGTTTGAACCAGATTACTTCTCCTGGACGGAGACTAAAGTTGAGGTATTGGTTTTGGTCGAGTTTATTTCAGTAAAGATAGGTCAGGGTCAAGGTCACTGAGTGGGACTTCTTTTGTTTCTGATCGACCAAAATTATTTTACAATTTTTTTTTTTTTTTTTTTTTTTTTTTTTATGAATAAGTATGAAGGGTCTTTGGCATAACTCAAGTAACATTTACCTTAAACAAATCACGAAGATCTTGACAAAATTTCTTAGAACAAAAGGTATTTTAGCATTTGAAATGGTCACCGATAGTTTACCATCATATGAGAATTCTATAGAAAGACTTGTGACCTTCCTCATTTTTAAAAAGGTCAAGATATTTTGAAGGCTGTAACCTTATTAAAGATTGTAGTTGTTATCTATAATGAACATCTACATACATACATACATACATACATACATACATACATACATACATATACCAAGGGCTTTTTCCCCCTTATAAGGGAGGTAGCCAAAGTCAAAGGGATAAATCCACTCCCACCTATGTCATCCCCACATACTCCACTCCCTCCCTCTATAATC
>NC_134779.1:39387175-39434675 GCF_046742065.1 Oratosquilla oratoria | reverse complement strand
CTCTCTCTTCCTGCCTCGTCTCCTTATCTCTCCGGTAAACTGCAGGAAGATCTTAGTAAATTGTTCACATGGTTGGTGAAATGGCAAATGGACTTCAATATCTCAAAGTGCAGCGTGTTAAACGTAGGGCTACACAACTCAGTAAGCAGACATAGCTTAGATAACACCTTTTAGAGAAACCTGAGTGCTTGGGAGACTTGGGAGTGCTAGTGAGTCCTGACCTTAAATCCAGGAAACTGTGCATTAGCGCCAGGAATAGAGCATTAGGTTTTTATGCTAGGATAGTTACGAATACAAGTGCAGAGGTATTTATCAAACTATATGGTGGTAGTTAGACCCTCCCTTGAATATGGGGTACAGTTTTGATCTCCGTCCTATAGGATGGATATTAATTCACTAGAATAGGTACAGAGGAGAATGACCAAAATGATAAACAAGTTCAGAAATTTACGTTATGACAGGCTTAGGCACCTTAATTTACATTCTCTAGAAAGACGCATATTACGGTGTGATCTAATGGAAGTGTTCAAGTGGATCAGGGGTTTAACAATGATGCTGACAAGGTCATCATATTAAGGCAACAAGACAGGACTTACAGTAATATAATTAAATGGACAAATTTAGATTTAAGAAGGAAACAGGCAAGAACCGGTTTTCCAGTATTGAGCGTAGAAATTATCGGTTGTGAAAGAGAAGGTTAGATAGTTTTATAGATGGGGATGATAGGTGGTGATGGACATGGAACTGCCTAGTGTAGGCCTTATGGTCTCTTGCAGTCTCCTTCGTTCTTATGTTCTCTCCATATCTATCCGTCTCTCTCCCTTTATCTCTTTTTTCTCTTTCTTTTCTCTTTTCCTTTGTCTCTCTTTTCTGTCTGGTCTCTCTTTCCCTCTCGCCCTGCCTCTCTCTCTCTCTCTCTCTCTCTCTCTCTCTCTCTCTCTCTCTCCCTTTGCTCTTTTGTCTCTGTTCTCCCTGTCTCCCCCCCACCCCCCCCCTCTCTCTCTCTCTCTCTCTCTCTCTCTCTCTCTCTCTCTCTCTCTCTCTCTCTCTCTCTCCCTTTTTCTCTCTTTTCTCTTTGGTCTCTGTTCTCCCTGTCTCCCCCCCCCCTCTCTCTCTCTCTCTCTCTCTCTCTCTCTCTCTCTCTCTCTCTCTCTCGCTCTCGGGTGGTCGACCTGGCGGTGTCGACATCTTCCTGAGTCAGCAAACAATAGGGATGTCGAGTGGTGGATTTCTCTCTTTTATTGTCTCGTTAGATTCACATTTCCAGCGTGTCAGCTGATTAACGAAGACTGTGTCAGCCAGAACAAAGCTGTTTAAGTGCGCCAACTCGCCGAAGGGGACTATTGAGGTAATTGACGGTTTCCTCCAGGTGATTAAAATCGCCTGGCGGCAGCTGTATGAATTATGTAAAGTGTGTCATTGGTTGGGAGGATGGCTCTCCGCATGTGGCTCACGTGTGAGCCGCTCCGCCCGTTTTGGCTCAGTCCTCGGTGGCTCTGCAGTAGGGATTGTGAAAATTAGAAAATGGATAGCGGAGGCCTCTACAAAACATGGCCAACAGTATCGTTATTTTCTTGCCAGTTTGAAGAAATCCGTCACTGTGTGCCCTGAGCAAGGCCTGGTGACTTCCCCCGGGGTCCTCCCCCCCCCCCAATACGACACACGTGCACTCTTGTTGTTCTTGTTACGGGTTATTACCAGCGCTTCTGTCCAATCGCTGTCGTGTGTACAGTCAGTCGAATTGCTGTGTTTCCTTTTGTTTTGGCAGGTCTTGTCTTTGGATGAATGAAATTGTAACAAACTCAACAAAAATATATTCCACATTTGCTGTGGGCATAAAATAGCATAATTATAATAGTAATGGTAATAATGATAAATTATGATAAAAAAATAATTATAATACATATACCAAAGGCTTTTTCACCCTCACATGGGAGGTAGCCAAAAAACAAAGGTATAGAAACCATTTCCACCCATTGTATCTTGTCCACTGCCCTGGGTCAGAAGCAGTGTCGCAAGACACAGGACATCCACAGCAATAATAATAATAATAATGATAATAATAATAATAATAATAATAATAATAATGATAATGATAATATGGCTTGATGATGATATGGTTCAACGTCACAAACTCCCCCTTATCGGAGGGCCAGGAGGTGCCTCTCACAGAGGACTTTGTAGCGTGGAATTTCATGAACCATACCCTTGGTTCAACTTCGCCGGTGGCATGGTTCGAACCGCCATCCCCTCGACCTTTGCCGCAAGTAACGACGCCTTAACCCGCTCAGCCAATTAGGTTCCAATAATAATAATGCTGAAAAATGAGTAAAACAGGACGGTGCCATTTTACAAAGTTGTTATGATTTACTCGTAAATTATGTCATGATATAATTATACAATTATACTTGTCTCGAAAGGATTTTGTGAGTTCAGTTGGCAAGGAACAGGTTCCAACATTCATGGGGACCATATTTCATATTTCATAACTTCAGGAGAATTGCAAGATATGCTGAGTGATCTTTACGGGGAAAGTCTCAAATCAGGTTTAGCTTTGAGAGCAAAACCAAAGTATTGTTCAAAGTAATGTTCAAAGATTATGAATTAGATGGCAAATGCTGGAAAATATAGTATGTCAAAGGATGCGAAAATGAAGTCTTAAAAAGTAATCGAAGGTGAAATTCTGAGGGCAATTATTTAGGTCAAGTGGTAAAACTAACAAGAAATAGTGAAATTTAAAGGAAAGTGCGAACCACTTATGGTTAAGAAATGTATGGCACTGTAGACAAACACCACGAGAGTCTCTACCTGTGCACAGATTTTACAGTCAGTGTATATTCTCGGCTATGATCTACGGATGTTAAACTTAGAAAGTCACAAGGGAGATGGAGAAAAGGTAAGGCTTGTACGCGGCGCAAGATTATTCACGGGGTTAGAAGCGCTGGTAAACTATAACAGAAAATGGGAAACTGAAATAAATTATTGGATGGAATCGATAAAGGACCGGGAACTGAGTCGGACAGGACAAGTAGCGAGAAAGGAAGAAGGAAAATGGAGCAGGTGTGCTACTAACTGGATGCTGAGAGAAAGGAAGCGTAGGAGAGAGAGTCCGAAAGCGACGCAGCAGTGGTTGGCGTAGTCGTGGTTGTGGAAGGCCCTTGTTCAGCTGTGGACACCGAATGGCTTATTGATTGATTGAGCCCTTTGTCGAAGTAATTTTGTGCTTTGGTTGCGTGGGAAAGCGGTCCTTTCCAAGCCGCAGCCAGCAACATGTCGTTTCTTTATGGGTTGCTGTTCAGGGAACTCGCATTTGTCGAGATGAAATGGATATGTAGAAGGAAAAAGATGACTATTTTCTTAGTGTTTAATCCTAAGTGTTGGAAGTAGATCTAGTGGCAGAAAGCTGTCGAGCATTTAGTGTCACTGGGTCATGACATTGGACCAGAAGGGCAAAAAAGGGGCAAATGCGATTCGTAAAAAAACAGGGGAGGGGTGGGACCCAAATAAAGAGAAAGGGGAGGACGGGGGAGGGAGGGAGGGAGGGAGGGAAGGTGGGGGTAGCTGGAAGAATGTATGAAAGTAGGTTCATGTGGACTGAAAGAGAAAGGCGAGTGAGGAGGAGTAGTAGTAGTAGGAGGAGGAGGAGGGAAGAGTAGGTTGCACTGCCAGGGGGCACATGTACAAGAAGGGCAGGGCACTGGTGGTGGTGGTAGTGGTGGTGGCGGTGAGGAGGAGGGAGTTATAGTGAGGGAAAGTCGGAAGGTTAATCATCACCGCGCTGAAGAATGTGGTGGCACTCTTTCGACACACGGTGCCACGTCTAGTGCCTCTGTGACTTTCTCCTCGTTTCACTTGAACATAATGCCATGCCCTGCTTGTGCGCAGGTGATGGCTTAATGGCACTATGTATCCCCTTTCGTGTGGCAGAAGCGTGGGTTTACTTGTATGTAATACGATGATCTTGTCCAGGTGGTGACGCCATGGGGCATCATGTTCCCGACTCTTGGCACAGTGACGGTTCCTCGCACTATGGATTGCTATTATTTATTTATTCGTTTGTTTGTTTGCGTATTTTATGTTATCTTGAAAAAGTACCATGTTTTCGTTTGTTTAGTGTATGTTTCACATACGGAGGGTAATGTGACCGAGGGTTATCTTTCCCAATGATATGTTTCCTGATTGATGGCCGTGCGTACGTACGTACTACATGCACACACACACATACATACATATATTACACATAAGACACGCGCGCGCGGGGGATTGCGGTCTTTGTGTGTGTGTATGTAATGTGAGTATGTATGTATGTACGCACGGCCATCAGTCAGGAAGCATACGAGTATCATTGGGAAAGATAACATTACCTCAGTCACATGACCGATTTGATGTTGAGTCACTGTTTACGGACATTCCATGGTTACCCCCCAAAAAAAAAATATATATATATATATTTAGATTCCTCTTGCCTTGGCCCTCTTGGTAGTGAGTAGGCTCGCAAAGCTTCCACTTAAAGAACCAATGGAAACAAATTGATTGTAGGGAGAATTTAGCCTTGTTTAGCTTACATTACCACCCATATTTCCTAAACTTGGGTGTGTAGGTCTTAGGGGCTTTCAAGCATGAGATATTTTATATATCTTGAAAGAAAACACAGTAAGCACAAAGCATTAATTCTCCCCTGGTCGAGTCTAGAACTATTCTTATGAACATACGAATCATTCAATATTTTTATTTATCACTGATTTAGTGTCATTCCCCCTTAAATACCAATAGAAACCTGATGAAGAATTTCAGTTTGTGGTTGTAGGAGACGGTTAGAGGGGTGGAAGTATTACGTTACAAGTAGATTATCTACTAGTTATAACTAGTCCAGGTCTTCGTAGTTTATGGTTACTTGGGGTATTTAATCTAGGAGGGAGAGGCTGAATACACATAGGCTGATACAACCATGGCAATGCTACATTATCTCTCTCGACCTCACCCTCCCTCCCCATCTATCTCTCTTCTCTCTCTCTCTCTCTCTCTCTCTCTCTCTCTCTCTCTCTCTCTCTCTCTCTCTCTCTCTCTCTCTCTCTCTCTCTCAAGTTAGCCACGTCTTATTGTATAGGGTAATGTGAAATTTTCAAAAGGACAGAAAGCAACGGCAAGGAGGAGGGAGAAGAGGAGGAGGAGGAGGAGGAGTACAAGCAGAAGAAGAAGTAGGTGTTGATGCAAATGAAGGAATTATCTCAATCTTTCATGTTGCCGGGTTGGGCAGGTTCCCGTGCACTCGAATCAGTAGGGGGGGGGGAGGAAGAGGAGGAGGAGGAAAGAGGAGAAGATAAAGAAAGAAGAGGAGTAAGATGAGGAGGAGGAGGGCATGATGAAAAAAGAGGTGGAGGAGAAGAGAAAGAAGAAGATAAAAGGATAAAAAAGGAAGACTAAAAGAAAGTGGTGGGATCACATGAGTAGGAGTAGGTGAAAAAGGAGGAAGAAGAAGAGAAGGGAGGAAGAAAGGAGAGGTGTGGAGAGGGAAAGTGGGTTAAAGAAGGGAAGTGCCGAAGACACTATTCCTGCAAAGTCTGCATTCTGTCTGCGTTTGTTGAAGAAGCCCACTAAGTCGACATGACGTCACTGAGCTCTCGAGACAGCGACATGACGTCACTCATAAGCCCCGCCCCCCTTAGTAGGCATAATTAGTCTTTGCAAGTCAAATCCACAATCCTGTCTATTATCCCTCTTGTTCTACTTCAAATTTGTGTATGTTTACTGTCGTTGACTTTAATTTTCGTGTTTACTTGATACTGTATAGAATAATCTCCATATCCTTTGTGTGTGTAAATGTGTGGGATTTACCATGGTCTTGGATCACGTGTTAGACCTGTGATGGGAGCTAATACTGGATGAGAGCTCAGAGCTCATATATGGCCTCTCTCTCTCTCTCTCTCTCTCTCTCACACACACACACACACACACACACACACACACACACACACACACACACGCACGCACGCACGCACGCAGAACTCCTTGCCCACCAGGGTTGGAGTGCTGACTCGTAGTGCACCGATGCTGAAATCTGTGTGTGTGTATGAGTGAGTGTAATTCACCATGATCTTGGGCCACGTATTGGACACGTGATCTGTAGCTGTTACCCTTCCAGACGAGAGCTTAAAGATCATATATGGCTCGATCTATAAATGCGTGCGTGTCTACGTGTAGGGTTGTGGTGGCGGGGGGGGGGGGCGGCTCAGTTCCGGAGCAATGTACGTGCAGCTGCCTGTCGCCAGCTGTTGTCCTCTCGGCAGGCGGGCTTCAGCCTGAAAGTGGCCGCTTCCGGTCGGGACCCCTGTCCAGGGACCGCACATTAGGGAGGGGGGGTGCATATGCCACCTTGGGGGGGACATTTATGGGGGGGGGCAATTCTAGTCTGGACATGCCGACCACAAGACTGAATATTTTAACGTAATATACGAAATTTGCCTTAGAATAAACAGAATATGAAATGTTTCCTCTGTATCCTTTCTGCAATAGGGACACACATATATATATATATATATTTTAATCTGTTTAATTATTTCACAAGCAAATGGCTATAATAGGCATTAAGGGATGGTGGTGATGGGGGGGAGGGGGCGTTTGTCGTTCGCCAGAATAAACTAATTGAAGTGTGTCACCCAACTTTATCGGGTCGCTCGCGCGGTTATTTATTTTTTGTTTATTTTATTCTCATGTTATCGAATTTATTTTTCCATTTCTTGTTTCGTTTTTATTATTTTGATTTTATTTCTTGTTTTATTTTCCGTGTGTACCTTCCCTGCCACGTCACTCCTGCAAACTTCTCTGACCCAACCCACCATGAATAGAATCTGCAGACGGCAGCCAGAATTAACACACATAAACACCAAAATCTTTCATCTTTTATATAATTTCACAGACGTGGGACCAAGGTCTGAACAAGAACAGGACAGTTCTTTTTGAAGAAAATATATATGACGTCATGATTCGTTTGACTCGCTTCCTCATGACGGCATGTTTTCTTTCCGAGGTGGACCGCCCTGTTCTTGTTCTGACTTTGCCCGGGTCCTGTAGAGGTACATTTTAAACCGAATTAAATTGCCTGCCGTTAGTAAGAATAAAGTATATAATTTTTTATATATTTTTTCAGTGTAAAGTACTCGGTGAATGGTAATTAGGTCAAGCATTTTGTGATTGATTCATTGATTGATATTCGGGGGAGATCGATATAAAAATCTTGGATCTATTGTAGAAAGTTATGTCTATTTTTTTTTTATTTTAAGCTTGAAATGATCATATGTGTATGTGTGTGTACTTACATGTAGTCGTACACAGGCAAGAATGTACGCAAACACACGTATTTGCTCTCTCTTTCATCTTGGCCTCTCTCTCTCTCTCTCTCTCTCTCTCTCTCTCTCTCTCTCTCTCTCTCTCTCTCTCTCTCTCTCTCTCTCTCTCTCTCTCTCTCTCTCTCTCTCTCTCTCTCTCTCTCTCTCTCTCTCTCTCTCTCTCTCTCTCTCTCTCTCTCTCTCTCTCTTTCCAGTCACATTCTCTGTCACATACATGCATACATACATGCATACATACACACTCGCATGTACGTATACCTGCACACGTACATTTGGCTTGAGCCGTTACAGCAGCTCAGGCATTGCAGGAGCAGCTTCCCAGCTCACTGGACAGCTGTGAATTCTTGCCTGGACAGCTGCTGCTGCTGCTGCTCGGCCTTGAACCCACGGAGCCAGCCAGCCACGGTGTGGGTAATCTTACACAATGGAGTGTGTGTGTACATGTTTGTGTGCACATGTGTGTGCGTGTGTGTACATTGTGTGTGTACGTGTGTATGTGTGTACATGTGTGTGTACATGTTTGTGTACATGAGTGCACATGTACGTGTGTGTACATGTTTACGTGAGTGTGTACATTGTGCACGTGTGTGTACATGTGTGTGTACGTGTATGTGTGTGTACGTGTGCACGTAATTGGTTTATGTTGGAACAACACACTGGGGGTCCTGTCTTTTGTTCGCCAGTTATCATACATAAAGTTTTAAACTGTGTATGTGCGTGCGTATGTGCACGTGCGAGCGCACGAGTTAAAAGTTGTATATAACATGAAAAATGTCTTCAGCCATTCGGAGTCCACCCTGCATAGCATTGCCACTGCCACGTCACTCCTGCAAACTTCCCTGACCAAAAGAGTTCTTTCAATGATGGATAGAATAATCTGTCGGCAGTGAGAGTGAGAGTCTCTCTCTCTCTCTCTCTCTCTCTCTCTCTCTCTCTCTCTCTCTCTCTCTCTCTCTCTCTCTCTCTCTCTCTCTCTCTGGGTGTGTGTGTGTGTGGGGAGGTTACTTGAATTGCAGCTGCCCGTAGCGGGGGTTGGAGGGGGGTTGACTTTGTCCGTATGTGTAGATAATGTGTTGTTCTGTTGTGCTTTCCCTCACAGTGTGGAATTGTTATGTAAATTGTATCTGCCGTAGTTCCGAATATGCCGTTGACGCCTCTCCACTGTTGTCATTGTCATTACTCGTGTCAGTATTGGGGTTGGCGTCGTCGTTGTCGTCGTCGTCATCATCATCATCATCATCATTATTATCATTATCATTATCATTATCATCACCATCCAGCTAGGGATTTCTGTTATTACAGGGTACACTTCCAATAACCGGAGAGAGAGACTGTATGTGTGTGTGTGTGTGTGTGAGAGAGAGAGAGAGAAAGAGAAAGAGAGAGAGGACGGAGAATGACGTATCTAGAGCAATATAATAATCTTTGTTATCCAATATAAAAGACTGTTTTAAGGATTTAATAAGAGATTGTTTCAATATCTTAACTAGGTGTGAAGAGGTTAGGCAACATTATGAAAATAGTTTTAACCCCAAAAGCCCATCGGTGAAACATTTTGTCCCGTTGAAGTTCTCTTCCCTATTATGCCTGATGATGTCAAAAGATGGCACCGAAACTTTCCCAGGTCACGCCCCCTATACTCGTTGCATCGAAAAATGGCCGTTAGGGCGTAGCACTGGGCGTCCCCCTGTGTTGCCACATAATTATTTTATAATCTTATTTTATTTTATAATCTTATTTTATATTTTTATAATGTTGCCACATATAATTATATTATAATCTTTTGTCACACACCACCACTGAGGTAAAAATCAAAGTAATGTTTTCTATACAAAGGTTTTGTTTCCTCGAGTCATAGACATGTCATATGAGCAAAAGAGAACGACGTTGCCGCTACAATTATTCTCTGGCCCCGCCCCCCTCACGCTGCATTCAGTGTGAGCCATGCGGGCCGTGTTATCTGTGGAGATGTGGCAACACCGGGAAATCTCCTAACCCCGCCTTAGCGGTCACTTCTCGTTGCGCTGACTATAGCATTCCTCACTTTCCCCCCAACCACCACCACCACCCTCATCGCCACCAACACATCCTAGATGTAAGGCAATCCAAAACATTTATTTTTCTTGATAAACAAGTGGATGTGTTGTGGAGGTGAAATTTAACCTCACGAATGATTTTGTTTTTGGTGTTTTTTAAAGGTAGGGTTGCATTATTTGTGTGGAATTCTTGTGTAGAGTGTTTCAGCCGGGATGTTTTATTTTTATTTTTATTTCTTACTTATTTTATTATTTACATATTTATACTTTTATTTCTTGATTTGTTTATTTGGTTATTATATATTTAATTTTTTCTAATAAAAGACGTGTATGTTCGGGACTTATAGCCTTGCCCAGTATGTCGATGATGCCTGATGACGTCAAGTCGGCACTCGCTCGGAAATGGGCGGTTCTTAGAAGAGCGCTGACCAATGAGCGCTTTCGGGCGAATGCAACGTCACTGCTCTGATTAGTACGGTGACGCCATCGCCTGGCTTGCCCGAAGCAGAGTCGTCGTAAAATGATCGTGGATGAGTCTCAACCAACTCGTTTCACAGGCGACTGCATCAGGTGAAAGGGGATTTTAAATGAAGGTAGTAGTCTTGATGTGATAATAAAATCTTCGAAAATGTCTACCTTCTCTTTCTCCTCCTCCTCTTTCTCAGCCTCCTCCCTCTCCTCCTCCTCCTCTTCCTCATCTCTCCCTCCTCCCACTCCCCTCCCACGTTTCCTCCTGATCGCGTGATGGTGGCAGAAACACAAACGTTTCCGTCTACTAAAACGTTTTGGAGTCCCATTGCCTCGTATCCCTGTGATAGAACTCCTTCAAATGTAAGTAAAGCGTCTGGGATCAGCTGGAGTAATGTATATAGTGCATGTCACCGTCATTGATTGGTTGGTTGTGACCATAATGATAGGGTTGTTATTATTATTATTATTATTATTATTATTATTTTATTTATTTATTTTTATTCATGTATTTTGCACTCGTCAATCGAAATCCCACCCTTTCTGGACCACGAATATGTTTAACAAAGAGCCTCATACCAACTAGCACACAAACATACACGACAGAACCTCATTATCAGGATGTCACTTATACTGTACACATACTCGTCCTCCAGAAAGGGTGGATAAAGACGGTGATCGAGAGACGCAAGCAAGGGTGACGTCCCACGCCAGTCAGGATTTGTCTTCGACGAATTAATTAATTATTTGATAGGGAGCGTTGGATGCTGGAAGAGGAAGGTGAATGGAAGAGGAAGAGGAGGAGGAGGAGGAAGAAGAACAGAGAGGAGTAACAACAGGAGGAAGAAGACAAAGAGGAGGAAGGTAAGGTAGAACAGGAGAAGGGGGGGAGGGAGAGGTGGAATATGATTAGGGAAATGAAGAAAAACATAAACATGATACCCCTAGCTAGTATCTTAAGTATCGACGTATTAACTAAGGGAATAAAAGAAGTGAGGAGCGTACGCCAAGAGGCGCTGAGTAGCTACGGCCGAAGCCGTCACCTTTGCCTAATGTTGAGGGTCAATATTATTTGGAAATATTTGGAATATTTTCAGTCAATGTCCGTTGTATAGGGGAATGTACAAATTATTACGACGATGGTCAAAAGGACGACGACGACAACTTTGGTCGTAGAATTGAGAGCGAAGACGACATGTAGACGACGATGACGACGGCAGTGCCATAAACGAGTAAAATTAGTAAATAAGATAAATGAAATGCAGCAAAAATATTGTAAAGTAACAAAGTCAAGATATGTAAGGTTTCTTCATGCTTGCTGAAAATGTCGTTAAGTCGACATGACATCAAGTCGCTGTCAGACGTTCTTCTCGTTCTCCGAGAGGGCGATGTGACGTCACCCATAAGCTCCGCCTCCTCTGAACACTGACAGACTTTGACGAAAGCGAGAACAAAAAAGAATGAAGCCTAACTGCTTAGTGTAGGCTTTATGGTCTCTTGCAGTTTCCTTCAATCGTATGTTCTTATGTAAGCCAAAGGAAAACGAAAACGTCGATAAAGAATTACAAAAAAAACTGTACCACCGACAATAAAAATAGGAACAACGGAACCAACAACAAAAACATAATCAACGTCAACAACCACAACGCCAACATCAACAACAGTAACAACAACAACAACAACAACAACAACAACAACAACAACAAAACCTTCAGTGTGACCACAAACTTCACCCAAGGAAAGGCAAGACGCGGCAAAGAATAAGAGAAGATGGTTAGACCAAATAGACATCAACTCTACGGAAATTAATAAAATAGCCTGGCGTTCAGTTAGAGGAAGTGCCGCAAGGGACGGAAGGGTTGAAGTAAGTCTACGTACTTTTCGGTTCGACGCAATATCGCGAACAAAGGAATCTGGCAAACCTTTAGTGAAAGGGAACAATACTTATATATACTTTGTAGTGTTTGATGATAAAGCATCCTATTTCTGTCTACTCGTAACTCTTCCTTTGTCATTACTGTAGAATTAGCACTCCCCCTCTCTCTCTCTCCTTTCTCTATTTCTCTCTGTCTCTATCTTCCTCCCTGTCGCTCCCCCTGTTCCTCCCTCTCTCCCTCCCTCCTTCTCTCTCCCCCTCTTTCATCCCCTCTCCCCCTCTCTCTCCCCCTCTCTCTCCCTCCCCCCTCTCTCTTCCTCCCCCTCTCTCTTCCTCCCTCCCCCTCCCCCCTTCCTCACTCACTCTCCCCTCCCCCACTCGCCCCCTCTTTCTCCGCCTCTTTCTCTCTCTTTCTCCCTCCCTCCCCCCCTCTCCCTCCCTCCCTCCTCCTCTCCCTCTCCCTCTCTCTGTCATGCATTTGCATAGTTATGGCATGTCTTGGGTCAAGTTTGGATGTCCGCACTCGGTCGAGTGCACCAAGTGAGCCGCACCTCACTAGCCGAAGAACTTATTGGCCCACTTACCAAGTGGCCCAGCTGACGTCATACAGGGGGAGAGTACCAGGCCCGGGGGGGGAGGAGCGGGGGAGACCTGCCGTTGCCTCCACCCAGATGCTCTGCTGAAGCACATGCGTTTGATTCGCTCACTTTCTCTCTCTCTCTCTCTCTCTCTCTCTCTCTCTCTCTCTCTCTCTCTCTCTCTCTGTGTGTGTGTGTGTGTATGTAACAGTGCGTGTGGATATGAAGTGCACACGCACTCACACACACTTGCGCATGTACTCATGCACATGCACACACCCGCACGCACGCAAACACATACATATGATGTTAAAACTAGGTATAATAATGGGAAAGTAAGAAACAGAACATACATACACACACACACGCACACGCACACAGACACGCACACAGAGAAAGAGATGTAGATATGTTTCTGTGTCTGGGCGTGGGCCAATTTCTTCATTGGGGGCGTGTCACTTATGAACAAAGAAGTGGGCGTGGCCAAGTCTCGGTGCGCGGTTGCAAGAACCTGGCTATATATTATGGGCGTGCAGGCGAGGGCTTGTGGGCGTGGGCATGCGTCGTGGTTAAGGGGTTTGGATCCTTCCTAATGAGATTGAATCGCTCTTAAAGGGGTTGGATTCTTTTGTTAGAGGATTCGAATCCTTTAAGAGGAATCGAACCCCATTAAGAGTGGTCAAACCCCATTGAAAAGGAGAATTAAACCCATTAAGAATTATCAAGTCCCATTTTTAGAATCCATTCCTGGCGTTCGTATAATTGAAATAAAATCGGGACTAGCATTTTTGTAAATCTGATCATGCAAGCAGAGTATGATTTCATATTTTAAGAGGGATTTTTTTCCTTGTTAAATTAGGGCAGCTGTAATATACAGGTGCACTCTGTACACAGGTGTTGGGTTATGTGTGTGTGTGTGTATCATCTGCTTAATTATGTATTTTTAAAGGTCTGTATTTACATTAGTCTAAATGTTTATACGTGCTAAATATATCAAATATTTGTTCTATTCCTACTATTCATTATATATATATATATATAATATAAAATTTTACCTTTATTTTATTTTTTTATTCTTTTATATATATATTTCAGTTTGTTCTTTTATTTGATTATCTTTGTTTTTTCGGTTACTTTGTTTTCAACCAGGGTGTTTGACGTCATCACCCATGATGAAATGCCGTAACCTTTGTGATATCATCGTGACGTGAAATCGTCGTTTTCGTCAAATTGTTGGGCCTTTTTGGGTGTCAGGTGACGATTGTTGCTGGTAGTGTTTTTGTGGTTTCTATAATACATTAATTATTATTATTATTATTATTATTATTATTATTATGACTATTATTATGATTACTATTATTATTACTATATTGTTATTATTACCATATTACCATGTTATTATTACTATTGTTTTTATTATTTTAGTATAGCTGTTATTAGTATTTTTATAGTTATTTGTTATTGCTATTGCTTTTATCTTATTGTTGTGATTGGTATTGTTATATGGGTCACATAAAGAATTGCCACCCCAGAACGCCCACATGAAGAATTGTCACCCCATGAGATCCCACCCGAAGAACTGTCACCCCATTACGCCGAATATCAACAGACTTCGACAGGGTGACAATTGTTCATGTGGGCCATCCTGGGTTTACGATTCTTCGATTGTATAAGTTGATGACAATAAACATAACCCTCATTCAACCTAACTTAATCTAACCTAATCTAATCTTTATTCCACTGTTGATATTCGGCGTACTGGGGTGACAGTTCTTCGGGTGGGATCTCATGGGGTGAGGATTCTTCATGTGAGCGTTCTGGGGTGACAATTAAATTTTTTATGTGGGCGTTCTGGGGTGACAATTCTTCATGTGACCCGTAACTTTTATTGGCATTGCTAATTATTATTGTTATTGCTGTTGTTATTATTGTTATTGTTATTATATTTTTATTTAATCTTTATTTCTCTTTTTTAAGGGACGAAAGCATACAAGTCCGGGGCGCGGACACTTGGAACTGTCCCACAATGCATCAGTGTCATACAGATACACATTTCGATTTTGTTGTATTAATAAGTGTTGTATAATAGGTTTGCAATTTAGTGATGAAGTGAATACGGAGTATGTATGGGTATTAGCAAGGGAAGGATTATTCTCATAGTTATGTAACGAACTAGGGTAGGTACTTATGTCCAGAGTAGTCTTCTGTTGTCCTTTTAAGGTTAGCCAAATCCTTTCTCGATTCTGCGCATGCGCGGTTGCGTGGGGGCGTCGCACAGCGGGCAACCTGCAAACTCACTCGTGGGCAGGGGCGAGAAGGGGGACGGGGGGAATGTTTGGGGGGGTTGAATCCCTATTCTAATTAACGACACGCACTTCTTAGGATGTAGGTTTGGGTTAATTAATCTAGTTATCTTGGGTGTGACCTAGCACTGCCAGTCACTAATTAGCTTAGATTCTGTCAGTTCACTATTTTATTTGAATTTTATTTATTTGTTTTTTGTAGGCAAGGTGATTTTTTGTCTTATCAGTTTCATAGAAAAGGAACATTACAGGAAATCATGAGAAGACTTCAGCGGGAATTATTTTGAAATCGTCGAAATCAGTAATTTGGTGTTGCTAAGCAAAGGCACCAGTCGCTCTCGAACTTTTTTTGATGCTATGAATTCTCAACATTCGTCTCTGCTTCTTTCTCTCCATTTTTCTCCCAAACCCCTCCCCGTCAAAGAGTTATAAGTAATGATAATGATAATAAATGTTGAAGAGAAACCCCTTTGTTTTACGACAAATTTGACAATCATCATTACCTTCTGTCAGGACAGATTGATGGTTTAATTAATTAATTTATTATTATTATTGTTATTATTATTATTATTATTATTATTATTATTATTATTATATATATTTTTTCAATTCCTCGCAATAGAAATATATAATTCATAACATGAGGCCATGCCCCCCCCCTCCCATTGGCTCAGACCATTTTCAAGTCCAAATGTCCGGGTAGGTTAGCAGTGCTAATGTTGGAGTAATGCTCATGGGGTCCCGTATCTTTTCCTTCATTTGTCAAACCATGCCTTGATTTTTTTATAGTGTTGGCTTGAGTGTTATTGTTGTTATTATTACAAAAGAGAAGCATGCAGACAGGAGACCTTTTGGTCCATAACTAGGTCGGATGCCAAAAAATATATAATAATGATAAACAGATAAATAAGAAATATTATTATTGTCATTATTATTATTATTATTATTATTATTATTATTATTATTATTATTATTATTATTATTATTATTATTATTATTATTAGTGGCATGATTAACATTACTATTATTATGATTGACATTATTATATTTTTCATTTTACTGTGAGGACGGTTTCCTGTCTGGGTTGGAGTCCGCATGAGATGGCTTTATGACCCTGCTGCTGGATCGGTTTGCCCACACTTTTATGACGGGGGCACCCTCCTGGAACGAGGGAGTCAGAATTTCCTTTAACCTCCTCTCTTTCTCTCTCTCTCTCTCTCTCTCTCTCTCTCTCTCTCTCTCTCTCTCTCTCTCTCTCTCTCTCTCTCTCTCTCTCTCTCTCTCTCTCTCTCTCTCTCTCTCTCTCTCCATCAGTAAAGATATGGGGTTTATTGTTGCACACATTTAATCATGGAAGACTTCCATATTTTATTTCATTATTTTTTTTTCGCTCTGATTCCTGCCTCGGTGTGAACCAAAAATTCTCCAGTGACCGTAGGTGTGACGAGTGCATCGTTCACGTGAACAGTTGCAACGCTGGCGCCGGAGATCGAGAGAAGCCGCGGTCAAGACGATGACGTCATCCGAGAACTCGGGATCTGGCGTCTGCAGAGATCTGGTGCCAGGATTTGGCGTCAGGATTTGGTGCCAGGATTTGGCGTCTGGATTTGGCGCCAGGATTTGGCGTCTGGATCTGGTGCCAGGATTTGGCGTCTGGATCTGGTGCCAGGATTTGGCGTCTGGATTTGGTGCCAGGATTTGGCGTCTGGATTTGGTGCCAGGATTTGGCGTCTGGATTTGGCGTCTGGATTTGGTGCCAGGATTTGGCGTCTGGATTTGGTGCCAGGATTTGGCGTCTGGATCTAGTGCCCGGATTTGGCGTCAGGTTGAACTCAGTGCCAACATGTCAATAATCTTTTATTTAACCCATTCTCTGCCCCGGGGAAGATTGGGGGTTCCTCAACTGAATGGAATGGCCTGGCGGAAGATAAAACATGTTTACTAGTGAATGGGAGTGACTGGGGAGTCAACCGTAATAGAAAACTTAGTTCATTACGATGACATCATCCATAAAGGAATAAAATCGTCTGGCGTCAACCAAAAACGAAAACCTGAACATTTTGTTATGGGAGGGGGAGGGAGAGGGGATGGGGGAGGCCAGTGGAATAAACAAGAGTACCGTGCGGCAACCTGAACAGAAAATAAAAAAAAAGGAACGGCGCCATTTATTTATTTTATTATTGTTTTTTCAATTTTATTTATTTTATTTATTATCTTATATATATTTTTTTTATGAAAAACATTCAATTGCTTATGGGACACCTTCGCTACCTTGGCAAGTGACACGGGGACGAATAGGAACGTCTGGGGACAGACAGAATGAAGGCAAGAGTACTACCAGGTACGCAAGGCCGTGAGGGTACTATTTGTGGGCGTAACTTATGTGGGCGTGAGTGAGGCCCGGGTCAGGACCTTGAGTTTACTCCAGGGTCCGCACCGGTCCATCTGCATAATTATGGGCCTCTTGCCGGGGTGGTGGTGGTGGTGCAGCCTCTCTCTCTCTCTCTCTCTCTCTCTCTCTCTCTCTCTCTCTCTCGCTCTCTCTCTCTCTCTCTCTCTCTCTCTCTCTCTCTCTCTCTCTCTCTCTCTCTCTCTCTCTCTCTCTCTCTCTCTTTCTCTCCTCTCTCTCTCTCTCTCTCTCTCTCTCTCTCTCTCTCTCTCTCCTTGGCGCGCTCTCTCCCTCTATCTCTACCTCTCTCCTTTCCCCCTCCCTCTCTCCTTCCCCCCTCCCTCTCTCCCACTCTCCCTCCCCCTCCCTCTCTCCCTCCTTGCTTCACCTAAAATGAAATAGTTAGTTTTATTTGCATAGGTATGTGTTGGGGGGAAGGGGGTGTGGGCTAGTGGTCAGAGTATTCGACTCACGTTGTGACGAAACGCGTTTCGAAGCTTCCCCTGAATCCCTTCCTTACCTGATGGCCCTTCTCTTTTTACCTTGTCTGTCGCCAGACGATTTTATTCATTTCCCTGAAACCCTCAGTGTATATATATATATATATGTGTACACACGCACACACACACACACACACACACACACACACACACACACACACACACACACACACACACACACACACACACACACACTGTTAAGATGAAAGAGGGGCTGCATTTAAGTCTCAACCATCTCTTGTATCTTGTACTTTCCTAAAGAGGGCTATAGCTGTTAGACGAAATATAGAAGTTTAACTTTCGTCTTAGTTTCCTTTTTATATCCAACGGTGGGTTCTTCGTGCGTTTCACAATCGTGCTACTACATTTCGTCCCGGAGATGTATGTGTGTGTTTACATATATAATATAATATATATATATATATATATATATATATATATATATATATATATATATATATATATATATATATATATATATATATATACCATCGATAGTAGCAGCTATGTAATTTCAACAGTCAAGTCCGACCGTCGTGTAGTATTGAACTCTGTGGAACACGTGGAAACGGCCAAACGCGTGAGATAATGTTTGTGTGCTTGTGGGCTTTGTTTACTTCGAGTATGGCCGAGGGTGTCGCTTGGGAGGTGATGTCTTGAGGTGAAATTTAATTTTACCCGTTTTTTTATTTATTTATTTATTTGTTTTGTTGTATTTGTTTACTTGTTTATTATTTTGAGTAGAATGCAGCAGACTGGAGTGAAATGTTGTATCAATTTTATTCATTTATTTATTTAATTCATTTATTTGTATTTCCACATTTGTGTATTATACTGTCCGGGACATACAAAGAGAAAGGTGTTGTTTGGGGAATGGGTGGGTGGGTGTGGGTGCGAGGATAAAGAGCAGAGAGATAGAGAGAGCGCCGCGTTGGTGTGAAGGCTGGAGAGAGTATGTATATAAAAAAACGAAAGACTGAGAAGTGACTGAGAAAAGAACAAGCAAGCAATTAAGATTTTTTATTATTAAAAATGTGCGAGAGAGAGAGAGAGAGAGAGAGAGAGAGGGCAGAAGATCCAGGGGCATCGCAGATTCAGAATGAAGAAGACAAAATGAAGTAGATTGGTGGGAGGGCCGTGACGGAGGAGGAGGAGGAGGTGGATGGGAAGGAGGAGGAGGTGGATGGGAAGGAGGAGAAGGTGGATGGGAAGGAGGAGGAGAAGGTGGATGGGAAGGAGGATAATGGGGAGGAGGAGGTGGATGGGAAGGAAAATGGGGAGGAGGAGGAGGAGGTGGATGGGAAGGAGGAGGAGGAGGTGGTTGACTGACCATGACAAAGGCGACAGTGGGTGGCGGCGTCGGCGGCGTGAGAAAGGAAGTAATCCGTGAGGAAAAGGAGATCAGCGTCGTCTCGTGAGTGGGCTCTTGTGAAGTCCTGTTTGGAAGGGACGGTCTGGTGGGTGGGAGGGGGTGGGTTCACGCTAGGAGACGCTCAGTAACGTCCTTTGTGTTTGTGTTTATTAGGCAAGTACGTGTCAGAATTAGCTGTGGGATTTGGGACCACTTGAATAAAGATGAATAAATAAACAAACAAACAATTATGTGATAACCATGAAAGCAAACAAATAAATATATAAATAAATAAACAAATGAATAAATGAATAAAACCGGGGCGGGTTTGACCAGCGCTTCTATCCACTACAACCTCACCCCACTGTCGTACGAAATGTGGACGTGAGTGGATAAGAGGTGGAACAATTGTCCTTCCAATCAGGTGGAACTGCATTATAGAGAAGTTTGCAGGAGTTACGTGGCAGGTGGGCGTGCCCTGCGAGCCGAGGGTGACCTTGGTAGCAGATGTCCGTATAGGGGTGATGGAGTGGGACTTCGTCACCCATCTGGCGGCCTGGTACCGGTATCTGGTGACGCGCCTGGAATAGGGCTACTTACCGCAGATAGTGTAGGGTCAACTGGTCGAGTGGTAAAAGGATTGTCAGAACTTATGTCCTCTTCTCTCTCTCTCTTTCTTTCTCTTTCTTTCTTTCTCCCCCCCCCTCTCTCTCTCTCTCTCTCTCTCTCTCTCTCTCTCTCTCTCTCTCTCTCTCCGCCCAAAGTAGTAGCTGATATAGGGCGCCCTCCAACCACTGTGTGTGTGTGTGTGTGTGATTCACCATAGTCTTTGGATCACATGTTGGACTTGTGATCGACATCTATTTCCCTCCCGGAAGAGAGCTCAGAGCTCGTACATGACCGATCTATGACGTTTGTGTGTGTGTGTGTGTCGCATTAACTAGTTTGGCTTATGTATTTTACCTGTTTATGGTCTACAGGATTGAGGTTATTCACAAGATTTCCTTATCTTGTAACCCCAATCTCGGTTTTGGTGTTAATTTTCCGGTAAGATTTGGGCCTGCACTACTTTCTTTGCATGTTTCCTTACGATTATTTTTTTTTTACAGTTTTTAGATAAAGTCATTTTTTTTTCAAATGTCATATTTTTGTGAAATGAAAATGGGTAAGTTTTTTCTGGGCCCTGTTTATGTAAATAATTATTTTTTTGTATGTTTATGTTTTGGCCTGCGTTTGCAAATGATGCGTGCTGGGAGATGGGGGTTTGAGTGACGTCACAGTGACGTCGTGGTGACTTTTAGTACATATGTGGACAAAATTTGTATATTTGGAATTTGTATGCTTGTGCGTGTTTATGTTTGTAGGAAGATAACATTTTCTTAGTAATCTCCACCCAGATTTATTTTCATCGATAATTCATGAATGAAGTATATATTTTGTTGATACATTGTTACTGTATTAATTAATGTGGTAGATATTTTATTGATACATTGATACTGTTCTAGACGTCATCGCTCACACGGGATCTTTGCCTCATGTTGAGGCGCCAGGTTGACTTCGAGAAGCGAACAGAAAATATAACGTTATGAGGAAATTTCGTGGGAGATTGGATGGCATCTTTAGCGTCTCCTCATAATGCCAATTTATCATTATTATAAATTTTATTATTATTTTTATTTATTATTATTATTACTATTTTTATTTATTATTGTTATTTTCATCATTGTTATTATTATTATTAGTATTATTATTATTATTTTAAGTGAATTAGCAACTGTTGTTTGCGTCTTAACGGCGACATGACATCAGACATTGACGACATGACGTCATGTCGTGTGGACGGCCAGGCGAGGAGGTGAGGAAAAGACGACGACAATCCAGCGTCCCTCTGCCCCCGCCGCATTGCTGGGCAGAGTCGTACCAGCCCGATCGTTAAGCATCTGGCTAGCGTGGGGCTGTGGACCCAGCAGCTGTGGTCGGGAGAGGATGTGGTGCTCTGTGTGCTGTGTTCTGGGTCGTTTACGTTGCCAGATGTCCTTGGAGAGAGAGAGAGAGAGAGAGAGTTACTGTGGTAATAATGTTTGGAATAACTAATTTGTTCTTCGCCCAAGAATAAGAAGGAAGTTGTCATGGCCTTGACCTCTTTAGTCTCTCTCCCTCCATTCCTTCCTCCTTCTCCTCCTCCATCTTCCCCTCCTTCTTCCCTTCCTTCCCTGTTTAAACGACACACAGGGAACAGCGTGATGGTTTTCTTGCTCCCCTCCCTTCCCGCTACAAGGTACAAAGGAAACTGGGTTATGGAGAGAACTAAGGAAGAATAGTAGAAGTCAAACGTGATCAGCATTCGTCTTTAAAGTGCGTTACTCTGGTCCATAGGGGGGTTCCCTGAAGTCTATGAGGAACGTTCTCGAAGAACGTAATGATGATGAAAGTTGCAGGCCCAAGGTTGACGCGCGCTCGAATGTTTCGTATGGTAAAAGCGTATCTGCTTCACGTGACGTCACGTGGCGTCGTGACGTCACTGTGACGTGGGAGACCGTACGCGCTTGCATGTCTGTCTTGGAAGTGTGGTGTGGACGTTGGAGGAGGTGTGGAGGCGACCTGTCTTCGGCGCTTGAAGGAACGCGCGCACACACACACACACGCACGCACGCACGCACGCACGTAACCAGTGGAAACGCAAAGACGGAATCCCACAAGTATAGTTCTTATCCTGTATATTACAGTTACTGTAGGTAAATGCAGCCAGCTATGGGTCTGTGAGTAGGCTACAGCTTAGTGAGGTGCAGACAGACAGACGGACACAGACATACAGACACAGGAGGCATAAAGACAGACGGACACAGACATACAGATACAGCAGGCATACAGACAGACGGACACAGACATACAGACAGATGGACACAGACATACAGGCAGACGGACACAGACATACAGGCAGACGGACACAGACATACAGACAGACGGACACAGACATACAGACAGACGGACACAGACATACAGACAGACAGACGGGCATACAGACAGACAGACGGGCATACAGACAGACGGACACAGACATACATACAGACAGACAAGCATCGTTCACCCCGGATGATGATGATGATCTAGCCGGTGCTGGCGCTCGAATCCGGCGTCCTCACCGCGACATCCGGTGTATCCTTAACCCCCCCCCCCCCCCACCTTCCTTCTCCCGCCCGCCCCTCATCCTTCCGCCATTGTTTCGGTCGGTCCTCGCCCCCCCCAGCCCGGAGCCAAAGTCACCCCGGACCGTTTTTCGTGGACTTTACAAAAGCATTTGATTGCTTCATTTCAGCGACCCACAATTTGAGGTTTCGTTATTCCATGTAGGTGAGAGTACCCAAAAAATATTTTAGCAGGTTTTAAAGAAAAAAAATCTGAACAATGGTTTACGCTTTAGGTAGTTCACTATCAGAAGAGGTGATTTTTAGATTTGAAAGGATGCCTCCCTTTCCCCCTTCCCTTCTCCCCCCTTGTCTTCGGGGGCGCCCCCCCCCTCCACTCGGCGTCCCCCTAGATCCTTATGTAACGTCCACAGACTCTCAAGGTCGCGTAGTACCTTAGTCCCAAAGGTTATGTGAAGATCATTTTTGGGCTCAGAAGAGAAAAGAGAACAAGAAAGCCAGAAAAGAGGATAAAGGACGGAGTAGGCCGCTTACGATATAGAAAAGTTTGCAGGAGTAACGTGGCACGGGAATTGGTCGTGCTATGCCTTTGTACTGTGATGATGATTTTTGGGACAAAGGTCAAAGGTCACGAGCAACAAAGGCCTCACCATATCTCATGACTCGCACGGCTATGCTGACAGTTGCCACTCAACTCCTGCAAACTTCTCTATCTCGTCTTTCTAGGAAACATACATAGTGGTCTTAATACACCTTATATGGGTGTAGCCGAACAAGAGGATGGCGAGAAGTCTATGCTAGGAGGCGCTGAGTAGCTGCGGCCGAAGCCGTCACTTTTACCATAGTTTACGCTTTGGGAACTGATAGGGGGCAGGTAACAGTCACTGGTGTGAATCGGAGAATGGTGCGGGATTCGAACCCGAATTCGAATTCGAGACCAGCGTACAGGTGAACAAGATGTTAAAATATATATTAATCTTATATTTGGCAACTTGACCCTCCAATTTCAGATACACTTCTGAAATCACCGAAATGTAATTACCTTAAAATGGTAATACAGCGATCATTTCCTACTACAATATCAGAGGATACAATTATCATATTAAGATTTGAGGTCATTTGTTGTTCCAGGTTGGGCTGTATATTTTTTTAAGCCACGTTACTCCTGCAAACTTCTGAATATTTACTATAAATGTTTTATAGATGTTTCACAATTTGCACCCTGTGGTTTGGTGTTACCGTTTGTTCTACCGAGTCAAAGGCCTTTTCGTAATCTACGAAAGCTAAACACAAAGGGCCATTGTTTGCTGTGGTTTTCTTTAGTTGGTTTATTGTTTGCAGATAATCTAAAATGTAGTATCCAATTACGAAATTCCCCTTTTGTGCTGGTTTTCTTCCCAAGATCAATTAATGAGTAGAGACACATAAATAGATACGTTAGAATTTAGTCTATTTGTAAGAATTTCTGATTTTTTTTTTATGTTTGATAAACTAATAGGTCGATGATTACAAAGGTCGTTCTGGGTTTCGTATGAAATAAAATCATTATGATATTGTATCATCACACACATTTTTGTCCATGCACTTATGTCAAGAGGGAATAACGTCGTTATGTGTTATTTCTGATCTCGCGTTGGTGTTATGTTCACAATAGTGAAACTTTTTTTTTTCTTTTTCGTGATATCATTGTTATTATTATTTTTTTTTTTGTTCCTTTCCCTCTTTTTCGTCCACTTTTTCTTTTTCTTCTTCGTCTTTGTGGTCTTATTTTTCTTCTTCTCTTTTTGTCCTCTTTTTCTTCCCTTTTTCGTATTCTTTTTCTTCTCTTTTTCGTATTCTTCTTTTTCTTCTTCTTTTACTTCTTTGGTGCAAGGATAGAAATGCCAGAAACCCAAGGAGGACTATTGTAATATTTCTCTTAATATCCAAATCCATATTTTTTCTTCTTCCGTCTTTTGTGTAAAACAAAACACTAAAACTCTTTTGTTTCTCTCTTTGCAGGTGAGTGGCGCCCGTGAGGCTGAGCATGGGACGAAGTGTCTTGTTCACACTAGCGGTTACAACCGCGGCGGTGCAATTTCAGTATTAGTCAGTGAAAGGGTTCACACACAACCGCGCAGTCTTTCCTGGACTATGTGACACCGCCGCAGTTTCCGCGCGGTTCAAACCGCTAGTGTGCACAGGTCCTTAAGGTATGGCATCCCCTTCGACTGGCAAGTGGCATAAGACAAGAAACCTGGAATCGAGATCGGCTGTCGAAGTTTTATGATTTGCTGTTCGTTGGTTCATGTATTTACTTATTTATGTATTCATTTGTTGGTGAAATATTGGATTAAAATTTTGCCCTGAAACCTCTGGTAGATTTTAAATATTTGTCGTTCGTCGTGGGTTTCTGGAAAGTTCTGGAAGTTCTGTCAGAAAAAATAAAATAAAAAAAAAGGCAGAAAGGCTTCCATGGTAACGGTGAATGGATGAGAGAGAGAGAGAGAGACAGAGAGAGAGAGAGAGACAGACAGAGAGAGAGAGAGAAGGGGGTTGAATAGACGAGGTGGAGGTGGATGTGGGTCGGGGTTGATGATGTAGGAACAGCGGTGACGTCATGGGCTGTCTTGCCCTCTGTATTACACATATCAAGGTTACCGCAGAAACACCTGTAGTATGACAATATTCTCAGTTGGGACTATTCATTGGCTCTTGATTTGTGTCTCAAACACACACACACACACACACACACACACACACACACACACACACACACACACACACACACACACACACACACACACACACACACACACACACACACACACACACACACACACACACACACACACACACACACACACACACACGTACGTCACGTTTGTGTGTCCGCTGTTTTGCATCCGTACATGTCGACTCCACGTTGCTCTTTAGGAATCAGTTGAACATACGTAGGAGTTCTTATTGACCTTATCGTAATGGAGTGCGAAAGAGCAGAGCTTTCTTCCACCCCTTGGGATGGGTTGCCGCGGGAGATGACTGAAATAGTCTGCCGAAAAACAGTATAAAAATTATACACTATCTTTACCATCACCACCGCTACCACGACCACTATTGCCTCCACTATCACTACCACTATCACTACCACTTCCACTACCACCACCAACATCACTACCACCACCACCAAATCGCCCATCTGCGCTCCCATCCATCCTGTAGCCTTGTCAAAGGTGGCATCTACCCCGTAAAGGGCCAGTTCATTATTCATTCTATTTCTCTTTCAGCCCCTTCCCCATACCTCCCACTTTCCCCCTATTTCCCCTATCACCTCCTCTCTTTCCATCATCATCTCGCTCTCCCCCTCCATTCCCTTCCACTCCCCTCTTCTCCAATCCGTTCCTCTCCCCTCATTTTTCTCTGTCCTCTTCTCTCCGTCCCCTCTCCCCTCTCCCTACCACTCTCTTCCCTACCCCCTCTTTCCTCTCTCCCTCCCCTCGTTTCCCACTCCCCTCTCCCTCTCCCTCTTCCTTCCCATTGCCCTTTCCCTCGTCCTCTCCTCTCCTTCCCCTCCTCTCCTATCTCCTTCCCCTCACCCTTTCCACACCTTTTGGTAAAGTGACATACTTTGTATAATTATTTCAGCGAACGGCATGTAACCCTATTCTTGTATGTCTAAGACGATCATTTGGAAATCTTCACGGTATTTCCATGCTCTGATTTAGGTTTAAGAAAGTAGTTAACGAATGGAATAAACTTAGTAACCATGTAGTGAGCGCTGAAACTATTGTTTTAAGAGAAAGTTAGGTAACTTTATGGATGAGAATGATATATGGTAAGAGACATGGAACCGCGTAGTGTAGGCCTTATGGTCTCTTGCAGTCTCCTTCATTCTGATGTTCTTTGTTCTTATTATTTTATTCTGGCTAAAACTAGGTCGTTTTATTCAGTTTTGCGCCTCAGTGAAGAGGGCGAGAGGCAGATGTTGATTTGAATTTTTTGGCGAAATGGGACTTGTCACGTGATAATGGTTACGTGGCTCGCGTTATGTAACGGTGACGCGTTATGTGACGGTAACGCGTTATGGGGTGCTGGTAACAGGATAGACAGTCCGGGGGGGGGAGGGGGGCAAGAGATAAAGAATCCATAGATAGGACTAACGAAGCAGCGACTCTCTCTCTCTCTCTCTCTCTCTCTCTCTCTCTCTCTCTCTCTCTCTCTCTCTCTCTCTCTTTCGCCTTTGTAATTGTCTCGGTTCCTATTAAACAATTCAGTGATAGTCTTTTCGAACTATCCTATTTCCAGTATTTTGCATTTTCTGGCTTTGAGGTGAATTTCCTAATCTTGGATACAGTCCTATATGTTATCTAAGTCTTTTTAGCAACGTCTCGCATTCTTCGTGTATTTCGACTCTGCAGACGTATTTTGTGTACATTCCATCATGCTGTTTAATTTAGATAAGGATTATTATAGGAACCAATACTGACAGTATGTGTCTGTGTGTGTGTTTCACTTTCTGTGTGCATAGCGTGTCTGTGTGTGTGTGTGTGCGTTCGTGCGTACGCACGCTTCGCTGGGCGTCTTTGTCTAGCTAGTGTCTGGGGGTAATCTGGTGGCCCGGGGCGAGGTAGGTCCTCCTCCTCCTCCTCCTCCTCCTCCTTTTCCTTTTCCTTTTCCTTTTCCTTCTCCTTTTCCTTTTCCTTCTACTCCTCCTCGTCTCTTCTTTCTTCTGGTGCTGCTCCTTCTTCTCCTCTTCGGTTCCTCTTTCTCCTTTCCTCCCCCTCCTCCTCCTCCTCCCCCTCTTACTCCTGCTCTTCCTCAACCCCCTCCTCCAGCTGCTCCTTCTACTACTTCACCTCCTCCTACTCGTCCTCAACCCTCCTCCTCCTCCTCCTCCTCCTCCTCCTTTTCCTCCTCCTCATCTTCCTTTTCCTCCTCTTACTCCTCCTCCTCCTCCCCCCTCCTCCTGCTTCTACTTCTACTTCTACTTCTCCTACTCGTCCTCAACCCCATCCTCCTCTTCCTCCCTCCTCCTCATTTTCCTCCTCCTCCTCCTTCGCATTCTCCACATGGTAGTCTTATATATTTACAGTAAGGGCGGGGAGTGCTGTTATCTTCTGCACGTCACCTCTGTGTATCCCCTTATATGCATAAACTACCCACAGTGTGCCTACCATAGTTCCTATCTCTCTCCCTCTCCTCTCTCTCTCTCTATCTATCTATCTATGTCTCCTCTTTCTCCCCCTCTCTTCTTTCTCCCCTCTCTTCTTTCTCCCCTCTCTTCTTTCTCCCCTCTCTTCTTTCTCTCCCCCTCTCTCTTCTTTCTCCCCCTCGCTCCCCGTCTCCCCCCCTCTCTCTCTCTCTCTCTCTCTCTTTCTCTCTTTTCTTTCTCTCTTTTCTTTCTCTCCCCTCTTTCTCATCTTTCTTTCTCCTTCTCTCCCTCCCTCTCCTTTAATCTTACTTTTTCCCGCCTACGCCAACTCTGAATTTATCTGTCTTTGCTTCTTCCACTTCCTCCTCCTCCTCCTCCTCTTCCGTGGCGCCGTTCCTTCTTCTTCCTCTCCCTTCCTCCGTGACAGTCCATGATTGATGTCTCCCTTTCTTGCCTCCTCCTCCTCCTCCTCCTCCTCCTCCTCCTCCTCCTCCTCCTCCTCCTCCTCGACGTACTCTCTCACTTTCCTTCCACTTTCATTCCCTCATTGTCATTCCCCCTTCTTCTCCTCCTTCCCCTTTCTCCTTTCCTTTGACTATCCCCTCTCCTTTCACACTTTCTCCCCTCCTCCTACTCCTCTTCTTCCTCCTCCTCCTCCTCCACTTCCTTTTTCTCCCTTTACACTTTCTTCCTCCCCCTCTTCCTCTTCCTCCTCTTTCCCTTCACAACGATTCTTGTTTCCCCTTTCCCTATACTGTACATGTATGTCGTCTCCTCGTTCTATTCTCTCTTCGTTTATTCGCCCTAGTCCTTATCTCCCAGACTGCCCTCTTCCTGGTTCCTTTTTTATTTTTACACTCGTGGCTTCCTTTCTCTCCTCTCTCCTCCCTCTCCTCTGTTCTATTTTCCCCCTCATGTCTTACCTTTTTCTGTTTCTTTTTTCAGTACATAATTATTGTCAATGTCGTTCTTTTTATTATCTAACCCTTTTTTATCATATCCATTTATCTCTCTCCTCTCTCTCTCTCTCTCTCTCTCTCTCTCTCTCTCTCTCTCTCTCTCTCTCTCTCTCTCTCTCTCTCTCTCTTCCCCTCTCTCTCTCTCTCTTCCCCTCTCTCTCTCTCTCTTCCCCTCTCTCTCTCTCTCTCTCTCTCTCTCTCTCTCTCTCTCTCTCTCTCTCTCTCTCTTCCCCCCCCCTCTCTCTCTCTCTCTCTCTCTCTCTCTCTCTCTTTTTCTGTTCTCTTTGCGGGGCTGGTATCCGCTCGGACGTAAAGCACCACAGAGAAACAACCCTGTGAATCTCTGTCGGCCAACCCCTTCCCTCTCCCCCCCCTTCCCCTCCTCTCCCCTCCCCCTCCTTCGCCATCTGTCATAATTATCTTAAGTGTTCTCCCAATTCGGGGTTGACGACTCCTCACCTTAACCCCGAACGCTACGATATCGGTGCTGTTTCTCGAACTTGAGGTCTGTAGTCATCGTAGTAACAACTAGATACATTGTTGCGCCAATTAATTTTTTTTAAATAGATGATCAAAGAATTAAAAAATATGGGGTCACAACACACACACACACACACACACACACACACACACACACACACACACACACACACACACACACACACTATATATATATATATATATATATATATATATATATATATATATATACTAAGAGATGAGCCCTTGATTGTTACATTAGAGTAGTGAGGTTTAATATAAATGTAAATGTAACTCCAGACTAACTAGCACCCTTGACATCTAGTGTGTATTGTGCGATTATCGGCGTAATATTTAGCAAATGCTCTCAAACATTTTTTTTCCCCAGAAACTCGAGAGGCAATGTAACACTTTAGTAAGTTGACCTCCAGGCATATAAGCGAATAAATGCGACATATTTGATTTTTTTTATTTTTTATTTAATTTTTCTTTCTTCCTTTCAAGGCGGAAGTTCCGTTGGGAGTAGGTTTTAAAGTTCTCTCGGGTATCGAAGTTGAGCTTCCCACGTTTGAGCCAGGATCTTTGATCACTGCTCCACGCAATGTGTGTGTGTGTGTGTGTGTCAAAATCCGCCCAAATCATGAACTGAAATGCCCTGTATCCACCACGAGTCTAAACAAGAACAGGTCATTTCACATGACGTCATGAAGGAACGTGCTCATTCCTCCGTTAAGCTTCTTCACTCCTGACCGCGTGATATGGTGTGCCTCTCTCACGGATTTCGTGAGATGGGGTGACCCGTCCTTTGGCGCCTGAGATGGAAGACATCCTGCCTTCGTCTGTGCGTGAGATACGTGGACCCGCCTGCAGGCATGGGAGAGGGGTGGGGGCTGGAGGGGGGGTAGGGAGTCGGAGGGAAAGGGGGCGGGAGGCAGGGAGTGAGAAACTTGTTCCCCTTGTCCCTTTCCTCCTGGTCTCACCCCCCCGATCTTCCCTTCCTCTTCTTGTCCTCGCTTCCCCGGGCTTTAAGTCTGCTTCCCCCCCCCACCTCTCTTCGCCCCGGCTTCCCTCCCCCCCTCTCTTCGCCCCGGTTCCCCCCTTCCTTATCCTCGCTCCTCTTTTCTCTTCCTCGTCCCTCTTCTTCCTTCATAATCCTTCCTCTTCCTTCCTCCTCCTTCTTCCTCTTCCTTGTCTCCTTCCTCTTTCCTCCGTCCATTGTCCTACATTTTTCCTCTTCCTTACTCGTTCCTAATTCTTTTTCTTTCACCTTCTTACTTCTTCCTCATCCGTCGACCCTGATTCTCCCCACCTCTCCCCTTTCCTTGTCCTTCCCTATTTCTCAATTCACTTTTTCTTCCTCCTCTTCCCTCCTTCGGCCTCCTTCCCTGTTCCCCTTCCTTATTTCTTAATTCCCATTTTCTTCCTTCCTCCCTTTCCCTCATCCACTTCTTTCTCCTTCATCCTCCCCCTTCCTCCCCTTCCCTCCTCCTCCCTCCTCCTTTTTCCTTCATCCTGACACCTGAAGTTTAAGATCCTGGAAACTTGGATGGGAGTTTGGGGAAGAAGGGATAGCTTTCGATTTTGACCAAATGGTGGACTCCTTTGTGATGATTGAATTTCATTTGCGGAGAAAGGGGAGAGAGACTGAGAGAGAGAGGGGGAGAGAGAGGGGGAGATGGGAGAACTGAAGGTAGAGCGGTAGTAGGGAGGAGAGCAAGTGAGGGGGGGGAGGCGAGGTGTGTATGTGTGTGCGAGTGTGTGTGTGTGCGTGTGTGTGTGAATATAGGGATAGTTTTCCTTGTACCCTGTGTCTGTCGTTCCTTGGTTCGAGCGAGGCCTTGAACACGACTAAGCTGCCTTCTTCGCAGATGGTTCTTTGGCGTCTTCGCAAGGTGTTCCAGAACCTTCGACGTGTTACGTCATCTCGCCCACAGTCTACGAGCGCCGAAAATTTAAGAACGTATGCCAGGAGTCTGGCCACGCGTAGGGAGGGGGTGGGGGGCGGAGCTAAACGAATGACGTCATGTCGCCTTTCTTCTAGGATGTGACGGTGGGCGTGGCTTGGAAATGACGTCAGGTCGTCCATCCGGACACGAAATCCTTGAAAGTTTGAGGGCTGTGTGACGTCATCATGACTCCGAAAGACTTATAAACATAGACATTACGTGTTTAAGGCTTTATTGAAGTCTTTAGCAAATTATTGACTTAATATTTTTCTTAGAAAACTAAGTTTATATATGGCAATGACTGCAACAACGAAAAAAGTGCAAGACGTTCCTAACCCCGATCAAGTTAGTCTAGGTTAATCTAACCAACACTTTGAAGATGGAGCTAACCAAATAAAATTGTCTGGTGTAAGACAAAATAAAAGGAATAGTGGAACAGATCTGTCAACGAAATTGCAAATAGGTTGATATTCCTTTAATGGCGGCAATGAGAATAGTCGTTGTAATTGTACTTTGTGATGCTAATAGGGGAACGAGGAGGAACCGGCCAATTATGATAATGGGCGAGGGTAATTGTGATGCATTGTGGGTATTGTATGCCTAACGACGAATGTAATGGTGTACATCTGTGATAAATCTTTGCTTTATTTGTTTATTTATTTATTTATTTTTTCTTGATAGTGTATCTTACCCGCACCTGCATGATAGCTAAGGTTTAATGTTTGTTTATCTGATTTTATTGTTTATTTTTTGTTTATTTGTTTATTCTTATTGACTTGTTTTATGTTGTTGTATGTTTGCTGGTATTTATTGATTTATATATTATTTTTCTTGACTATAATTTTTACCATTATTATTATTATTTTATTTATTATTATTATTATTATTATTATTTTGTTTATTATTATTATTGGTTTTTGTTTTTATTAAAATCTATTTACTTGACAATACCTAGAGCGGGGGACAGTGTTTCGTTGGTGAATAAAATCGTCAGACGGGAGTTCGAGCAAAAGGTAAATTACCCGTAACCAGAATAAAACGAACGTTTTTTATATATTTTTCTATTGTATTTTTGTCACGGCGGTAGTGGGTTATCAACCTCTCTCTCTCTCCCCTCTCTCTCTCTCCCCTCTCTCTCTCTTCTCTCTCCCCCCCTCTGTATAAAATTCTTTACCACATTTAACCTAAATGAAAGCATTTTCGTTCTAATTAGAATAAAAATAAGATATTGAATGTGTCGAGACCTTCATTATAGACAGTTAATGATTAGATATATAAATTGTACTCGTTTTTTTTGCCAATAGTTATTTACAAGTCGATTTGACGTCAAGTCACATCCAGAAAAAACGACATGACGTCACTCGTTAGCCCCGCCCCCTGTTCTCTTAAGCTTTACAAAGGCATTGGCTTCTGTACCACAATGCAAAACACCTTTTATCGAATTGTAACATATTTATATAAAAAGACATTTTTCTGGTTGATTAATGTCAAGAGACAGACAGACACAGAACATTGAATTGGAGAAAGTGTTCAGAGTTGGGAGGGAGGGAGGGGGTGGGGGAGGGGGGCTAGCGTGTCCTGAATACTATAGTCTTCCCGTTATACTAAACTGTCTAGTCGATTTCTCTTTACTTTACTGAACTTTTTACTTCATATTTCCTATCCGTATCTCTCTCTCTCTCTCTCTCTCAACATATCTCTGTAAAGAATCATGTTATTGTCATTTAGCTTTGTCAACCCTTCCTATCTCCCTGTGGACAGCGGGCATACCTCTGCTGTCTACCGGAAGTCATAATTTCTCATGTCGATAGCGCTGGGACTTGTCAAAAGCGAAGAAAGAAAAGGTTTAAAACGAGAATAGATGCATTTCGACAGGCATTGCTCCATTCATTATTATTGTCCATTTACTTATTTATCTGAGTATTAGTTTATGTTCATCAATTATTATTTATTGTGGATTCATGCAAAATGTAGATATAAAATAAACTCGAAGCTTAAGAATGACGTCATGTCGATGTTGAGGAAAACTTTACAACAAATATGGACAGTCTTTGTGTGCGAATTGAGGCAGTAATCTTAAGTAAATGTACATATTTACACTAATAACGCCAGGCGCTTTTATTCAGCTTAAGAAAGAGGAGGAAGGTTGTCGATGACGTCGTAGTACGTTGGGCAAGGTTGATGACGTTTGTCATGCGGGTAACCTTGGCGACTCACTCGCGCAACGTGTTGACCTAGTTGGATACTTGTGTGACCTTGTTTCTGGGCGTTCGGGGGCTTTTACACGCGCGCGGGAGAGAGAGAGAGAGAGAGAGAGAGAGAGAGAGAGAGAGAGAGAGAGAGTTTTCTGGGTTCGTTTTGTCTCACCTCTCCTCCTCTTTCCTCCTCCTCTCCTCCTCTTTCCTCCTCTTTCCTCCTCCTCCTCCTCTCCTCTTCTCCTCCTCTCCTCCTCCTCCCCTCCTCTTCCTCTTCCTTCTCATCGTCCTTCTCCTCATCTCCCTCCTCCCCATCTTCCTACTCTTCCACTTCCTCCTCATCTTTCTCCTTCTCCTCTCCTCCTTTACATACTACGTCACAAGACGCCTGACACAAAATTGGCGCGCGAGATTTTTCCCCTTTAAGTGTTGGTCATTCTTGTGTGTCTTACTATCGCACGCACGCACACACACACACACACACACACACACACACACACACACACACACACACACACACACACACACACACACACACACACGGCTCCACAGTAAAGTGGTACCGATCTCGACCACTTGTTCAGCGACCCGAGTTCGAATCTCGCCCAGGACTGAACAAATTTCAACATCGCTGCGCTGCGAGCCAGGAGTTAGTGTGTGTGCGCGCGCGCGCGCGCGCGTGTGTGTCCGTCTTATTCTTCTTCGTTCTCCTTTCCCTCTCCATACACTCCGCGTTGTCCTTCCTGTCTTTGTTTTCCTCCTTATTTTCCTTTTCCCCTCCATGCACTACACGTTGTCCTTTGTCCTTGTTTTCCTTCTCTTAATTCTCTCCCCCTCTTTGTCCTAGTTTTCCTCTTACTCAACCGTTCCCCTTCTTGCGCTCCCCACATTGTCCTCCTTGTCCTTTCAATTTTCCTCCTTCAACTTCCCATGGTCCTACTTTCGTGTTCCATCTCTTTTGTCCCGTTTTCCTCTTCCTCCACCTGTCGCACTTTTTTCCTCCTAACACACTCTCACTTGTCCTCCTTGTCATCGTCATATTTTCCTCCTTGGGAGTCCTCGTTTTCCTCCTCGCATTGGTCGTTTTCTTCTTTGTCCTCGATTTGCAGCTTCCGCCAAACGCAATCATTAATTGATCAGTACAATTGATCATTGTACTTTATCATTTCTTATCGGGTAAAAACATTATCAGACAAATAGTCTATGTTGATCTTGTGACATGTACTTTTAAATGGGGTTAATTATTTTGTTCTAATTATTTGGTAATTTATTTATTTTGTTAATTTATTTAAAAATGTGTTAATTTAATCTATTTATTTGTATATTTATTTGTATTTTTATGTATTTATTTTTCTAATTTACTGATAAAAATATGGCGGAAAGTATTGTATAAAATCATAGAAATTGTAATTTTGGTAGACTGTATCTGGCCAGGCTGCAAAATAAATAGATAAATAAATAAATAGATACATACATACATATACCAAAGGCTTTTTCCCCCTTACACGGGAGGTAGCCAAAAAGAAATATAAATAAATTGTGAAGGTGTGGATGTTGTGGGACTGAAAGCTCGCAAACAGACTGAACTTACGCACTGAACACCACACCAAGGACGACCACCGCCCGTGCCTTTGTTTGAGACACAATTACGTAAGCGACGACGACGAAAAGAAGACGCTGGCAGTCGAGATAAGATAAGGGAACTTCGATAGCTCCTCATGACAGACACTGATAGAGAAGGTGGATAAAGTTTGTACATTTATACAACACCAAAATTCCACATGCAACACTTACGCACAAACTTACCAAGCGAGGTGCAGAAGCTGCATCGTCTCTCAAGGAATAGGCTGATCCTGCAGGGGACCATAAGGCTCAACTACACAATACCCTACCCTTATTGCTCCCAGCCCCTGCGGTTAGCGTCTGGCAGTCCCGGGGTCGGTGTTCAGCAGTTATGGACTATTTCTCTCTGTCCAGGCCTATTTGTGTGTAGCCAATCATAGCAGTTATTTGACAACGCTTCGACCAATTATAGTTCTTTTACATTCCTTTGTATGAAACTGCGGTTGTCTATTAACAATGAAAAATAAAATTGTAGATCAACACCAGTACAACCCAAATAAGCCCAGCTATAATTATAAAGATAAATACATATTTTTCACATATTTAGTAATTTTATGAAGAATGTTATTGTGAACATCACATTTAAGATACGATTGATGGACATGGCTGTTGTTAGTTCGTCTGTCTTCAAACTATTAGATTCAGCTCTGCAAACTCAATCTCATTGTTCATTTATGTATGTATTTATTTGTTTATTTTACGTCCTAGGTCAATAAAAAACTGAACGAAATCTTTAACTCAGAGACGTGTCTGGTTACTGATAAAAGGTATTCAGCATTACGATGTCTTACGGCACTGATGACGTCACTGATGACGTCACTGATGAACACACGTGAGATTCCGTCCCTGACCGGGTGGGCAAGGTGTGACCTTAATTCCCACAAGGAAAGGTCAGTTAGAACTAGTTATCATCTTGGTCTAAGATCTAGTGGACGCCCAACTTCCTCGACACTAACACACTAATGGAAATGGAAAGTTTCTACATGTGTGTGTGTATATGTATGTACATGTTAGTATATGTGTTTGTAATGTGTGTAATGTTTGTGTGTATGTGTGGTGTTTGTGTGTATGTGCGTGTATGATTATGTGTGTATGTGTATACACTACTTCATTGTAGTTTTCCTGATCTTTACTTATTTATTAAGTTAATTATTTTCATTCTTATTTATTCATGTACTCATCGCCTGTGAGTACGTACATCCTTTCGTTTACTCACCGCAAGACTCTCCCTCCAAGCTGAACAAAGCCGGCTGGCATTCACCAGAATACATTATTTAAAGACTCCGTGACCCATTCACTTCATCTATTATTTTCTGGTCAAAAATGTCAGTTTGACGCTGGTGGAAGAGGTGGGGGCGCGGACCCTAGCTTGAAATGTTATGTCACTCGATCGAGACCCAATTCAAACATTGAGCTTGCCCTCCCCTTCCCCCCTCCCCCTTACCCTCTCCTCGGCTGCCAAAAATTACCCGTCCTTAGCCTGAATAAAATCAAAAGGCGTTACTCTATTGAAGGAGCTAAGTTGAAATCACTAAACTTGAGCTTAAGTCCTGGGATCGGTTTCTCAAACTCGACTCAAGAAGGAGGAGGAAGAGAGGAGGAAGAAGGAGAGGAGATAAAGGAGGGGAAAGGAGAGGAGGAGGAAGGGAAGAAAGGAGAAGGAACATTCGTAGGAGAAGGAGGAGGAGGAGGAAGAGAAGGAGTTGGGGAGGGAGTGAAGGATCAATATTCGCGTTGAAAGCAAGGTCAGGGTCACCCACAGCCAGACTTCCCAAAACGAGGTCATCGTGGCGGGACAGAATTAGATTTGCAAATCAGGAGACACGATGGATGGAGACGGGACCCCACGCGTATTAAGACCTTTGCTTGCTGTTTGAGTCTCCTTGACGTAGGATGACTTTATTCCCTCCCTACCCCCCCTCTCTCTCTCTCTCTCTCTCTCTCTCTCTCTCTCTCTCTCTCTCTCTCTCTCTCTCCCCCTCTCTCTCCATCTTCCTCTTTCTCTCTTTCCCTCTTCCTCTCCTTTCCTCTCTCTCTCTCTCTCTTTCCCTTTTCATTTTCCTCTCCTTTCCTCTCTCTTTCCCTTTTCATTTTCCTCTCCTTTCCTCTCTCTTTCTCTCGCCTCTTTCTGCCTTTATCTCTATCCATCTTTCCCCCTTCTCTCTCTCTCTCTCTCTCTCTCTCTCTCTCTCTCTCTCTCTCTCTCTCTCTCTCTCTCTCTCTCCCTCACTCTCTCACTCTCCCTCTCTCCCTCTCCCTCTCTCCCTCTCTCTTTCTATTTTGTTGTATTACTATCATCTTCTTCAGAGATGATCTTGTGAGCAGTGTTGCTAGTCTCTACGTAAGACTCCTACATGCCCGTAGCGGTTTTTCCTTGTGTCCTGGAAAAGCTATGGAATTCACTTCTTTTGATTTAGGTTTCTTCACGAGCGTAGGAATTAGTGAAAACACACACACACACACACACACACACACACTTATTCTCCAATTCACATCATATTTACACTATACACTCCTTTTTGTGCGTTTATTTTTCCGTATATTCATATACTAATAACCAGTTCCTTTGGGGTTGTGTGAGGTTCCCCCCAGCTGATTAAAATCGCTTGGCGGCAGACGGAATAAACACATCATTCGAACATGACACACCTTCCACGGAATGCAGGAATGTACGTTGTATTGGGTGATGAAGGAATTTGATGGTTGGAACGAATGAGGCTGCATTCGTATATTTTAATTTGACCTTGTTTCTGGTCATAGGAAGAGGAGGAGGAGGGGGAGATGGTGGTGGTGAAGTGTAGAGGAGGGTGGAAGAAGAAGAAGCGAAGGGAGGAAGAAGAATAAAAGGGAGAAGAGGAGAGGGATGACGAGGAGAATAATTAGGAATCAAATGGAAGAGAAAATGAAGAGGCGAAGGGGTAGGAGGAGTGGGCTGGGGGTGAAGGGGAGAGAAGGTGGAGAGGGCGGGAGGGAGGGGGAGGAAGTGTCTGGTATCCTAGCAACGGGGAAGCGTGCGTTGTCTTCCTACGCAACCCTCGTCAGGGCGTCTGAGAAGCTCGCCAGAATTCTTTTACTTGGTTGCTTCTGTGCCTTGTTTCATGTCTTCGATTTATGTATTATTGTTATTATTATTTATTTTTATTATTATTTATTGTTATTTTGTTGTTTAATATTAACGTTATTATGATTGTTGTTATGATTACTATTATTTTTATTATTATATTTATTATTATTGATTATTGTTATATTTGTTATTATTAATTATTGTTATTATTATTATTACTATTAATTATTATTATTATTATTATTATTAATATTATTATTATTATTATTAATATTATTATTATTATTATTATTAATATTATTATTATTAATATTATTATTATTATTATTAATATTATTATTATTATTATTAATATTATTATTATTATTAATTATTCATCATAGAAATATGTTCATATTTAAAGGTTTGACTTGTAACCTACAAGTCTATCTGTCTCCCCTCTTCCCCTCCCCCCCCTCTCTCTCTCTCTCTCTCTCTCTCTCTCTCTCTCTCTCTCTCTCTCTCTCTCCCTCTCCCTCTCCCTCTCTCCCCCCCTCCCTCCCTCCCTCCCTCTCTCCCCCGTTCCCCTGACCTTTTCTCCGTCTGCTGTCATCATTGTCATTACCTGTCAACCTTTTCCTCACTGAGTGAGTAAATTCTACCCACGCGCTGGTAAGTGGGATGACGTCACATCGCTTGCCCAGGTTCGAATTCACAAAACCTCTGAGAACGACGTGACGTCACATCGCTTGTCTAAATTCGAATTCACAGAACCTCTGAGAACGACGTGACGTCACATCGCTAGTCTAAATTCGAATTCACAAAACCTCTGAGAACGACGTGACGTCATGTCTACTTGGACGACATTTTCGACAAAGATGGGCAGATTTTGTATGGCATAAATGAGCCTATGTAAACAGACTTTGAAAAGTAGATTTAATAAATGTAAATAGCTTGTGTACAGTATGATTGAGTTGTGGGGAAGTCTTCAATAGCACACTTCAAGATACGTGAAGTCATTTACCACCAGATGCCCAAGGTTTGCGACCAGCAGCCCAAGTCACAGAATACTTGGATATCACTTACAGATATTCTTGTAGTTAGTGAATGATGAAGTATATCTGAAGTTTATGATTACTCGTTGTTAGTTGTGATATTTCTTGTAGACACGGAAATAAGATTCGAAATTGATTATGAGAGACTCTATAAGACCTTCTGGACAGCGTATGTTCACATATTTTTTTAAAAGGTTCTTTGTGCGATTTTTTAAATAAACGTTAAATGCATTCCAGATAGCGTAACGTGAATGTTCTCAATCAATTCGCCAAAGTCCACTTCTGAACAGAGGCCTCTCCCAATTATTTCTTCGAATTGAACGCGCGACCGCACCAATCTCTGCCATACACTCCTGCAACCTTCACTAACGGACTTATATATAGCCGAGCGCATCGAAATCACAAAATTGCAAAGGATTACAAAGGCGGAGCATGCCGACAGGAGACCTTTTGATCCATAACTAGGCCTAGGTCGGAAGCGAAAAAATTATATTAATGATAAATAAACAAATGAATAAATAATATAATATAGATAACAATAAATAAAATAAACTCATAGGTATAGTTGAATAATAAACAAACGTCGAATTAAGTTGTTTGGCATTAATGAGAGAAAGAGAGGGAGGAGGAGAGTAAAGGAACTTCTGTAGGTTAAGAAATGTTTGATAAAATTTGCATTTCTTCACTGTCACAGTGGTTCCTACAATTCCCATTTGTGTTTTATAACGTTGAGAATGGATATACGTTAATTGGAAATTAATTTTGTGATACGATTGTGTGTTTTGTCCAGGCCATCCCCTTATAAGGGGGAAAAGCCTTTGCTGTGTGTGTGAGAGAGAGATAGAGTTTCAACATGGTCTTGGATCACGTGTTGAACTCGTGATAGGCAGCTATTTCCCTCCCGGAGTAGAGCTCAGAGCTCGTATATGACCGATCTGTGGGTAATGCTGTGACCTTTCCGCGCGCACACACAACTCCCCGCTCACGAGAGTTGGACAGCGACTCGCAGCGCAGCGATACTGATTTTTTTTTTCAGCCCTGGGCGGGATTCGATCCCGGACCGACGTAGTGGCACCCGGGAACTCTACCAACTGCGCCTCGAGTGTGTATCTGTGTGTGTTAAGCCTCATAAGGCATGTAGCTCTTTGTAGACGGGGTTCGTCCGCTGTGAAACCCTCCTTCCCTACCGGGTGCCACTTTCCCCTTGATTCCCGCTCCCGTCGGGCGATTTTATTCATCCCTGTGGCTTCCTCGTCTTGGGTTGAAGGTGAGCATTCACACACTAACTACGTTAGTCTTCCTTGCCATGGGTCTTACGGTGGTATTCTTAAAAAAAATCTTTCCCTTCCAAGGATTTATATAAGATTTATATAAGGAAAGATTTTTTTAAGAATACCACCGCAAGATTCTTACGGTGGTATTCTTAAAAAAATCTTTCCCTTCCAAGGATTTATATAAGATTTATATAAGGAAATAATTTTTTAAGAATACCTCCGCAAGATTCTTACGGTGGTATCCTTAAGAGAAAAATCTTTCCTTTCCAAGGATTTATATGAGATTTATCTAAGGAAATATTTTTTAAGAATACCACCGTAAGATTCTTACGGTAGTATTCTTAAAAAAATTCTTGCCCTTCCAAGGATCTATATAAGATTTATATAAAGATTTTTTTTTTTAAAGAATACCACCGTTAGTCCCAAGAAGGTGCTCATCACGAGGTGTTCAGTAACTGGTGTGAAGAGGCGGAGGGAAGACCAACTTTGCTTCTTCATTCTTCCTCCTCACTCCCCCCTCCCCCCTGCCCCCGGGGTAGGACCCTGTGGGACTACCCCCGGTAGGAACCGCGGGTGGTGGGGGTGGGAAGCCATCATCAGAGCCTTTGTGGGGAAGACCGCGAAGAGGAGTAGGAGGAGGAGGACGAGGATGTGGAGGATGAAAAGGAAGTGGGGAAAGAGGTGGAGGAAGTGGAGGAGAAGAAAGGTGGATGAAAAAGAAGTGGAAAGGGAGGAAGGAAAGGAAACGAGGAAAGAGGAAGAAAGAGTTTGAGGAGGAGAAGCAGAGAAACAGAAATGTAGGAGGGAGGGATTAAAAGGAAGAATAGAAAAAATAAAAATTGATATTAATGGTGGAAGAAGAATAACATAAGAATGGAAGAAATTTCAAAAGACCGTAAGGCCTACACTAAGCAGTTCCATATCCCTTACCACCTGTCACTCCTGTGCATAAATTTTAATCTTCTTAAAAACAACCAATTGATTCAGCCCTCGTTACATGGTTATTAAGTCAGTTCTATTCGTTAACCACTATTGGTTAAACCAGTTCTTGCCTATTTTCTTCATAAACCTAACAAGATGATGGAATTTATGACCTGGGAGGGGTGCGGCCGAGGCTAATGAGGAGTGCACTCAACAGATGTCGCTCCAAACACAACAAACAGAAATAGACGCCACGGTTTAGTCTCCGTTGCATGAAATCCCAAGTCACTTCAGCTGAAGTTATCAAATCTGCCCAGCTTAATAAAATACGAGTTAAAGACAATTTTGTAATAAGCTCTTCTTAATCATGACCTTATGTCTGCATCACGGTGGCGGCACATTAGGTTAGCATGCTACTTGCTTTTGCTATTTCGTTTGCATAGAAACGACTTCTTTAAGAGATTTAACTTCTCTTAGGTCGTCATTCAGCTTATTACATGACGCAAGAGTAATTTGACATTTGGACATTTGAAAAAAAAATCGTAGCCGAAGTAGTTTTACTTAATCGAAGTACCAAAAACAAGTAGCATGCTAGCGAAAAATTCCTAGTGCCGCCATCTTTTCCAAACATGCTTTTGTATCGGTGCATAAAAAGCATACCTGTGTGCATGACGGCTCTGTCCCATGACACTGAAAAGTAATGGAGAGTGTGTATGACTCATTTGTTGGGCCTTGCCCAGCCCCAGATTCCGGAATGACAGCAGATTTGTCAACTTTGAAATCTGTCACGCAAGACACCGATTTCTTCATTTTGATCTACTCGTACTAAGTCCTGGTAATCTGCTGCTCTTAGATATCTCGTAAACCCAGAATAGAGTAAATTTTAGAGCAGAAGAAAATTTCACTAGATTAGGATGACGCTAATTATTTAGTTTTATATAAAAAAAAAGTATGTGTTGGTATAATACTTTAGTTGTTAAAAATATTAGGATAATTTTTATTTCCCGACACCAAGCCAATTTGTGCTGTCAGCTAGCAAGGTCATTGCAACAGACATAACCAAAATGGTTGATGAGGTTAGGATAGCCTATCCTAGCCTAGCCTAGTTAGACTAAACTTGAAGACTGAATAAATAAGGAATAAAAAATAAAAAAAAATGTGCCGTACAAAATAGACTGAAATGAAAACTATACATCCTGTTTTAACAATCATTACACTGCGTGATTTACTTCATAAACGACCGATGATTTTTCACGATGCACAGTATGGACAAGAACCTGAAATTCAGTTGCGTAGTTTGAATTTAGGCACGCTTTTTCATTCACCCTCACCCTTTACAGTATGGAAGGTTGTTCGGGACTGAATAAAATCGCCTGGCAGTAGAGAGGAGAGGTAAAGCTGTCGAAGTAGGCATCATGAAAGAGCATGTACATACGGATATTATATTGTTGAATATATCCATCGATTCCATCCCCCCCCCTCTCTCTCTCTCTCTCTCTCTCTCTCTCTCTCTCTCTCTCTCTCTCTCTCTCTCTCTCTTTCTCTCTCTCTGTCTCTCTTCATAGTATAAACAAGTCTGACCTCTTAATTCATATCTACGAGCACATCCCTTCACTCCTCATTAGTTCAACTCCTCCCTCAAGTCTGGGAGTTACCAAGAAACGATTTTTATAACTACTTCTCATCTGGACTCCTAATTGCCGGAGAAACGAGCTGAAATCCATCTTTTTTCGGGCTGAGACAAACGCGCACAGTCTCAGCTGTTCACACAGTGCCGCGGTGCGGAGAAGTTCCGTAACTTCTCCGTAGCGTTTTGAGGAATGATTGGCTTGTTGGGAGGAATGAGTGACGCTGGGAGTAGCAAGTGGGACGTGGAGTGTAGGGAGTGGGGGCTGCTATTTTTGTTTACACTTGGCACGCGGCGACCCTATAGCCACCCTTGTGACCGTCTCTCTCTCTCTCTCTCTCTCTCTCTCTCTCTCTCTCTCTCTCTCTCTCTCTCTCTCTCTCTCTCTCTCTCTCTCTCTCTCTCTCTCTCTCTCTCTCTCTCTCTCTCTCTCTCTCTCTCTCTCTCTCTCTCTCTCTCTCTCTCTCTCTCTCTCTCTCTCTCTCTCTCTCTCTCTCTCTCTCTCTCTCTCTCTCTCTCTCTCTCTCCTCTCTCTCTCTCTCTCTCTCTCTCTCTCTCTCTCTCTATATATATATATATATATATATATATATATATATATATATATATATATATAATATATACATTTTAACAACCACAATGCACTTTAATTCTAAGCCATCAACATCGGGAGACCCAGTGGAGGCCACAATCAGAAATTGAAATGCGGTATATTATATATGTTTCTCTAGCTCTGTCTATATATCTATCTCCCTCTCTAGCTCTCGCCCCCCTCTCTGTCTACCAATGTATCTATCTATCTATATACTGTACATCTGTCTCTCATTCCTTCCCACCCCTCTCACACCCTCGTCTATTCCATCATCTCTCTCCCTCCCTCCCTCCCCCCCTCTCTCTCTCTCTCCCCCGTCTCCCTCCCCCTCTCTCCCAACTCCTATCGCTACCCAGGACCCCACCCACAATTACACTCTTCAGTCTTCACTACTTCCCACTTTTCCACCTTCTCCCTCTCACTCCCCCATCCTACTTCCCATCCCCTCCTACCTCTCACCCGCACCCTCACTCCCTACTCTCCTACCCATCGCCTTTCACACTCCACACTCCCAACACTCTACGATGTATTGACTGCCCGTGTTTAAACTCCACGTTTTAAGAATTTTAATGACATCGTGAGAGACCAAATCACTCAGAATCCTTTTATCATTAGGGACTAATCCTAATTAGGGAGAGAATTAAGGTCACTTTTTAACTTCAGTTCCAACCACATTTATTATCCTCCAGTCTCTCTCCTTGGCAGACTCGAGGGCTCCACCTCCTCAGGGTGAGGATGTCCTCCCAAAGGATAGAAGCGCTGGTTATTGCCCCCCATGACCATTCTCCCCCCCCCCCCCCCCTTACTCGTTCCGTCCGCAGGAACAGACCTTGAAGAAAATGGGGGACGGGCAGATTTTTGGTTGGGGGTGGGGTGGATCGCTGGTGCCACTCCAGATGGTACTGTCTAGTCCCTCTCTTGCATGGGTGATGTCTGTGCCCCCCCCCCCCCGTGTGTGTGTGTGTAGGGGTGGGGGGCATGGACGGTATGGTGGTAGGAATGTATGGAGTGCCGTTTTTATGGAGAGCCCCGCCTTGCTTGTAGTCGCCAAATGTTTATCGTATTCCTGCCCCCTCAACCTCCCCTCAACCCTCCCCCCTCAACCTCCCCTCAACCCTCCTCCCCTCAACCCTCCTCCCCTCAACCCCTCGGCCCATCAACATTATGAAATGCCATTGAGCACAAGAATTTTAAGTTATGCTTTGGCAGATGTATCGTTCTCCATTTCTACTTGGAATTTTGATGAATATAAAAGATTGGTTTATGGATTGCAAGGCACGTCCTTATCATACATAATTTGCTCGCATTGTAAGATTGTACTTTTAAAACGACCTTTCGCTAGAATTCTACTCGCCTCGTTTGCTCTGTTTACGGAAAATATAGCCAGATTTCATAGACAAACCACTAAACTAGATAACATAATTTTAACTAGAAAAAACAAGTAAAATTCTAAACTCGTTTCACTCGTATCGACTTTTCGCCGTCCACGACACGACGTCGTGCTCTCAAATAACCATAGGTATCTATGGGCGCGCTCAAACGTGGTCGTAGTCGTGACGTGTGAAAGTGTCCATAGACACCCATGGTTATTTGAGAGCACGACGTCGTGCCGTGGACGGCGCACGGCGAAAAGTCGATACGTGTGAAACGAACCTAAGTTCTAATGCTTGAACAGAAAGTGTTTTCCAGGGCTGTCGAGAGGTTTCTAAAATACGTCTCTTAGTTCTAGATTTAGAAGGGACTTGTATATTTGCCAAGAAGATCTCTCTGTTCTTACAAAAGAACATAAGAATGAAGGAGACTGCAAGAGACCATAAGGCCTACACAAGGCAGCTCCGTATCCATCACCACCTGTCATCCCCATCCATAAAGTTGTCTAATCGTTTCTTAAAACAACTGATAGTTTCAACATTTACCATGGTTACTAAGTTTATTCCATTCGTTGACCACCCTATTAATAAACCAATTCTTGCCTATTTCCTTTTTAAATCTAAATTTGTCCAGTTTATAACCATTACTGCGAGTCCTGCCCTGTTGTTTTAATATGATGACCTTGTTTGCATCACCCTTGTTAAAGCCTTTGATCCACTTGAACATCTCTTGTGTCCGTACTAGTTTTAGTTTCATAGCCTGGTAGATCATTGTGCTCTTAGATTTTACCTTTGCACGCGGGTTAGCGAGTATGCATTAGGATTTATCTGCGTTCATGCGTGTGGGTGCATATTTGAGCGTGGTTGCGTGTAAACGTTTGTGTGATTGTGTATTTTGGTGTGCGACTTTGTTATTTTGCTGGCGCGTTTGTGTGTGAACAAGAAAGGGACACACACACACACACACACACACACACACACACACACACACACACACACTCACACACTCACACACTCACACACACACACACACACACACACACACACACACACACACTCACACACTCACACTCTCACAGAGAGAGAGAGAGAGAGAGAGAGAGAGAATTCTTGTCCACACAGGCCTCTCTATCTCTTTTCGTGTTAAAATGCTTTCCCCCTCCCTTCTTCCCATCTCTTCTCTCATCTTCCCTTCTCTTCCCCTCTCTTTCCTTCCCTTCCATTCTTTCCGGTCGTTTTCTCTCCCTCTGCTTTCTCCTCTCCTCTTCTCTTCTCTTTCCCATCTACTCTCACTCCTCTCCTCTCTTTTTCATTTCTCTCCCCTCTCCTCTCTCCCCTCTCTTCTCTCTCCTCTCCTCTATCCCATTTTGGGCTTATTTCTCACCTCTGTAGATGTTCCTCTCCTCATTATCTTCCACTCCAGTCCCGTTCCATCCAAAGCGCAGTGTAGCCAACCTTTTCCCTACCGAAGGGGGGTGCTACAAAAAGGAATACAATCGCCTGACGGCAGCCATATAGGAAGGGAAAGTAGACGGGAGAGATTCAGGTAGAATTTTATCATTTGGTTCCTAACTTTAATTAATAAAGTTCTCGTGCCCAGTTCAGAGAAGTTTGCAGGAGTGACGTGGCAGAGATAGGCGCAGATGTGCGACATGAAGAAGAGGCTGGAAGATGACTTTCTTCGGCATTTGACTCTGAATGACTGATTGATCAGTTCTTCTTTCATCGTCTGTCTACAGAACATATTTTGACTTTTTGTTTCCGTCGTTCACTTTTTTTGAGGTTCCTCATCTGGCCGGAGGCGTGGCCGAAGTGCCGCTCGAAGACCGATGCAGGGGCAGGTGGCATACTACGTTCCCGAAAGGTGGTGGCCAGAGCTCTGTTCGTGGCACTCCCTCGTTGGCATTAGCAACAACAGCGAGGGTGACTTATGCAACGCTATTGCGACTGGCAACTTCGCCAAGGTTCCTCTTATGTCATCTCGTGGGGATAATGTCGGGGGGGGGGGTTAGTGAGCGACCAAGGAATAGTTATATGTTTATTTATTTATTCATTCATTCATGTATTTATTTAGTGTGCTATATTTGTTTAATTTATTAATTTATTTTATTTATTATTTTTTATCTAATTTAGTTGGATTCTCATTCAATGTGAAAATGTTGTCACTTTTGATGTTGGCAATTCCCTTTAGAATCTTAAGGACCTGTATCAAGTCACCTCTGAGTCTTCGCTTTTTTTTTAAGGAAGGGGATGGAATGGGTGGGAGTGGTTTTTATGCCTTTGTTTTTTGGCTACCTCCCTTGTAAGGGGGAAAAAGCCTTTGGTATATGGATGTATGTATGTTTTAGTCGATTTTCGTTTGATTTATTTTTGATATTTGGAATCAGTTTTGTGGTTCGCCTTTGTACTTTTTCTAATCTGTGAATGTCTTTAATAAGATTCAGTGACCATGCGGAAACAGTATATTTCAAATGTGGACGAACTAACGATTTATATAGCTTGTTAATGAGAGATGGACTTTTGAAATGAGAAGATCGCGCAATCAGTCCTAGAAGCTTGTTTGCTTTCTCAAGGACTGAAATACACTGCTTAGATGATTTGAGATCGTTACTGATAATTACGCCGAGATCCTTTTCACTATCCACTTTTGTTAACGTATTTCCAAATAACTAATCGTACTTACTGTTATTTTTACCAACGTGCATAACCTTGCATTTACTTGTGTCAACTTTCATTAGCCATTTTTCAAACCATTGTTATAGTTTACGTAAATCTTTATTGATTTTATATACTTATTTATTTTTATTGCGTTTATTTGTGTCTGTTCGGTCGGAGTCCGAGTGTGAGGTATTGTTTTGGTAGAGTATGTTTCTTTGTTAAGAACATATGGTCACCGAACATAAGAACTTAGGTTTCACTTAATTACCTTGTTTATTCATGAGTCAAACAGGGACCTAAAGGATAAAAAAGGAAAAAATCTAACTTTCAGTCTCTCAGAATTGAAATTGACCCAGACTTATATATATATATATATATATATTATATATATATATATATATATATATATATATGTGTGTATATATATATATATATATATACTGTATATGTATATATATATATGTATGTATATATAATATATATATATATACTGTATATGTATATATATATATATATGTATATATATAATATATATATATACTGTATATATGTATATATATATATATATATATATATATATATACGTATATATATATAATATGTATGTATGTATATATATATGTCCGACACGGC
>NC_134779.1:39354675-39382175 GCF_046742065.1 Oratosquilla oratoria | reverse complement strand
TTTTAAATTGCAGTTCGGAGGAGTAGGAACAATTTGTACAGTTCTGGGAAGTGCAGATCAGTCAGCTGGAGAGAGATGAGATAGAGTAAGCAGCTAAGATCATGTTTCGGTAGGCTTTTAGTAGATAGGGTTGGTTATTGTGGGGATATAGTTCATTACAAGCTAGTAAATCTATCATGACTGCAGGAAGCGTGTGGGTGACGGTATCTAGTGGACACGTGTCCTGACGATGTGTGTTGGTTTCGCCCCGCCCTGCACCCCGGAGCCGTGGGCCCTCGAAGCAGGTTAGCTTACCTTCAAGCCGAGGGGCGAGACGCGTTTGTGACTCGTGTTAAGAGCGAAGGAGGGGAGGATGGGTTGATGTAGCAGGGGTTTGCATGATCTCGCAACTGCAACGAGTGTTTCCTTCAACTGAATAAAAGTAAACGGTTACTGTGTAGTAGGTGAGAAAGGGAAGTTGAATGTGTGGAGTTCGAAAAAGGCATGAACGCAAATTAAAGTACGGCTCAGTACCAAACTTGTACGAATCTCGACAGTCGATCTGAGCAGTAAAGGACGAACCTTGCACGTCGACTATTAAAACCCCGTACAAGTCGAAGGGACCATGGAAGGATGAAAATGTAAATTAAAAAGAATGACACAGCCTTCCACTTTCGAGCAATAAGTTAGGAAAATAAATCGACATTGGTTTCGATGCTGTGCAAGAGGCTCTTTGTTGTGGATACACGTAGTCAGCCCGGGCAACAGACGACAAGACGTCATCGTGTCCCGCCAACGCGCGAACTAATGGACGACTGCGGCTGCCCTGAGTTAGTTCGTCGGCTGAGGTGAGCCAGTTGCTGTAAACATATTCGCCAATGGAAAAAAAAAGAACGAAAATAACGTCAGGTAGATGCGACGAACAAAGACAGATGAAAATATGAATGACTCACAGGGCTTGAATGTGAAGGGGAGAGAGAGGAGAGGTGCAGTGTGTGTATGTGTGCGCGCGTGCATGTGCGTGTGTACGCGCACGTTTGCTTGAGTGAGTCACAATTATATAGGAAACGGCGGGAGGGGGGTGAGAAGAAAGTGTCGAATAGAAAGTGAAAAATGGTCACAGTTACGTGGAAAGAAAAAAAGACTGCGTGCTTGATGACTAACATTTTTTCTTAATCAGAGAACTTAGAAGCGGGTGCTGACAAAATACCCGGTGTTCGAGCTATTGACAGAGTGGAACTTATTTTCAAATGTATTGGCCGAATGAGAAGGGAGGCAGACCCCCCCCCCCCTTCCCCTAAAAAATGTAAGCTGCCAGCTTTTCTTGTGCAAATGTGTCTGTGGGACTAGTTTTTGTTGGTGTGGAGGACGTAGGCCGTGCCTGGCTTGCTGTAATTCCCCCGTCCCTCCAGCCTTCCTCCCGTCTCGCCCGGGGACGCACTGTCCCAACCGGCCTTCCCGTCTTGGACTCGTTCTGTCCGTCCGTTGTAAGTTGTAAAAAAAAATGTGTTGAGTTTTAGATATTTCCTTGTGTTTTATGTGGGTTCAAGAAGCTAGTTGGCAGCTACAGACCCAGTCTGTCCTGCTAACGACTCTGTGCATACGTGCGTACATTCGTTCACGCGTGTGTGCGTGCGTGCGTGCGTGCATGCATGCGTACGTGGGACCTACTCCTTCCTCTACCCCGCCCGTCCCATCCCATCACACTATCCCACCCGCCCGCCAGCTCGCCCACCACCACTCCGCCCGCTCGCATGGAGGAGGTGAATGGCCGACTCTTTCCTGTCCACACCATTCAGTCTCAGTCTCTCTCTCTTTCTCTCTCTCTCCTCTCTCTCTCTCTCTCTCTCTCTCTCTCTCTCTCTCTCTCTCTCTCTCTCTCTCTCTCTCTCTCCCCCCCACTCACTCTCTGTATGTGTGTGTTTCACGGCATAACAACAGATCGTTTGAATATGTTGACACGTGTTTAGTGTTGCTATTAGATTATGTTTGATCTGTTATTAGACTTTTTCCTACTTGTAGAGGTGCCGTTTAGTATAGTCACAAAATTAATAAAGGGGGAAGGACAGGAACAATATCCTGGCCTCTAGGATAGTCTGTACTCATTTTGATGTCTTCAGAACAGGATCGATGTTTCCGCATTTTGCCACGTATGATAAAGATAATCTAGTTATGTAGGATATATAAAATAACCCGGGAAACATTTATTTTTTATAATTATCATAAGTGCAGTGTATGTATTGAGTTGATTTATCGGTTGTTGTAGTGAAAGATACTTCGTGCTTATCACAGGGCACGAAATTGTCAAGTCAAACATTAAATCCAAGACAGGTGTGTGTGTGTGAAGGAAGAGGAGGAAAGCGGGGAGGGAGTGAGGTGGAGATGTGCGAGACTATAACTGTCGTATTTAGATCCAAGGATTCTGTCAGTTTGGTCAGTTTTTTTTTTTTAAGTCGTATAGGTTAAGGTTACTGTCAATCTAGAAGACGGTAGGATGGCACGGTCATAATGGTCTTTCTTCCAAAGCTGTGACGTTGAGCCTGGATTTGATTTTTGTTTCATTTCCAGGAGATTACTCGTCGGACGACTCGGGATGTGGGCGGGATCAGTTGAGCATGCGTGACGTCATGTCGCTTGGAAGAAAACGCCAACCGTCACTACGATTATTATTATTTTTCAGAAAGTTGTGTTCGTTCATTCCGCATGAAAGGATATAATATTGTTACTAATCGTACTTACGATTGTGCTATCGTACGTGCAACCTCTTTGTGAGATTGCAAGGCGAACACAGAGTAGATAACAATTTGTTCGATTTAGATACTAAACGGATTCGTCAAATCTTAATTAAAGAGACGCAATTTCATGGAATGGCACTGCAGAATTTTTTTTTCTTGTTTTAGCGAAATGATCATCAGCCCTGACTCAATTCCCAGGCACGATATGAGGCCAAGGCCACGACCAGGTAGCCTCAGGTTGACCCAGATAGAGGTTGAAGCCGCGATCGAGTTTTCATGTGATATTGCTCGTCGGGCGAGCGATCTCCACTGACTGACTCAGTTCTGTCGAGCCAGAATGGTGCGGAGCGTCGCCATATACAGTATGCTGTAGGTGAAGTGGTAGGGTCTTTACGACAAGAGGTGTTGTTGCTGTTGGTGTGTGCTTTTATGGAATAGCTGGGGAAACTGGTAGCCATCGTAATCAAGCTTTATAGCTGTATGATTTAGATAAATCAGATAAACAAATAAATGAAAAAATAATTGTATGTTTGAATATTCCGTTGGATGGCATTAAGAATTAAATCATCTGGCGGCAGCTAAAATAAAATAAAAACGCCACTCGGTACGGAAGGCTTGATGTATAATAATTTTGCTTTATGTATAAATAATTTTGCTTTTAGCACCGTGTACTTTGTCACCGTTTTTAATGCCGGATTATTCATGAGAAGGTCACGATTGTTATAGAACCGTGGCTACCACCATGGAATTGATTTTTGTGTCTTAATCAGCTTCCTGGCCACTGATACTGGATTTTTTTTTATTTTTTTTTTTTATAACGGAAATCGTATGAAAAAATCGGTCCTCAGTAAACATGGAAAAAGTCACAAGAGGAATTCGAGCACTTTAACCACTGTATCATCTTTACTCCCGCCCAGCGTAGTTTGTATACATGTTCCACTAATGGACAGGATTGGAGTTCGGGTTTCAAGCTGAAGAGACTTTTTCAGGCTTCCGCCTTTCGCGTAAATCGAAGATTCACGTAAATAGTATAGTTGCCTAAGTGAAAAATTCGCGTAAATCAAATCAAATATTTGCACAAATCGAACATCGCTTATATCGAATATTTACGCAAATGAAAAATTCGTTTAAATTCAATCGCTTCTCAATCAGAACAAAATATGTAAAGTATGTCACAGTGCTAAAAGGATAATGCTGGGATACTTCACTTTCATTGTAAACAAACGACCCGATGTATCAACTGTAATCTATACTGTAAATGGAACTCAACCCTAATGCGCTCATCTATTTTGTGTACTGGACGCGCGCGTGCACACACACACACACACACACACACACACACACACACACACACACACACACACACACACACACACACACATTTACGGGTTAGAGGTGACGTTTTAGTGGCACTTATTTAAGGACATAACACTAATTATATCCCATTAGTACGAGGAATGTTAGTAAAGTAGTTATTGGGGTAAGAATAGCTACAACAATAATAGTACAATTACTCTAGTCCACGTAGTTTAGCAGTCAAGAATTCAAATCAGCATTTCCACTCAAGAACCTCATTGTTGGATGGGTGTGGAAGGAGAAACCTTTTTGTATATAAATCGATAACATTGTTCAAGTCTTAAGTTTGCTCTAGGAATCTGTCCCACCGTTTCACGTAAGTGTATGAAAATTGTCTCCGGCAGTGCACTGGGTTCTGTGTCTGGGGACTTGTAGAACTCTTTCCATGATCCGGGTTGTCACTCTTGCCTGCCTTGGGTATTCTGGGAGTCTCACCTCCTTAAGGGAGTCCTTCTGGTGGTGATACGTCTTGATGGTGTTCCACGCTGGGAGTCTGTCTGGTGCTCCAAGTGTCCATCCTTTGAAGCTGTTGTAAAAGGTTGTTTTGTAACATGCGCCCTCTGGCTAACAGATGCAGCCAGAGAGTCCATCTTACAAAATGTTGCTTCTGAAGGCGATTTTGTAAATTCTGGTGTCTCAGGTTTCATTTGCCAACCGAAGAGCCATCTTACGAAAGAGTTCTTGCGGTTTGTGTCCTGCACTTTGTCCAGGAGCTCAAGGTGTTCTTTTTGCCCGCTCCGTCCTACACAAGTCATGGATAGCTCAAGTGAATGTGGACCATACAGGAAATCTCGCGTCACCTGCTGTCCAGGAACCAGAAGAGTTAATTAAAGAAAAAAAAAATCTTTTCCGCTTGCTTGGTGGCCTGGTTTGTACGTGTGTTTTGAAAGTGAGCTTTTTGTGTCCTACATGACCCCCTTTCTCCCCCCCCACCCGCCCCCACTCCATCTTGGGGGGCCGGGGGGGGGTTGTTTCTCAGCTTCCCTTTGCTGAAGTAGGTTATGGTGTTGGTGGAAGACCTGGAGAGCGCCATGAGGAACTTTGATCTTGTGTGCGACTTGAACTTGCCACGATGCTGTCGCATGTACGTCCCCCCCGATATGGATGTTCGGCGAACCATGTCATTTGGAGGGTTGGTCTGCTGTCTCGTTCTCCCTCCCTCTCTCTCCCTCTCTCATTCTCTCACCTCTGTTTCATTCTTTAACCATACTTTTCCTCATCTCCATCTTTCTCTCCTTCTCCTTCTCCTCCTCCTTCCCCTCCTCTCCCTCTTACTCTTCATCTTCCTCTTCCTTCCCATTCCCTCTTCCTTTCTCTTCCTCCACCTATTCCCCCTCCTATTTATCTCCCCCCTCCTCTCCCCTTCCCTCCCTCCCTCCCATCCTCCCTCACACCCTCCCTCCCTCCCTCCCTCCCGTCCTCCCTCCCTCCCTCCCTCCCGTCCTCCCTTCCTCTCTCATCCCGGAATGGTCAGATTGTCCCGATATTGGAAGAACCAGAATCCGGAGGGGGTGGGGGTGGGGGTGGAGGGACGTTGGAGTCGGTGTTAGTCTTACCCTGAGAGCTGCCTAAATATCAGACACTCGAACTCGTCATAAGACGCCGAGGAGGTTCCTGTGGAGGCTCACAATAGCTGGAGGAGAACATCTTTGGCCAAGGAGGGTCATGAGAGAGGTTGGGAGAGTCCTTTGTCCAGCAGTGGACTACCTTGAGCATCTTTCAATACCTAATAAACGTGAAGATATGAGCCATTGTGACAATGGCCCCCGCCTTCCATTGAACTGTGTGTTCACGTGTTGGCTGCTTGCCAGGGCTGTCGGAGCATTAGGGGCAAAGGTGAAAAAATTTCCCCCCCGGACGAAAGTGTTCTTTCTAAACGTGAAAGTAGAGACTAGAAGAGCTTTTGGCGCAGAAGCCAGAAGAGCACCTTGGGGTCGATGACCTCCTCTTCCACCTCCTCTTCCTCCTTCCCTTCCTCCTCCTCTTCTTCCTCCTCCTTAAGGTCGAACTCAAAGAACCTGCTTCTGCTTGTGGTTCCTGACGTGGACGATTTTTTTTTTCGGGGTCAGTTTTTTAAGATGGTTGGGGTTTAATTTACTATTTCTTTGTTTTATTTGATTATTCATCATGAGTGATATATAACTTGTACGAGTATCATTAGTAATAACGGCACAAAATTGTTTCATTGGAAACTAGCGCGTACTCGCGTGCACACGCGCACACACACACGCACACACACACACACACACACACACACACACACACACACACACACACACACACACACACACACACACACAGAGAGAGAGAGAGAGAGAGAGAGAGAGAGAGAGAGAGAGAGAGAGAAAGAACAATGCACAGTTGATGCCCCTAGTATTTCCCACTATGACATCATCTTATTGTTGGATACGTTTGGAAGCGTCGGTATTCTAATTTCATCATCAACAAAAAATAAATAATGAGGTAATTACGTCGCCCGCTGCCTCGTTTGTTCCAGCGAATCCGTATGAGAAGCTGGGAGTACGAAAAAAAAGCATGATAAATCACTAAGCAGGTGTAGAAGGTGAGTAGCGTACGCCAGGAGGAGCTGAGTAGTCACCTTTGCCCTGTGGTGAGCTTTGGGCATTGTTAGGGGGCAGGGGCAATCACTGCTGGGAATCGGAGAGGAGTGCGGGATTCGAACCCACAGTTAAGCGAAGGTGAGGCCAGCTTGCTTCCGATTACGCCACAAATGGTGAAGGCTATAATTATAATGATGATGATAATAATAATAATAATAATAATAATAAAAATAGTGATAATAATAACAATGATAATAGTAATAATGATAATGGTGATGATGATGATGATGATATAATAACTGATATTGGTAATGGTGATGATAGTAGTAGTAGTAGTGGTGGTGATAGTTGTATAATCGCTGGTTGCCTGGTATCAAGTTGAGCGTAAAGTGGTGTCTTTCCTTCATTTGTTTGTTTGTGTGCCATATTTATTTATTTGTTTGTTTGTTTATTTAATAGTTTATTTCATTGTTCATCTACTTACCTCTTGTATTTATTTATTCATCGATTTCCAATTGTAGGCACTATGTGCCATCAGCGGGGGGAAACATTTTAGGGTATTTGAAAAGGGTTAAACGAGCGTGCGCGCACACACACACACACACACACACACACACACACACACACACACACACACACACACACACACACACACACACACACACACACACACACACACACACACACACACACACACACACACACACACACACACACATTTTACACGTTTGGGGATATTTCTTCCTCTTCCTCTCCTTCTCTTCCTCCTCCTACTCCTCACCCTCCATTCTCCTGCTCATATCCTCCTCCTCCTCTTCTCCTCTTCCCCTTCTTCCTCCTCTTCCTCTTCCTCCTCTTCCTCCCCTTCCTTCTCCTCTTCGCCCTCCTCCTCTCCCAGAAGAGGGTTGGTTGTCCTTGGGGGCGGCATTTAAAGATAAGCATTTGGCTTTGTGGGGCGACCTTGGTTATCGGGAGAGTGTGTCTTGGTGTGTAGCTCTGTCCTTTGTTTAAAGCAGCCCTGGTCCTTGTAAGTTGCCCTTGACCCTCGCAAGATAGCCCCGGGCTTCAGAGTTAGCCCTGGGCTTAACGAGTCATCTTTAGCCGTTACAAAGTAGCCTTGGCACTGGGTTTTGCAAAACATTTATTTTCTTTATTTTTTTTCTTGAAGAGAAAATATACTAATCTTCTCAAAATGTTTCAGGGGTTTACTGCAAGACTCGTGTAACTTTCACCGTTTGGGTCCCCTTCTGCAAGTAATTCCCAGAAGACTTTGATTATAAGTTATGAATTAAGTTCTTAGTTTCAGCGGGTCGAGTGAGAATTAGATTCTTGAAACGTGTTGCGCTACATTGTCGCCCCAAACTGCAACTCCCCCTTAAGGTGACCTCGATAAGTTCCCTCGGTGACCTTGGCCCTCGATGCTTGACCTTGAATCCCAAATGGAGTCGTCTGCGCTTGTGTCTCCGTCTTGGAGTGGGACTTGGGTCGTTCGAGTCGTGAAGGGTGGAGCCTTGAGTAGAACTCTAGCCGAGAGGAACTTGTATTTGCTGCTCTTAAATTGTTTGAAGGACTAAAGCTGTCTGGTTCTGGAGCCCGATACGCTTTGTAGCTGTGTGCATGCACGCACGCACACATACACACACACACATACACACACACACACACACAATGAAGTTCTCATCTGTGAGGGTAATAGCTGATGATCTAAATCCAGCACGTGATCCAAGACCATGGTGAATCTATCACACACGCACACACACACACACGCGCGCGCGCGCGCAAACTCTCTCTCTCTCTCTCTCTCTCTCTCTCTCTCTCTCTCTCTCTCTCTCTCTCTCTCGCAAAATCTTTTACCCACCCAGTGTTCATGATGCAAAATGAATTTTTTTAGACAAGTTATTTTTTGTCTTCAAAACAATTACTGTGTAAGTTGAATATTACATTTGAAAAAATATCACGAACTGTACCCAAAAAATCGTATTAAATTTTTGATTAGCTCCTGACTGCACAGGGCACAGACTAACATGACCTGTCACAGGTCACGTAGCAATATATAATATATATATATATATATATATATATATATACAGTATATATATATATATATGTGTGTGTGTGTGTGTGTGTGTGTGTGTGTGTGTGTGTGTGCTCTTCCATGAATAGTAACGAAAGAAGACGAAATTATATTTTATTCGTTAGAGATTAATGACCAGCTCAGCTCCAATCAACCCGTCAGACATTCGAAGTCCATAGCTGTGTCAACCTCTGCCACACTACTCCTGCAAGCTTCTCTAACATGTTTCTTCTTCTGTACAGTTTTTCATAAAAGTTCGTCCCAGAAAATACAGGGAAAAGGGGAAGGGATCTGCATGGATGTTTGTCCTTCTAGTCTCCACCCTTTCTAGATGGCGATTATCATTCGTCTGCGTACTGAGCCTGGTTATACTATTCTCTATACCCAGAGTCGCCGCGTAGAAAGGGTGGTGTAGTTTCAATTGGTGAGTGCACAGATAAAGGTGAGGTTGACTTAGGTTAAGTTTGGTTGAATTAGGTAAAATTAGGTTGAGGTTAGTTTAGGCTTAGTTATACAACGTTTTTGAAGTCTGAGAAGGGACCGATGGAAAGAAATTCCATTCTTTGTGAACAGCCTAATACGCCAGGAGGCGCTGAGTAGTAGCTGCGGCCGAAGCCGTCACCTTTGCCCTATGTGTATGCGTTTTGGAGACTGTTGGGGGGGGGGCAGGTACCAGTCACCACTGGGAATCGGAGAGGAGTGCGGGATTCGAACCCAGAACTTAGCGAATGGGAGGTCTGCACGTTTCCGGATGTTTCATAACTGAATCAAAGTTGCACAGTTAGTTTATTTTGTAATTTTATTTTATTTATTTATTTATGTTATTTATTTATTTATTTATTTATTTTTGCAGGTACGTCAGCTGCGGCGGGGTGACGTCATTGGATGAGTATAGTAATTTCTAATAATAATACCAATACTAATAGTAATACCAATACTGTTACTCTTGCTGATCCAGTCCTGCTAGAACAACTACTATTTGCATGACAACATGCTCATTATACAAGTATTGCTATTATTATTACTATTATTATTATTGTTGTTGTTATTATTCTAATATTATGTGTATATTCGTATTTTGTTAATATGAAAAATAGATTGTGGGTCTCTGAATGGTTACATCTGTAAATGTATTTTCAATGTAATAATGGCAATGATGATAATTATGATAATAACGATATTGACAGAGATAATAATGATGATAATGATTAAATTTGTATGGTCATGAAAAATAATCAAAATCCGTATCATTTACTAATGAGTCGTAAAATAACATGTTACCAGGATATAACATTATTTGGAAGAAATTAGAAAAAATGTATCCCCGTCTTTCGATTTTTTTTATTTATTTTGTTTGCAAAATGACTACAATATATATATATATATATATATATATATATATATATATATATATATATATATTATATATATATATAACAAGTGAATAAATAAATAGGATTTATATTTGTAGACACCGTATCACAGATCATCACTCCAGGGTATTCAATGTTCAGTGTTCATTGTGCTGCTTACGACACACTGCAACCCCGCCCCCTCCCCTCCCCCTCCCCTCCCCCTCTCCTCTTCCCCCTCCCCTCCCCCTCTCCTCAACTCTCCCCCTCTCCAACCCCTCCCCCTCCGTCTCTCCCTTCCCTCCCAACCCCTCCCTTCTCCGCCCATTACCTTTCACTCCTCCACCCCTTCTTCCTCCCTCCCTCCCTCCCTCCCTCCCTCCCTCCTCACACCCTCCTCGCCCCCTCCCACCTGCCTTTCACTCCCCCGCCTCTTCCCCCCTCTCCCCCTCCCACCTGCCTTTCACTCCCCCGCCTCTTCCCCCTCTCCCCCTCCCACCAGCCTTTCACTCTCGTTGTCCAAGTCACCTCCCAGATGGAAGTCGAGATAGAGAAGTTTGCAGGGGTGACGTGAACGGAGGTGACATAATTTGTGCCTTTCTTTACCTCATTTAGTGTATTTAGGGACTTTGGAGGACAGGCACCTGTAGAAGACAGACGTCGGAGAGAATACTCTCCCTGCTTCTCGTCTTCATACCCTCGCTCTCTTTCCCTCGCTCTCTTTCCCTTCGCTCTCTTTCCCTTCGCTCTCTTTCCCCTCTCTCCCCTCTCTCTCTTGGCTCTCTTCCCCTCCTCCTTGGTTTCCCTTTTCTACTCTTTACCCTCTTCCTGATCTTCCCTCTCCCTCCTCTCCCTTTCCTTTCTCCATGCTCTCCCCTCTTTCTCCGCTTTTCCCCCTCTCCCTGCTCTCCCCTCTCTCTCCTATTTGCCTTCTCCCATCTCTCCCTTCCCCTCTCTTCCTTCTCCCCCACCCCGCTCTTCCTTTCCTTCCTCCACCTCTCTTCTTTCTTCTCCCTCCACTTTTTGTCTCCCATTCTCTCTTTCTCTCTCTCCTTCTCACCCCCCTCTCTCCTCCTATTCCCTTTCTCTCTTTTTCTCTTCTGTTTTTGTAAACGCCAACCACCCTTCGTGTTGGAAGGTAGATCCGCCAGCGTTGGCACCGATTGTGGTGCCACGAGTAGTGCCATTAGGTGACCTCGGCGCCAGGCGAGGTGGAGGTCGTGGTAACCTTTCCAGCGCTGCGTCGAAAGGCTGCCTTCGGATGAATAGAATAGCCGGGCGCCAGCCAGAGCTAGCTGTGCAGGTGGTGCGAAGAGCTGGGAAAAGGTCATCCTGTTTTGGTCCCCTCGTTGAGCTTTTCGGTGGGGGCGTGGGGGTGGAGTAGGGGGTGGTCAGGACTTCCCCCCCTCCCCCTCCTCCCACGGGAGTGCCAAATCTTCCTTCGTGGCACTTTGGGTTTCGTTCTTGCCTCTTCACGTACATTGGGGTTCGATCACCCAAGATCACAGGAAACTGCCACATGCCCAGGATGTCTGTGTAGGTAATGGGAGAGTGACGCGACGCCTTCTGCGCTCTCTAAATGCCTCCTGTCGAGGACTCCTGACGAAGGTCTGCCCGTAAGGGCACTTCAGGTAAAGTGGGTGGGTCCATGTTTACCATAGAGACCGACCAAGGTTGGTTTGGTCGCCTTGTAGGGCGTAATGGGTCTGTGGGTCTTTGTGGTAGTGGTGGTGAAGACCCCGCTTATAAAGCAGTGCGCGCGTTGTGAACCAGTTCGGTGTTGCCTCCTGCAGGTGTGTGAAGTCGTCCTAACGAAGGTCTCTCTCTCTCTCTCTCTCTCTCTCTCTCTCTCTCTCTCTCTCTCTCTCTCTCTCTCTCTCTCTCTCTCTCTCTCTCTCTCTCTCTCTCTCTCTCTCTCTCTCTCTCTCTCTCTCTCTCTCTCTCTCTCTCTCTCTCTCTCTCTTAGGCCCACCTTGTTTTCCCCCTCCTCAGGTGAATGAAATCACCAGACGTGAAGAAGAATAAACTCTGTAAAGAACGCCACCTGGGTTTCCCAAAAATAGACCAAATTAACATAGTCTTGCGAACGGTTTCTTGTGGTCATTTGCGAGCACCCGTGACTAACAAGATGCTTATTGAATAGTCGTTGTACGGAATCTAACACTTGATATAGTTTGGTTTGGCTAAAGACGAGCGATTTCATACAGCTGAGAGTCGGGGGAGTGGGTCTCGATCGATTGGGACTCCTCTCAAACAGGTGTCCGCCCGTCCAGATGCATAAAATAACAACTAGAATAAAATCATACACAACTTGCCCACACTGTATTATTCTCGGCATATGTCTCTTCATTCTTCTCTTTGCACGCCAGCTTTATCCCCATCGATTTCATCAATTTCCATAGATCATAGCTAGGATTATACATCGATTGTAAAATTGTCGTTTCAAGCATGTAGACAGCACATCTCTGGTGATGTTTCTGTATTTACCAAATATTTCCCAGCCCATTGTGATATGCCTTTATCTGTCTATATATCTATGTGCCAAGGTCTCTTTCCCCTTATAAGGGAGGTAGCCAGCAAAGGCAAACTCCCACTCCCACCCATTCTACGCCCATCCATCGTTTTCTTCTCATCTTAGCACTTTGTGGATGGAGGATCATCCATACTGATTTATACTTCGTTTTAATGGCCTTAAGTCAGTTTAGAATGACGCCTACATAATTATAATCTTCAACTTCTTCAAGAATCTCACCATCGGTTGTGATCACATTCAACATTTGGATTAAGAATTACTTTGGTTTTACAACTTTATTTTCAAATCTGCTTTGAGGATTTTCCTGTTGAGGTCACTGAGCATATCTAGCAAGGTATCAGGTCTTTATGAGATGAGAATAACGTCACCAGCGATTCACTGGTTTTATCTTGCTCCGGGGTACTGCGACTGGGCAAGGGCAATGGGAGCTGTCACACATAAGCTTCGATCCCGGATTGTACTTTGTGCGGGAATCGAATGGTGTGTTCAAGGACACACACACACACACACACACGCACACACACACACACACACACACACACACACACACACACACACACACACACACACACACACACACACACACACACACACACACACACACACACACAGAGAGAGAGAGAGAGAGAGAGAGAGAGAAAGTGCACCCCATTACCCATATATCGGGCAGTATATGAAATTTGAGCTCTCATTTGGTAGGGTGATAACCGTAGGTCACAAGACCAACACGTGGTCCGAGACCACGGTGAATCACACACCCACATCTGGCCTCATCCTCAAACTCCACAATAGTGTGACCTTGACCTGGGTTGGCGAGAAATCTGAGGAAGACGTGGAGGTGGTGGGGAAGGCACCTTCGTATCCCCGTGATTCAATGTCGCCGTCATCGTTACCAGTGTGATAATGCGTACGGATTGCTAGCGCACCAACTGACGTGTCACATTGTTCCTCTCTCTCTCTCTCTCTCTCTCTCTCTCTCTCTCTCTCTCTCTCTCTCTCTCTCTCTCTCTCTCTCTCTCTCTCTCTCTCTCTCTCTCTCTCTCTCTCTCTCTCTCTCTCTCTCTCTCTCTCTCTCTCTCTCTCTCTCTCTCTCTCTCTCTCTCTCTCTCTCTCTCTCTCTCATTGCAGATGCAGTGGAAGTAAATGGTTGGTATATTTGTAGTGATGTCACAACTAACACCACAGCCGGACGAAAGAAAGAGTTGAGTAAGCGAAACTATATATTTCGATTGCTAACTGCAATCCTCTTCAGTAGTGATGTGTCCACACACACGCGCACGCACACACACACACACACACACACACACACACACACACACACACACACACACACACACACACACACACACACACACACACACACACACACACACACATATACACATAGGTTAGGATGGGTCCCTTGTTACTGACCAAAGACCAGAAAGTGTCGCAGGTGCTGCCACCTATCAACATTGAGAGACATTTCAGACATGAGGTGATAAGATTTGCACCAGACTGAACTGGACGTGTTACACAGTAGCATTTTTTCTCCAAATTTAATATTCTTTTATTTTCACAAATAAAAGTGATCATGATCATTGTATTGATGGTGATACTGATGATAATGATAATATTGATAATGCTAGTAATGATAATAATAACAATAATAACAGCAATGATAGTAATAATATAGACGATAATAATGGTAATAATAATCGATAAAGTCAACAAATAATCAACTTGTATAGTTATGCACACAGGTAGAGCAGGAGTCATGTTTTGTGTCAAGGCCAGTGTGTTCGTACGTGTGAACTAGGTAGTTATTAACTAGGAATACCCAGAAATGAATAAAATCACCCAGCGATATCTACGAGTGAAAGTAAAGGGGCCACTGGTCTCCAACACAAATTATTTTTATTTTATTATTTTTTCTACTTTAGCACAGCTATGCATGAAAGTGCTGGAGAGGCACCCGAGGGGGGGGAGATGGGGGGTTGGGGGGTAAGGGGGGCGTGTCCCGACAACGCCATGTAGGCGGGCAGGGTACAGGGTTATTTTGCTATCGCGCTTTCGGGCCGGCCGAATGATGATACGCGTGTCTTTGTGTATGTGCATGTGTTTACCTGTTCACTCACACGCACGCGGCAGGATGTACAAATTTTCATTTATCACTGTTTTGGGCACTTAGTAATATCTCTACAAGAGTGTGTGTGTGTGTGTGTGTGTGTGTGTGTGAGAGAGAGAGAGAGAGAGAGAGAGAGAGAGAGAGGAGAGGCGAGGCGTTGCCCTATTGCCCCGCCCCGCCTGTGGGCGCCCTCGCCGACGGTCTGTTGTTCCTTTCGTGTTCTGTCTCCGCATTCCTGCATCTTCCTTCCTTCCCCTCCACCCGTTGGTGGTGCCCTCCTCCCTCCTCCTCCCTTCTCTCACCTCCCTCCCCTCCTCCCTTCTCTCACCTCCCTCCCGCCTCCTTCCTCTTTCTTACTTTCGATGCACCCCATCCCTTCTTCCACCCCCCTCCTCCTTCCCTGTTCTTCTTGATGCATCCCTTCCCTCCTTACTTCACATTATTCCCTTTCCTTCCTTCGCCCCACCTCTCCCTTCCTTTCTCTCCTCCCCCATCCTCCCTCTATCTTCCCTCCCTTCTCTAATTTCCCATCTCCTCCTCTCTCACCCCCCTCCCTTTCTCTATTCTCCCCACTCCGCCACCCGTCCACCTCCCCCCCGCCCCCCAAAAGCACTATTTCCTGCACACACACACTGCACTTGTGGTTCCCACGCCGCGTCGGCCACGGCCCCCAAACGCAGCCTTTGTCTTAGCAAATCATGCGACCCTTCGCAACCCCTCCCCCCCCAAAAAAAAAAAAAAATATATATATATATATATATATATATATATATATATACATATATATTTGTGTGTGTGAGGGAAAGGGGGCTCGTACCCCCTGTGAAAACAAACCATGGTAACAAATATCCAAATTTAATCACCATATTTAGTAACTTAGTAGTCCGTTGGGCTCTTTCTCAAAACCGATATATATATATATATATATATATATATATATATATATATATATATATATATATATATATATATATTGAGGGTGTCACTCACTTCATCTCCCCCTGCGTATCATTGGTTGTGTAAGATTTTGATCAGAGCCCCACCATTATCTATACATGTCATAAGACAAGGGTTGTATCGCCAATCCAGGTGATAGACTGGTTGGAAAGTGGTATGATAAAATCCTGAGAGGCTGTCTACCTTAATGTTTGAAACGTAAAGTTTACAATCAATGCATTTTGCCAGCAATAATATACGGGTGAGAAACTTGGAAACTGACGAAGGCAATGGAGACAAAACTAAGAACTGCACAGAGGAGAATGGAGAGATCGATGACGGGAATAACGCTGGGAGACCGAAAGAGAGCAAGTTGGGTGAGAGAACAGGCTAAAGTGAAAGATATTGTGGAGGCGGTGAAAGAGAGGAAGTGGAATTGGGCAGGTAAGTTAGCGCGAACGCCTGATGGGCGATGAAGTGTGTTACTGAGTGGACGCCGCGAGAAAGGAAGCGTGGAAAATGGAGACCAGAGAGGTGGAGACGAAATAGAGAAGTTTGCAGGAGTGGCGCCTTCATGTGAATCATGGAATGATATGAAAGAGGCCTTTGTTCAGCAGTGGACTCGTAATTGCTGATTTGATATACTGTGTATGTGTATATATAATATATATATATATATAGTAGTGTGTGTGCAAAAAGCACACACACACCACTTGGTAAAATTGAAAACATGAAAATCCCAAGCACTTCCGTCTATTTCGCATTTTCAGGGGAAAGAGAACAGAGAAAGGTCAACACACCAGTGTTAACACAAGAAGAGTCGAACTGGGGCAGGTCAACAAGGCACCACACGGAGTGTTACACATGGGGCTAAATTACATTAACATTTGTTTGTTGGTTGTCTACAACTTGCTTATAAAATATTTTCAATAATAAAATTATATGCGTGTATATATATATATATATATATATATATGTATATATATATATACATGTATATACATATATATACGCACATTATGTATATGCATATATTCAAGAAGAGCTGAAGTCCAGGAACCATGTTGGAAGAAAGCAAACATTGGACTCGATTTTAGAAGTTTAATCCTACGTTTCGAACCCTTTCCTTGGTTAATCTTCAGGGATACCCAGCATAGGCGAAAGGAAATAAAGGGCAAAAACTTTGGGAGAGGTCTTCTGAGTTCCCCGTTACTTGCCAGAAAATACACTCGTCTTCAGGTTGGTGACCTGTTCCCAAAGTTACAAAAGTCATAATGTTAATAAATGTAATAAAAAACAAGACTAGTAACTACAAATGCAAATGAAAACAACAACCTAGGTTACATAGCCATCTGCCCATACTATTCCATTACAACCCATCACCCATGATAAAATAAAACAACAGAAAATACAGTAAAAAGAATTAATGAATAATTTATTCAATTGATAGATAAATAGCCAGGTCATTCTCTGGGATATGATTCCAAATTAACCGTTACTATCTAGAAAAGACAATCATCTCCTGGTTTGACACATGTTCTGAAAAAAGTACATCATAATAAGAATGAAATGCAAGAAAAAACAAGACATAAATAGACAAACAAAAAACGAATAGATATATCACAACAGCAAGGGTGGTCCAAATGTTCACAAGAACGAATTCCTAGAATCATAAATACCAAACTGAAAAGGAATGAACTCGGAAATGAATCAAACGAGCGGCTAAAACGTAATCCTACTACATAAACTATAAACAAAACATGAAAGGGGAGGGGAGACGTGAAAACGCAGAAATGAATTAACATACTTGTCACAAAAAAGCAAACACATAGAAGAACAGAAAAACTAACAAAATAAAAAATCCCACCAAAAATGAAATAGATAAACAAATAAATGAGTACATAGATAAAAAATGATAGACAAAACAGTCCACATTATGGGTGACAGGTTGTAATAGAACAGTCACCTAGACTATTTTATTTGCACACACACACACACACACACACACACACACACACACACACACACACACACACACGACTCGGTGGCGTGGTTGGTAGAGTCTCCGACTGTCACTACGGCGGTCCGGGTTCGAATCCTGCTCAGGGCTGAAATAAATTCAGTATAGCTGTGCTTCGAGTCGTTACTCCAACTCTCGTGGGCGGGGAGTTGGGTGTGTGTGTGTGTGCGTGCAAGGTCACAGTATTACCCGTAGATCAGTCATACGAGCTCTGAGCTCTCTGCCGGGAGCGAAATAGCTGTCGATCACGAGTCCAACACGGGATCCAAACACCATGGTGAACACACACACACACACACACACACACACACACACACACACACACACACACACACACACACACACGGTTCGATTCCCCGGCCGGGCGGAGACAAGTTGGGTTTGTCTCCTTTCACGTGTAGCCCCTGTTCACCTAGCAGCGACGTTAGTCAAGGAGTTGTGACCTTGCATTCCCGGTGTGTGGAGTGTGAGTGGTCTCAGACCTACCCAGAGATCTGCTAATAATGAGCTCTAAGCTCACTGCCGTAGGGTGGTGTCTGGCTGTCTCGAAAAGAGGCTGCAGCAGATCCGAGGTGAATACACACACAAAGTCTTAATACATTGCAAGGTAATGACGACCAATCACGTACCTGACAGGCTGCCAAACGTACGATGTCACTCAACGGGAGACGTCATGATACGGATCTAGATTATCTTGCTTTTTTAATTTATTTTTTATTTTGAAACTTTTTATCAGTTATACTGTATAGTGCAATAAGGACATGTACCAAGACATTAGTGTTTGTTAACTGATATTTGAGGGGTAGAAAAAAAAAGACGAAGTGCATACGACAGGAGGCGCCGAACCTTTGCCTTATACCGAAACGTTGACTTATCTGAATGAAATATTTTGAATTGAGCCAAAATGAAGTACTGTATGTTGAATATGTCACTACATGGAATTTGGGTAATAATGTAAATTCACTATTACGTATGGCTCGAAAAATTACCCGAACGTGCACGCACACACGCACACACACTGTCGTAGAAGCCCAATTCTATATTTCAATTATATAGTACTACGAACACACGCATATACGCTCACATAGACGTGACTGTGTTTATATGGACGAACGCACACGCTTGCGTACACACACACACACACACACACACACACACACACACACACACACACACACACACACACACACAAAGTGAGGAGGTGAAGTTGGTAGAGCGCTGGACTGGGAAGTACGATAGTGCTCGCAGTACCCAGTTCGAATCCTGCCCAGGGCCGAAATTATTTCGGTATCGCTGTGCCTCGGGTCGTTACTCTGTTTCTCGTGGGCGGGGAGTTGGGGGTGTGTGTGTGAAAGGTCATAGCATTACCCATAGATCGGTCATACGAGCTCTGAGCTCTTTTCCGAGAGGGAAATAGCTGTCGATCACGAGTCCAACACATGATCCAAAGACCAAGGTGAATACACACACACACACGTATAGAAAGAAATATAAGGGATTTGCTTTATCGAATGAAGGATCAAGAAGAATCCATAGTAAAAAAAAATAATGTTTTAAAAATGTTACGAAGTTTATATTTCTACATAGAAATGGAGACTTACGGAACACGTTGGATGAAAATATCCAGTTCAACACCATCAACGAATTTAAGATATAGTTTGATAAACACACACACACACACACACACACACACACACACACACACACACACACACACACACACACACACACACACACACACACACACATAGAGTGAGAGATGCCGCGTCACTTGATTGATGGATGGCAGTTGAAGATTGAAGCTGATTGGTGGTGGAAAGCTCTCAGACCTCTCGGGGTCCTTTACCGATGGACCGAATATGAGTGAATGGAATAGAGGGCCGGATGGACGACGGGGGGGGGGGGTGTCACCATTGTTTTTTTGTTTTTTTTTTGGGGGGGGCGACGAAGTAGTGAGTGGTGGAAGCAAAAATCGCAATACCTCTGCCCCGGCCATCAGTTCCTGCCGCATAGGGTGGATGGCCTTGGGAATGGCACGTTTGTGGACAAGATGGGGGAGCCTAATACGCCAGGAGGCGCTGAGTAGCTGCGGCCGAAGCCGTCACCTTTGCCCTATCAGGTACTATGCTTGGGTCTCCTTGTGCTGAGATCAGTGTGTGTGTGTGTGTGTGTGTGTGTGTGTGCGCGCGCGCGTGCAGGGCAGTTATGAAGCCGACTTTAGCCAGAACAAAATCTATAATATCCTTTACATCAGCCTTGTCCCCATCGCCTTTGTCAAGTTTCAAGTGTTCTGTCCGTAGATCGTAGCTGGGATAACACATTGATGACCCTTCTTCGCGTTTCTGAAATACATAGAAAGAACCTCGCATTGTTTTTTCCCTCGATATTTGGCAAATATTTTCCACCGAATGTTGGACTTTTTTTTTACTTCTTAATGTTTATGAAATAGAGGGATAAAACTATTTTTAGAAACTGACATTTTCCAGTTTATTCCTATAGTTACGGCACGATTTATGTATTCCATTGCTTTAGTTGTTCATTTTTGTTTATTCATATATATGTTTGTGGACGTAATGGGGTTATAGACAAGAACGTATGTATACATATTTAATATATCTAATACATATATGTATGTATGGAATATATATATATATATATATATATATATATATATAATATTATGTATGTGTGTACATATGTGTATAATGTATACATGAATGTATGTAATGTATATATGTATATGTATAATGTATGTATATATGTACGTATGTATATGTATATATATATATATATATATATGTATGTGTGTGTGTGTGTGTGTGTGTGTGTGTGTGTGTGTAAATACGTAAGTGTTCTCACATGCAGGAGGTATTTGGCTAGCTAGACAGAGACTTACCACTATCTCGAACGCCGAAATACTGAAACTCACAATATCGCGACCAATATACAGAACGCGTCAGTATACCGAAAATATACAAATAAGACAGTTATAGATGAAAAAATATCTACTATCCATATATATATATATATATATATATATATATATATATGTGTGTGTGTGTGTGTGTGTGTGTGTGTGTGTGTGTGTGTGTGTGTGAAATCTAGAAATATATAATCGTAAATTACCTAGTAGCCAACCAAAACAAATATTTTTGCCATCTAGAATTTGTGTCAGTTGTATCCAGTCATCATCCATAAAAGCATTATTGAAATAGTTACTGTACATGTACATAGATGGCAGTCAAAACTCACCCAAACATTTTCGAAATTGTGACTGCACTGAAAGAAGAACAAGCTTCAATGGAACTCACGAAAAGAAGGGCTGAACTAGGACCAAAGTCACCCAGACCATTCTACAGAGAAGGTCTGGAAAGGATCCTGGAATTCCAGTCAGCGCAGAAAAACCTCGAGCAGTATCCACGAGGCAGTATGTTGGCTACAAAGAAGACTGATTTTGAACTGAATTGTGGCCTTAATATTGTTGTGCTTTATTTATTTATTTTTGTACAAAGGTATGCTCGTTCAGTTATTTTGTGTTTTATATTTGTATTTTTTATAGCGAGCTTAAAGAATATTTCATTTCATTATGTAAATAATCTAATTTTCATGGTGAGTGGACGTTACGGCCCGCAACCTAGATCTAGAATTTATAATTTCTGTAAATATTTTATGCAGATTATAATAAATTTGCCCAGTGCATTTGAATTGATTTATAAATGTCACTGAACTTGTTCTGAGTCACGGAAATCCACATATCTTTTCCCAAAGTTTCAAGATCATTTCAGTAAATTATGGAACTGACATCGCCAGATACTTGATTTCTATGGAAAAGCATTCATTTATGCAAGACAATTATTATTTCTATATAATTATAATGGTTTCAGTATTCTGAGATTCGTTCAAATAAATTTCTTTATTATGATGTTGGGTATTTTGGGAATCGTTCTTTTGAATTCGTTATTATGACGTTCGGTATTCTGGGTTTCGTCATAACCAGCCAGATATCATCGTATATCTCAGGCGCACCTCACGACGCACTGTCGGAGGTCTCCTAATCTCCCCTGTTCCCCCCCTCCCCCTTCCTCCGTTCCTCAGCGTCCTGCGAGGTCCGGAAATGCCCTAAACCAGAAGGGGTTCTAGGGTGGTGGGGGGGTAGAGGGTAGGAGGGGGTCATGCACACACACAGGAGCATCTGTCTTGGGAGAGAGATCTTGCCATGCACGCGCGCATGAGAACAACAAAGATAGATGACATCACTTCACCTCCTCACGTACTTAGTGGTGTCAAGTAAGAGACAGCGTGTCCTTGCACTGCACTCATGGCCACAGACGTTGATGACCCTCGCATCCATGGTGAAAGAGGGTGGGTTACTTTGTTGTGACCTGCATATGCGCATTAGGTGTTATGCTTTGAATTAGGTGTTCTAACAACAACAGCAATGAGAATATAAACCTCGAACGACAATCTCACATCCTTAATGAAAAAGGACAGCGGCTCAAATTTTAATATTCTTGAACACCAAATACACGCAAACGTTTATATATTTATTTTTGCTGGGTAGTAAATCTAGTTAGCTTGCACGTTTCCTTTTCTCATTTCAATTTTAATCTCTCCCCGCTTACACACACACACACACACACACACACACACACACACACACACACACACACACACACACACACCTACCTCGTGGCGAAGTTGTTATAATTCTCGCTTGCCACTACGGCGGTCTGGGTTCGAATCCCACCCAGGGCAGAAAATAATTTCAGTATCGCTGTGCTGCGAGTTGTTACTCCAATTCTCGTGGGGGGGGGATTTGGATGTGTGTGTGCATGTAAGGTCACAGTATTACCCATAGATCGGTCATGCGAGCTATGAGCTCTCATCCGTGAGATCACGAGTCCAACACGTGATCCAAGACCACGGTGAATGGAGAATCACACACACGCACGCACGCACGCACGTTGCAAGATTGAGGCCCGATCGCTTTGGAAGGTCTGGAAGGTCACTAACCAGGAAATGCCACGTTATTCTTCTCCCCATACTTTTCGCATATCTTTCCCCTCCCCCCATCTCTCTCTCTCTCTCTCTCTCTCTCTCTCTCTCTCTCTCTCTCTCTCTCTCTCTCTCCATGACTTTCGTCAGCTCGTGCCTCTCTGGAATGTTCCAGACGACGAGCATTTCCGGGGGAATAAAATCGCCTGACGGCAGCCGTGACAAAAGAAAGAGGAACACAGTAAGGAAGGAAGTTTTGATCGAAATACAGTTTTCCTATGAACCGATGCAAGGTGGAGAAGTTTGAAAGAGTTGCGTGGCAATGTTGGAAAAGAGGTGAGGTACCTTCGATCAGTAGTGGGTTTTGAGTGGCAGCTTTTGTTCCGTCTCGTTCCATCCCGCTCTGTTCTATCCGTTCCATGCAGTTCCGTTCACTACCCTCAGCCTCCTCTCGTTACTTCTGTTCCGTTTCGTTCCGTTCCATTCCATTCTTCTCCGCCCCGTTCTCTCCCCGTCTGCTCCCTGTCTCTTTCTGTTCCATCCCATCCCATATCGTTCCCTTCTGTTCCGTTGCCCGTCACCCTGTTCCATTCCGCCCGTTCCATGCCACACCCGCATCTTGCGCGTTCCATCCACTTCCTTCCCCTCCTCTCCCCCCTCCCCCCTTCCCTTGGCGTTCCGCCGGCGGCTCCTCTCAGTCTCCCCCCCCCCGCTCCCTCCACTAAAATGGAGTTAGGAGGCTGGAAATAGCTTCATCGCTGAGCACCCGGCACGTCAAACGGCATGGCTGAAAAACACCCAGGGCAAAGGTGTAAGAGAGAGAGGCTTGAGTTTATTCATGCAGTAATTGGTACGAGGTGGTAGAAAGTGAGAGAGAGAAAAAGAGGGAAAGTATTTGAGACTAGATGAAGGGAGAGAGTAGAGAGAGAAAGAGAGAGAGAGAGGGGGGGGTTGTAACAGAAAATCATAATTACAAGTCTTTTTCGGTTTGTAACGAGGATGAATATAGAAATTACTAATGCATACCTAAAGGCCCTTTCCCCCTTATAAGAGGGGTGGCCAAGTCCCAGTGCGTACACATTAAAGCCCATTTAGCCCCTCTCCCCTCTTAGCACCTCTTGGATAGGGTCATTACTTTCCCACGCCACGCTACTCAGGTGGTAAGTAGTACAGCGAGGCAGTGTTTCCACATCAGGCCCCGATAGCTGGAGTATGTTTGCCTCCACAGCTTCATTATGTGGCAACCACCCTCTCCTTACACCATATAAGAACAGTACCCCTTCGGACCGTTCATCTATGCATGGTTTTCATTCTCTTTCGCCTTCTCCCTTCCCTGCTCCACAGACATCCCTCACGCAGCCAAGGCTCCCTTGATTCTACCCGTCCACCTCATTCTTGGGCTTCTTAAGGTCCTCCATACGCATCCGGTTTCAACATTCTTTTTGCTAGTCCTTCCTCGTTCATCCTTCCCGTGTGTCCAAACAACTACAGCACTCTTTTTTCACCATACTACTAAATAAAGTCAAAGCCTATGGTATAGGTGGGAAAGTGTTTAAATGGATTAGAGTTTGGGGTCAGTGACAGAAAACATCGGGCCACCATAAACTGTATAAAATCCGAATGAGGGGGTGTTTCTAGTGGAGTTCCCCAGGGCGCGGTTTTTGGGTCCCTTATTGTTTATTATGTATATAAACGACTTGGACAATGAAATTAATAGTGATGTTAGTAAGTTTGCGGACGACACTAAAACAGGACGCCTAATTAGGTCAGGAGAAAACTCCGAGATTCTGGAGGAAGATTTTAATATTGTTCACATGGTCAGTGAAGTGGCAAATTGACTTCAGTATCTCAGAGTGCAGCGTGTTAAACGTAGGTTTACTTAGTCCAGAAAGCAGGTATAGCTTAGTATTTTTTTTTATATATAGAAAACTGAGCGTGGGAGAGACTTGGGTGTTCTAGTGAGTCCTGACCTTAAATCCAGGAAATAGTGCATTAGCGCCAGGAATAGAGCATTAGGTTTCATTGCTAGGACGGTTACGAATAGAAGTGCAGAGGTAGGTATCAAACTATCAGGCGTTAGAATCTTTGACTATGCGGTACAGCTTTGGTCTCCGTCCTGTAGAATGGCTATCAATTCACTAAAATCAGTACAGAGGAGAATGACCAAAATGATACATGGGCTCGGAAATTTACCTCACGAAGATAGGCTTAGGCACCTTAACTTAATTCTCTGGAAAGACGCAGAATGCGGGATGATCTAATAGAGGTGTTCAAGTGAATCAAATGCTTTAATAAAGGTTCCGACAAGGTCATCATATTAATACAACAGGACAGGACTCGTAGTAATGGAATAGGCTTAGTAACCGTGTAGTGAACGCTGAAACTAACGGTTGTTTTAAGAAGAGGTTAGACAAATTTATGGATGGGAATGACAGGTGGTGATAGACATGGAACTGCCTAGTGTAGTCCTTATGGTCTCTTGCAGTCTCCTTCATTCTTATGTACTCTCTAACCCCGCTCTCCTCCTCACTTCCACATTTATCAATATAAATTCTTTTTTTTTTTTGTACTTGAAAAAGCTGTAGTAAGCGAAACGTCGTACAAATAAAAGGACGGAACCTCATATGGTGTTTAACTCGTCAGACAATAAATTCTTGTACTACATTGACCAAACACATTCAGACTTTTAGTCCCCCTTAAATTCCAGGTCTCCTCTTCCTACAGTGCCTTTGTATAATCTCCGCATTCATCTCCAAATACCCGTCTTATAGCAGATTTTTGATAATGTGGGAAAATGTTCACAAATATGTGAGAAGTTGGCCATTTGGGGGAAATGTCCACCTGCATGTGAGATGTTGGGCATGTGAGAAAATGGATGTGGGAAAATGTCCATGTGGGAAAGTGTCCGTATACCGTTTCACAAAGCTTTTCAACCACGCCAAGTATTTACTTGCTTCCCATAGTTTACCATTCACCTCCACCTCAACTCTGTTCCCTTCTACATGTGACCTCAAATAGTTAAAACTCCCCGCTTCCAGTCTATCATCCTTTTCTCTTCCTTCGTTATTCCCTGTATATCTTATCACTTTACTTCATATTTTCTCTCAACTTTCTCTTCTTATACATCCTTTCAAACTCAGGTCACCAACTGCTTCAGAAAATACTAATAAAGCCAAATAGGTATGCAAACAAGTAACCCTCTTTGTTTCCATATATCTACCCAACTTATATCTATCTGCCCCATACGCCTCTCTCTCGCCTTGACCTCTCCACCTTCACCCCGACTTTCTCTACCATCTCGCCCCCCTCCCCAACCCTCTCCGTGACTCACCTGCCCCTTGTCCTATACCATTAACCCCCATAAGCCCCCCGGCCCCCTTTGAGTCTCGTTTAGACCTTTGACCTGACCCACTGGGCTGAGCCCCACCCACCACCTTCACTCGGGGATCCCTGTGAAGCACTCGCCCAGAGCAGCTTTGTCCTGAGCGCCCACCCGCAGTGACCCAATTCCCCCCATCCGCTGCACAACGGTCACCACCCTCGCTCGCACTGACATACCTCTCGAGCGAGCGGGGGCTCCTCCATGCGTTGAATAAAATCCTCAGTCTTGAACCAGAATAAAAGTGGAGAGGTTGTGAGAGGTGCTTTGGAGGAAAGTCGCGGTCAGGGTTGAGTGATGAGGCTTCGTTCAACGCGACCCAGTCCGTCCCGTACTCTTGACCTAGAGCGGTGTTCCGTGCAAGCGCAGGGAGGCGTGGCTTGTGTGTGACGTCATTTGGATTGAACAAAAGAAAATATTTATTATTATTATTATTACTATTGTTGTTATTATTATTATTAATATTATTTATACAATTATTAATATTACTAGTATTATTATTGATACTACTACCACCTCAGTATACATACTGTTTCGAACAGAAGTAGAATGGGATATGGGTATCAGGGCCAGATAACGTCAGAGCTCTGAAACTCCGCCCCTTACTGTGTCGGCTGCCACGAGATGTGGGGACCGAGTGAGCTGACTTAATCCAAGATGTGTAGTAGATCTTGAAGCAAGAGGAAGTATAGGAAACTGCTTCAGCCGCTGCATCCCAAGCCGTTTCCATCCTCTTCCACGGTACGGACGGTTGTACCAACCCTTGCCACTCCACTCCTGCCAACTTCTCCTGGTCGTTTCTCCACCAGTCACTGGCCGCTCCCTTGGTCAACAATCCTGCAGCTGAGGTTATGTTACGGAAATGAATTAAAATCGCCTAACGGCAGCCAGAATGAAGCGAAGAGTGTCATATGACCCCGGGGTCGGGGTGACACGGAAATGAATAAAAGAAATGGCACCCGCTACGGAAGAGGTTCATGTTAATTGATTGATTGATGCGCTGAGTTGATCGTCCTGCCCTGTTTTGCTCCTTCGCATTGACCTCGATCCATTCACCTTGACCTAGTCTTCACACGGTCATTGACCATTCGTCTTATGTTGGACCATTTTGACCCATTGCCAGTTGATACCTACTTACATTCCACTTATCTTCCCACCTACCTAACCTACCTACCTACCTACCCCTCTGCCTGTATACTTTCCATTCTACTTACCTATCTACTTACGCATCTACCTACCTATCTACTTACGCATCTACCTGCCTATCCTTATAGCCACCTGCTTCTTCTGCCTGCCTACCTATTTACCTACCCACCCACTTACCTGCCTACTTACCTACCTACTTGTCCTTATACCCACCTCTGCTTCCCCTCCTACCTACCCACTTACCCACCTGCCTACCTTCTTACCTATCCACCTACATGCCAACCTACCTACCTACCAACCTACTTGGCAACCCACTAATATAAAATA
>NC_134779.1:39272175-39344675 GCF_046742065.1 Oratosquilla oratoria | reverse complement strand
GTGTGCCTTTGATGCCGAACAGTCACCTCATTCAGGTCCTTATATATATATATATATATATATATATATATATATCTATATATATATATATATATATATATATATATATGACCTGAATGAGGTGACTGTATATATATATATATAACAAACTCGTAGAGGAAGCTGAAGTTGACCGCTGGTTAAAAAAAATCGTAACGTGGAATAAAGTCCCAGTTCCGAAAATGCCTTATTGTCGACTAGGGAATACAGTATATTCTAAGCGTTCAAATAACTAAATATAGATCCTTGCGAATTTTATATTGGGCTGCGGATGCCTTCTAGGTTAGGTTAAAGACCCTCCGGTTCATGGGGAACCAGAAGGAAGGAAGGAAGGAAGGCCCGGCGCCAGGCTCCTTCCAGCCTGCGGGACTCTGTGGGGCCTGTCGGCCGCCGCCGCCGCCGCGCCGGCTGGCAGCCAGCCACAAGAAAGGATGGACCGAGAGATCGCCGAGAGTCCGCCGAAGGCTTGGATATATCTGTGTGTGTGTGTGTGTGTGCGTGTATGTGCGTGCCTGTATGTGTATACGTGTACGCGTGTGACCTGTGTGTGTGTGTGTGAATCGGCACATGAGCTCACATGTCAGAATTGTGATCGACAGCTGTAATCCTTCCGGATGAGAGCTCAGAGTTTGTGTAGTCGCGTCCATGGGTAATGTAACTTTACACACACACACACACAAACACACACGCCGTGATAGGGGCGCGATCTCGGCACCGTAGAATGACAGCCCTCGACGTTAACTATGAGGCCAAGGCACTGTATTTACTGAATTGTAATATATGGGATTAGAACTATGCTCATGGAGTCCCGTCTCTTATAAGTCCATTCATCAAACTTTGTTTTATATTAACTAATGTTATCAAGATTATTTCTTCTGGTGAAATCTGTATATTAGTATCCTCCAGTCTGTTTGTTTATTTATTTATTTATTTATGTATTTATAATTGATATTTCCTTTTGTTGCTCTTCGATTCCACACTAAGAGATATACGTATATTTTTTCTTCTTTTTTACATTCCTTAAGTTCTGGTGAACTGGCGACGAAGTACAATACAATCCAAGCCTGCACGTGTATAGACTTTTCTTTGAGTTATTTTTCTCTCCTCTCAAAGAATTCTTTGGTCTTTTTCGTCTTGACGACCTACTTGCCTCTTCTCCATCTTCTCACAGCCTCCCTCCCTCCCTCGTACCGCCGACTTGCCACCCATTACTGGAACGCCTCATCCCATTTCTCTCTTTACCGTCTTTCCTCATTCATTCGTCCTTTCATTTTCCTCTTCCTCCTCCTACCTCTCATTTTCCCTCTTCTCCTCTCGCCTCCTTCCCCTCTTTCTCCTTTTCCTACTCCTCTCTGTCCCTTTCATTTTCTCTCTCCTTCTTACTTCCCTCCTTCCCATCTTCCCTCCTCTTCTTTCTTCCTTCCTTCCTTATTTCCTTCTTTCATTTCTTCCTTCCTTTCTTCCTTCCTTCATTCATTCATTCTTTTCTTCCTTCTTTCTCTCTCCTCTCCTTCACCTTTCCACTCACCCCATTCCCCTCAAATTAATAAATAGAACAAAGCAAAAACAAACAAACAAATAATTATCCAAAACCATGTTTATAGCGATGTTCATTTTCAAAGGGAGCTATTATTCCTGGATTTAGGTTTGTCAATTGGCAATGGATAATAATGAAACTGGTTGAATATTTTAGTTGCTGCTCCTATGGTTGATGATTCTTGCACAAATATTTGTTTTTGTATTTTTATATCAGATAATGATGAAATTGATAAAACATTTTAATTGTTGGCAATGCTGTCACTAATGTTTATTTTTCATTTGCAGGTTCTCTCAGCCTTAGATATCTTGCAGCCTCCACACATCGACTTCTTCCAGGAAATGTATCCTTTTAAATTCATCTGGAATTGTTCTAACTAGGCCACCTCCCCTGTCCCTGTCACTCTCATAATAGGGTTCAAATATTTTAGATGGTTTTTGTATAATTTGTTTCTGATACTTTTTCACTTTTGTGGCTCTATTTTATAACCTTTTTTGTCTGCAAATGGGATTTGGGGACAATACATGCATACCATCATTCTTGTTATGTTTGTAATAGTTTGTAAAAGAGTGATGCTTACAATTAGATTTGATTGATTGTGGAACAGAACATATCAGAAAATATGATACTCTCATATTTTCAGGCCATTTATGATGTCTGCAAAGTTTATGTGTTGGTTCGTGATATATCGAATTGCTTTCCTTAATGACTGCCAATAGCTATGTTGTCACAGAGTTAATGCAGAGTGATCTTCACAAGATCATCGTTTCCCCACAGCATCTCTCAGCAGATCACGTGAAAGTGTTTCTTTATCAAATACTTCGTGGTAAGTAGACATTCATTCTAGTTTTGTCTAGTGCACAGTCCTGACCCTTGGGTGAATGCAAAATTTTGTGAAAAACATAGCATCTCTGTAGATTAAAGGTCTTTTGCATATATATGTCCAAAGTTCTTTTATGTATGTACAAAAGAAAATCCATGTGAACAAGTTGCATAAACATGGCAAGGGAAACATGGACTGGAAGTGAAGCGTTTATTCCTGACATTTCGTCTATTGACTTTTGAGACAAGTGCTGTAGTGACTTACCAATTATGCTGATAGCGTAATTGGTAAGTCACTACAGCATTTGTCTCAAAAGTCAATAGACAAAATGTCAGGAATACACGCTTCACTTCCAGTCCATGTTTCCTTTGCTATGTACAAAAGCTTCAATGATTGATGTAAGGGATGGATGAGTGAGTTACCCACCCACACCAAAAGACATAGTCACACCACCCTCTCATCTCAGCATCTTGTGGTTGAAGGGTTGTCTACCTCTTGCTACCCTGCTTTGTTCAAATACAGCACACATCTCTCTCACCACAGCTTCTGACAGCTGAAGCTTGTCCATCAACCTGGTTCTTCCAAGGCCTTAACCTTCACAAAACATTTCTTGCATATGTCTTTCCACAATTGAACCATCTTTAAGCCACACTGTTCTTCCCCAATCACTCATCTGTTCCTCTCATGATCTTATTAATTAGCACATGCCCATGTAAGGTAGAGGTAGAAGGAAAAAGTCAGAAAGAGTTTGATAAGTATTTAATGTCACATTTCAGGCATAACCCTCCTTCATCTCTGAAGAAGAGTTATTCCTCAAAATGTCATATCAAGGATCATCAAACTTTTTACACACCTGGCCAATGCAAGTTAAAACAGGATCTGAAAATGAAAAGTAATTTTTACTTTGAATATTCTACCAGAAAAAGGTTGTAGAATAACGATATATATACAGTATATATAATATATATATATAAAGACTTGTCTCCCGCTATCAGAAAATAAGATCAGAAATAAATATATCTGTATAATTCGACCACTTTCTGTGGTCCTCTTCAGCAGATAAGTACATAAGGTGGGGTAGTATAATATACAGAGAGTTGGTATACAGTGAGGAACAGGGATAGAAGGCTCAAGTAACATGACCTGAGTGGAGTGACCAATGGCTGTTTGGTTCCGGTCACTCTACTCAGGTCATGTTACTTGAGCCTTCTATCCCCGTTCCTCACCGTATACCAACTCTCTGTATATATATTATACTACCCAACATTATGTACTTATCTGCTGAAGAGGACCACAGAAAGTGGTCGAAATGTACATATTTATTTCTAATCTTATTTTCCGATTGTGGGAGACAAGTCATATTTTACCAATGTGCTACAACATTACTCTCCATTAATATATATATATATATATATATATATATATATATATATATATATATATATATATATATATATATATATGTAGATGTAGTGTTTGGTGGCCGGCAGACCAGATGAATTGGCCTTGTAAGAAAATGATCAAGCTATCTCCAGAGTTCTTTCCTTCTCCAGTCTTAGACCTGTCAGTATGAACTACTCACATGCCCATATACCTCACCAATCACACAAAGTAATACCATTAAATCTACTATATTCATACCTATATCCCTTCTTCTGAAATTGCAGGATTGCACATTCTCATGCATTCCACTTCCTTCCTTGAGACACATGGCTGTTCTACTGTTACTACTACATCTTTTGTCAAGCAATTTACACTACACCCTTGGTGTCTTAACCACTTTCACTGCTCTCCGTATTACATATACCTCCTTGTTCTTAATTGCCCCAGCATTTCTGCATGTTCTATCATTGCCTATTTGTAATTATATGTAATTATATTCCAGGTTTGAAATACCTCCATGGTGCCCGAATAATTCATAGAGACATCAAGCCAGGAAACCTCTTAGTAAATTCCAACTGTGTACTAAAGGTAATTATATTCCATAAGATTTGACAACTGTTAAGCTCAAAATGATATTCATGTATCAAAAGCATAAATGGATTATATTTAGTTTTAAACCATGGGTTAGCGTTGGCATTTAATATAGTAGGTGGTTGGTTTAATGCGAGTGTAAAGGGTGCGAGACTTGAAGAATGTAGATTTTTAATATCTTGGTCTGTATGTGATGGTGAATGTTGGATTGTATGTGGAGGTGAATTATGAAGTAAAAGAAATAAATGTATGGTTGGAATGAAAAGTTTTATGAGAAATAGGTAATTGGGAATGAAAGCAAAGACTAGGTTTTATGAAGAAGTGATTGTACCTCTGGTGCTGATTGGAGCAGAGACTTGGATATAGTTAATTAATCCAATTTGTTACCCCCAGGTCTCTCTTGCAAGAGACCTGTGACTTCCAAATAGTCAGCAAGAACCATTGTATTAGCCCATAAGATACTTAAGGAAAATATATTGGATTATTGTCTGGGAGACTAGAGTGGGTCACTATAGGATGGGATATTCACTGTCTTCTCTGTGATCAATGCATTTGGGGCAATTTGCTCCTTTGGTCAGGCCTGTTCTGTGTTGGTATCCTTTTAAAACTGGAGGGGGACCACGATGCAGTCATGCTTGTGTGGTTCTTGCTTATTGTAAGAAGGATTTATCTGTAGGGCTAATTTCTGGATGAGTTTGATGGAGTTTTGTGATTAGTCGTGGAGTGCATGTTTTGTGAAATGTATGTTTTTTGTGTAATTATGTTGTGTGGTGTAGGTGTTAGGTTGTTATAGGTGTTTGAGTAGTATGCTACCCTTTTTTTTTCAGTTGGACAGAAGAGGCAGTAAGGGGAAGATGGGTGGAGTATTTTAGAGAGCTGTTGAATGTGGAGGAGGATAGGGAGAGATTGGTGGTAGCACTAAGAAAATGACAGTGATGGGAGAGGAAAATGTAGGAGAAGTAAGAAAAGATGAGATGCAAGTAGCTCTGAAAATGATAAGAACAGGTAAGGCACCTGGGTTAGATGGGTGTCATGTGGAGTGTCTGAAGAAAGGAGGTACAGTAATAGTGGACTGGCTAGTGAGGTTGTTTAATGTGTGTCTAAGAGAGGGTAGAGTGCCAGAGGACTGGAGGACTGCCTGTATAGTTCCGCTTTACAAAGGAAAAGGGGACAAATGTGAGTGTAGTAGTTTCAGAGGGATCAGTTTGTTGAGTGTAGTTGGGAAGGCTTATGGGAGGGTTTTAATTGAGAGGATTAGGAGAAGAACAGAGGGAGTAATTGGTGAGGAACAGTGTGGGTTTAGGAAAGGTAAGGGTTGCGTGGATCAGATTTTTGTGGTAAGACATATGTGAGAAATCTTTAGGAAAAGGTAAGGATGTTTTTTGGGCCTTTATGGATTAGGAAAAGGTTTATGACTGTGTAGACAGGAAGCCACTGTGGGAGGTTTTGCAAATATATGGGATTGGGGGGAAGTTGTTAAGGGCATTCAGGATCTTTACAAGAGTAATAGAGCCTGTGTTAGAATGGGGAACTGAGAGAGTGAGTGATTTGAAGTAAAGGTGGAAATTCATCAGGAAGGACTGGAGAAGTGTCTGGATAGTTCCACTTTGGACAAGTGTGAGTGTAGTAGTTTCAGAGGGATCAGCTTGTTAAGTGTAGTTGGGAAGGCTTATGGTAGGGTCTTGATTGAGCAGATTTGGAGAGGAACAGAGGGAGTAATTGGAGAGGAACAGTGTGGGTTTAGGACAGGTAGGGGTTGTGTAGATCAGATTTTTGTGGTAAGACAGATATGTAGAAAGCTATAGGAAAAGGTAAGGATGTATTTTGGGCTTTTATGGATCTGGAAAAGGCTTACGACAGGGTAGACAGGAAGGCACTGTGGGAGGTTTTGCAGATATATGGGATAGGAGGAAAGCTGTTTAAAGCAGTCAAGAGTTTTACGAGAGTAGTAGGGTGTGTGTTAGGATTAGAAATGGAGAGAGTGAGTGGTTCGAGGTAAAGGTGGGACTTCGTCAGGGATGTGTTATGTCGCCCTGGGGTGGTGCGAGAGGTGAATGCAAGGGTGGTGGGTCAGGAATTGGAGATGGTTAAAGAAAATGGAGAAAAGTGGGAGATAAGCCAGCTGTTGTTTGCTGATGACACTGCACTTGTAGCAGGATTAAAGGAAGGATTGAGGAAGTCAGTGACAGATTTTGGGAGAGTGCGTGAAAGAAGGAAGTTGAAGATAAATGTGGGTATAAGTAGGTTGATGAGATGTACAAGGGGAGAGTGGCAGCTGACTGGAAGTGAGCATTAAGGGAGAGAGACTGGAGGAAGTGGATAGTTTTAGATACTTGGGAGCGAATGTGGCAGGAAAGGGAGGAATGGGGGTGGAGGTAGAATGTAGATTGATGTTTTAGTTGTACATGTCTTTTATATGTATTTCTTGTTTTTCCTTTAAGATATGTGATTTTGGGCTTGCAAGAGTAGAGGAGACTGACGAGTCCAAACACATGACACAAGAAGTGGTTACACAGTACTACAGAGCACCTGAATTGTTGATGGGGGCCAAACACTATTCCCAGGCAGTGGATGTTTGGTCTGTAGGCTGTATCTTTGGAGAACTTCTCGGAAGAAGAATACTATTTCAAGCACAGAGTCCAATTCAGCAGGTTAGTGTGATTGTATGAAATTCAGTTTATTACAGTGTTTAAAGAAACAGTTGGGTTGTGATGGTTTGCATTGTCTATGTGCTGAGGGATATCTTATCCTTGCACCTTGCAAGCATTGTACATTGAATGAGAATCAGACAAGAAACAATGGTCTCAAACTGTCTGGAAATAGATTTAATTTGGAAGTGGGTAGAAACAACTTCGCCAACTATATAGTTAATGAATAGAATTAACTTCCTGCAGAGGCAGTGCAATGTAGTTCAGTTCAAAGCTTTAAGAATCATTTAGATAAACACCTAAGCAAGATGCTGTAATGACTATCATTTATTTTATATTATTTGTTTATTTGTTTTGTTATCATTTGTCTGTTTATTATTATTTGCTTGATTCTCATTTATTATTAGTTATATGTCAATTTATCATTATTTACTATTTACCTGTTTGTTTATTATTTAACTATACCTATGCATTTATTTATGTATTTTATTTATTATTTACATTATTATATTTTTTATTTACTTATTTATTTGTTTATTTATTTATCATTATTATGATTTTTTCACATCCGACTTAGATATGGACCAAAAGGTCTCCTGTCGGCATGCTCCGCCTTTGTAATCCTTTTGTAATGTTACATATATGGATCCATAATTTTACCAGCAAAAATGAACTCCAAACTTATCAAACTTGTTAGATATAGGTAAAGGATTTAGTGTAGTTGAAGTAATAGTGGATGACATTTTGAAAGACTTTTAGGGAAACATGTACTTGACAGGAACAATTGACCATCAAGATCATGTGTATTTTCCAGTTATATCTGATATATTTCATCATCAGATGAAAATGATTAGGAAGATGAATGAGTAAAAAAGTGATAATGTTCCACACAGCCAGTTGTATAAATTTTGGACAATGGGAAAATGTGTAAATTTCACTTGTTTATTACATAATGAAATGAGTTAGAAGTAAAAAGTAGAGGCAGTTGAAGAATGTAATAATAATCATTGATCAAGTTTTACTGACTGGAAACCTGCAGCCCTACTGTGGATGTATTCATGAAGCCATCCCATAGATCCCATAGAGAAGAAAGTGGATTGTTTTGTTGTATTAGTGTAGAACAGTTTCTATAAACTTATTGTAGCATAAGGTGAGGAGCAGCTACCACTTGTCATGTTTTTATATGAAAAGTTAGAGGAAGTGTAATTGAGGCTGACAAAGGGAGATCTTGGGCCCACTCTAATGATTAGATGTCAGCTTCTTGCATCTTCACTTTGTAATGAAGGTTTGAGGGTGTTGACATCCACCTTCAAGGACTACAGGTAGCTGTTATTGGTCCCATAAGGAATGTATAATTAGATGCTTAGTAATAGGAAGATGTAAAATAGAATAAGAAGAGTTTATTATCAACCACTGGAAATCCACTTTGCCATTCATGGGGGAGAAAATGGAGGGTTACAGATGCTCATGATCACATAGAAGAAGAGTTTAGGCTATGTAAATTAGAAGAGGGAATGTGTCCATTAAAAATAACTTCGGGTCATAGACCATAGTACATACATATACCAAGGCATTTTCCCCTTACAAGGGAAATAATCAGTAGATATGGAAATAAGCTGAGAAGGACAAATTTGGATCAGGAAAGATATAAGTAGGGAGGATGAACAAAAATAAGGGAACTTGTCAATGTAGCCAAAGAAAGACAAAATGAAAAATGGAGCAAGAAGAGCAAGAGTTGCACTGGAGAGCTTCATATTAGAAACTGATGAAATTGTATTTAAAAAAACAAAACAAAAAACTGACAGATCAAGACAAAAAGCATTGCAAAGAAACTAAAGTGGCTTATACTAATGTAGGCAATTTACTGTTGTTTTGTGGTTAGTGGAAACCAAGCTACCAATTAATTTTGATCTCTTAATGAGAAATAGTGGATGTGACTATATTTTATAATGTGTGTAGTGTGATGCAGTGTACATATGGCAGCCGATGTTGTGTGCAAGAATTTAACTTGTACTGAAGTGGTTAAGAATATATTCTGAACACTATTTATGATATGTTAGTTATAAATGTATTCTTTCTAACAGCTGGAGAGAATAACAGATCTCCTAGGAACTCCGGATATTGATGAAATGCGATATGCCTGTGAAGGAGCAGTCACCCATATGCTAAGGCGGCCTCAGAAACCTTCAGCATTGCCAGCACTTTACACTTTGTCGTCCCACGCAACACCTGAGGCTGTGCATCTTCTCACTCAGATGCTGGCCTTTGATCCGGTAGGCCTTTGTCAATGATGTCACATTTCATTGTACCCTGTATTTTATTTGATTAATTAATTTATTTATTGTTATTATTATTTTATTTATTTATTTATTTATTTTTTTGTGTGTAAATGTCATTTTTGTTCTTTCCTTTTTGATTATTTGGTTTTAACAACTCATGTTTTGGAGACCAGGTACTGCCTGCACTTCTAGACGGAGGTGGGGAATATGGTGTGGATTTGAATGGAGGTTGATGGGCAAACCCAAAGCTGTCATTGTGACAATCTTAGGCTTGTTTCTACCTCCATTGCAGCAATGCCATGTGAAGGCTTCACACATCAAGCTTTTTACTGAGTGAGTTGTGGGTCAATCCAATGGCTGTTGCTGGTTACCAGGGAACCATGGATTTCCTGTAAGAGTGATCTAGGGCAATAGAATGGTGATACTTGTTTTGTGTATGTATTTACATAATGGAAGTGTAGAGGAAAGGAGCAATGCTCATGGAGTCCTGTCTCATACTCTCCAATTATATATCATACTCGACTACAAATTCACATATGGTTCCTACTCTATACCAAGAGTAGTTTTCCACCGTACAAGGGAGGTAGCTAAGTCAAATGCACATACCCACACCCATCCATTCCACTTCACTCCACCAGCCCCTCCTCCCTCTCATCTTAGCTCCTCATGAATGATGGGTCATCCTTGTATCCCACCCACTGCCCTGGGTCAGAAGCAATCTAGCAAGACACAGTACATTCCCCTCATGCAGAACAAGAGAAGATGGTTTTAACTCTGGCTATATCTCCCTATTCTCCAATTATCTTACTTAAATTTAGATTTTTTTTAAATAGAAGGAAAAAATAATAGATGTATATGTTCATCAAAAGAATCAAATTAATATATATATATATATATATGTATATATATATATATATATATATATATATATATATATATATATAATATATATATATATATATATATATATATATATATATATATATATATGAAATTAGATTTAGACCAGACCAACAATTTATTATTATTATTATTATTATTATTATTATTATTATTATTATTATTATCATTTACCAGTTTATTTTCCCTTATCAGTTTTAATAGGCAAGAGTTGAAGATAACTACCACTTACTGTGTGATCATATTCTTAAGTAAGCTGATATCAATACATCATATTTTATTATCATTTATTGACTTACTTTATTTATTTGTTTTTATCACAGGATAAAAGGCTAACTGTAACAGATGCCTTAGCTCACCCATACCTTGATGAGGGTCGTTTGCGATACCATTCCTGCATGTGCACCTGTTGTAACTCTACCTCATGTGGCAGTCGACAGTATACCAATGACTTTGAACCATCAGCACCTCAACCTTTTGAGGATTCATGGGAGTCAGAGGTGTGTATACAGAACTTAGTTTTTCATTTGAATGTGACAACTACATACATATTTTGAACCACAAAGATTCAATGTTTACCTTTAATGGATATTTTATCCCTTTGTATATTTCACAGTTTATATATAGTGTACAGTAGAATTAATTTTTCATGTTTCACAGTTGCGGTCACTATCTCAACTCAAAGACCGGCTGCACAAGTTCATCATGAGTCATCTGTCAAGAGACAGAGTTCCTCTGTGCATAAACCCAATGTCTGCTGCATACAAGAGCTTTGCCAGGTAAACACCGCCTACCCTCCTTCAACAGTTCAACACCTTCAACACCTTTTCCTTTACTCCTCTCCTGCACTGCCTGCAGCGTACGGTGGCTTCTTCCTCTTCATTGTAAGAAAGATGGTTAGACACAATTTTCATATTAATGCAAGTATTGCATCTTAACACTTAAAAAAAAAGTTAAAGTAGAATGAAGTGACAAATGTACTAATGATAACTTTAATTTCTTGGCAGCTCAACAGTGGCTCACCCTTCTGAACTTCCACCTTCACCTCACCAATGGGATTGACAGGAGGCCAAACACTAGCTGCTTATATTTGACAGTCTAGTGTTAACACTCAAGCCACTGTGCCACAGGCAATAGCTTCCTGCTATGCAGGCAGCAAGAATAGACAAACAGTCTTCACTTAGAAATGTGAGGCACACCGCATCCTTGTTAGTTTGCGAGACCTGAATGGCTTCAGTGGTTTGAATAGGAAATGAGGTAAAAATAGATAATAAAAGACAGTGTGATGAACTTGACTCACAAGGAAGCTTTTGGTCAAAACCAAAGCATTTTGTTATGGGTTTTCTACAATCCTAAGCTTTGCACTGCCAAATGGAGACTAGTGGTGGTTGTGTGAAAGGGAAGGGGGATGTTGGATGTGAAGACTTCAGTTTTGATTACCTAAAGCTGCAGCCAGTCGGTAGACAGAAGAAAAATGTGGTGCTTTTTTTATGATTTTTTTTTTATTACTATTGTTTTTCTTCTTCTTTTTCCAACAGCCCTCATGGTGGAGGTGCCAAAGGTTGCATGTGTCTTACAGAACCCGAAACCACGCTCAGTGCCATCAAGTTTCTCCAGAATGTCAACTTGAAATTAATCCCAGAGCTCCAGTTTGATGACTTCATTGTGGAAGTTGCCAAGTACACCTCTTGCTTGAATTATGAAGAAGAGTTAAGAGGCAGTGGGCATCAATACATTAAGTCATAGCTTCCTGCTCATAAAAGAAACACAGCTATGAATGGGCTGCTGATACTCTTGATCTTAAGAAAAGGAAATCGCTATCATTCCCTAAAATGTGCAGCTTATCCAAGATGACCTGTACCACCACCACAGTTGATACAATGTTGTGTCAGTATTTGCAGTGTATACATGTTTTAAAGAAGACTTTTGTGTGGATACTTATATGTAAACAGGTATATAAGACACACAAGAACATTCTGTCATTGTCATTCAGTCAAAAAGAAGCTGTGAAAGGACACACTGTACATGCATTAGTGGCTATCATTGTGGTTGCTTCAGGAGAAAACATTTGTCAGACAATCGACAAAATTATTTTATGTATGCTGAAAGACATCATGCTTATTCAAAGCTCAAATACTGTTGGAGGGAAAGAAGATTTGATGGACTTTTCCCATCCATTTGATACTTTGATTGACACCATTCAGTGGCTCAGGAAGAAGCTCCTTTTCAGTGATTGTTTAACAATTTTTTGCTCAGTTCTTTATATTTACAGCCCCAGTATTTGAGAAGTTGACCCTGGGGATACACAAGGCGTATGTTGTGGACACCAAAAACTAAAGGGGCTGGTTTTAGTGTAAATATGCCATTTTTCATCATCAATCCTTTGAATAAATAGTTTCGTCAGGTGATTTTTATTTTTTATTTATATATATATCTATTTTTTTTAGCAATAGCAACATATAGGAAGCATGATTGAATGATGAATAAAATATGTTTTGAGTTTGAAATGGAGCAAACAGTGACTCAGGTTGTCATTTATTATGGACTATGTAAAGAATTCTTTCAAGGCTTTGGCAGCAGAAGTGAATCAGGTTGCTATCTGGTGGACCAAGTGCAATTTATTTTTCTTTCTCAATGATGTGATCTGTGCCCAGAAGGCACACACAACGCATTCAGAAATGGTCCAAAGGAGTTGTCATGGACCTATAAGGCCTGAAATTGTAAGCTTGTCAAGGTGGAAAAATGAACATTCAGAAGATGAGTGTTGAGATACAACTGAGAAGGTTAATGGACTAAAATCTAGTTAGCCAGGATTTTACATGTCCCAAGTCTTTCATTAATACCTTCCTGTATGGAGGGGAACCATTCAATTGACACTCACTAACCTTCTGCAATAGTCTTACATTTAGAAATTCTGCAGAATTATTTGTTGAGTTGTTGGTCATGACAATGCCTTTTGTATAAACATGGATGGTTTTGGAAAGGCTTTGTCGTATACAATAAGTTTGCATGGTCCTAAATACTCTGAAAAGCTATGTTTTGTAAAAAAGAAAATGGGGAAAAAAGAAATAGGTCTCTTGGCAATCAGAATGTAGACTTTCTGTATTAATTTTTATTTATGTATGAGTAGTGAAGTGTGACATTTGTGAATGAAGAGAAGCAGGAGCTGAAATTTTCAGCTATATCAAGACATTGCCCATTGTAAGGGCAAAGAACATGTTTCATTGAATATCCTTGTTAGTGAGCAAATCAGTGACTTACTACCCGAAGATAATGTGACATTGCCGAGATGGTGTAACAGTGGATACTGAATACACTCGGACATAGACATTGAGCTGTTAATTGCATTTTTTTACTGTGTTGAGAAGTCCTCATGTGTCTTGTAAAGAAGACAGCTAGCTCTGATGGAAAAGATATCCAGCTGCTATGTTGTTACCAATGTAAGATGCAGTATAAGGAGTCAGTCAAGTTTTTATTTTTATCTTATTTTTTCTTTGAATGAGGAGGTATCACCATGTTGGGGATAAAGTGTGTGTTCTATGCTTAGGATGTACTGTAACAAAAGAATCTGTATTCAATGTTAGGGCCATCCCATGCTGGGGATGGAATCAGTACTGTATGCAGTATGGGGGTGTAACACTGATTAGTGTAAATCATGTGCTACACTGAAAATAGAGTCCATTTTCATGTCAAAGCCAGCTACTACCTCATGTTGACGTCATCCCACCTCTGCAGTATGCGGGTGGAATCCTTCATATGTGTTTCTTCTGTTTTTTAATGACGCATTTTCATTGTCTAGATTTTAGGCAACCATTCTCCAATAAATTTCCAGGAGTGTGGGAAATAGGTGATGACCTTGTCAAGGACTGTGTGAAAATTTGTGCAAGTTAACATTGGATTTTTTTTCTTGACATTAATAGATTGCTGCAATGTTAAATTTAAGATGGGATACTGTATCAAGATGATTGAGTAAATCAAGTTTTTGATTTTGTTATGGGTTTGAAAAGGTGAAAATGTTAAAAATTACATTGGATTGGGTTGGGCTTATTTTTGTCAGTGTCATGAAGCCATTGAAGTGATGCTACATGTATTTTGTGTAGTTTTTATGCACTGGCATATTCGTCATGTTTTCCTGTCTCCAGTAGGTTGGTTAGAAGATAAGGCTTGCTCAGAGTGATTAGAAAATGGAGGAACCAGATTAAGATATTTGTCATGAACTTGTTCAATTGGTTTCTTGATATACTTTCAGTACTATATATTTCAGAGGAAATTCATCACAAATAAAAAGAGGAAGAAAAAATGTAAATAGTACATGAAAATTATCTTAAAAATTGATGTTAATCCTATGAACATGATGACATATTTATAGATTTTGCTTTACATACTGTTGGCCTGAATAAAATCTGTAATATGTGTCACAGTGTTGAAGGAATTAAGGTAACAAGGTATTGTGCTAAACCAAAAACAGTCCTAGTGGTGAGTTTGGTTGTGCTGTGGATGATTGATGGTATAGTCACAAGATGATGAATGATATGATTGATGTGGTGTAAGAATAGAAAATACACTGGTTGATGTGATTGGTTTGTTGTAGTGATGATGTGTACATTCATTGTGTACCTGTTTTTGTCTAGGCGTCAGCCATCACACCTTGACTTCTGAGACAGTTCTATGCCTTAGTCCAAATGACATCATAATGATCTCTAAAGTTGTTAACACAAGGTATGCCTAGACTAAGATATCGTTTAGGTTAAATGACTTTGTCTTATTATTATTATTATTATTATTATTATTATTATTATTATTATTATTATTTAATTTTTCTTGTTTATTTATTTATTTTTTTTACGTATAGGCTGAGGAGAACTAAACAACCATAATTGAGGCACAATGTTTTTATTGTGCTTCCTTATCTTTCAGGGACATCATGTGTTTATTATCTCCTCAAACGTATCAATTTAATTATCTTTTAAGTGTATGAGACTGATTTTCTTTTGAATGACAATGAAAGGAAATAGATGGCAATCATTATATGAAAAGATCATCTATCAGCTTTTCCTCATTGCTATTTATTTTGTTAACATTAATATATTTTGTGTGTGTGTGTTCCTTTGTACATTTTGAATTGTAGGTGCACAACAACAAAGTCAGTTTTGAGAAAGATTGTCTCACTGGAACAGCTTGTTTATAATCTTTTTTCTTTTTGATTATTATAAGAGGCCACAGCCCCTACTTTCTGATATGTCTGTTCTTGCCATGATTAAGAATTTATAGTCTTTTGTACATTTTTACCATTAATGTAGTGTGTTGCTTATTAAAGTTGGGTGTAATTCCCGACATCATAATTTTAGCACCCCGGAAGTGGCCTCTGGCAAAGATGATTGATTGCTGGTCATTGTACCATTGATGGGGGTCCGACTAATCATACCTTTTTATTGAGGGTAGCCATTATGTTACTATGTAAATTAATGATGTATAGGTAAGCTTTTTTTTTCATGGCAGTTTAACTGATTTGTGTAATGAAAATGAGAAGGAAGGACAAGCCTTTATGCCTGTCGACATGGCAAGATAATTCTAAAGAATTGGTGTCATTTCATCACTTTCATTACTTGCTCTCATTTGTCACAGTAACTTTAAGTATTATGTCCTTCATGGTCATACGTGATAATAAAGTAATTTTGTATATCCTGGATTCACTAATTATCCCTGAATGGTTGGTTGAAGGAGGCATACTGCAGACAACCGAGTAAAATAAATTCTGTAGATACATGTGGGGATGCACATAAATTTAGTTCCACTCTGTCAAATCTCACTGACAGGCAACTTTATATAAATAGAGAACCTTAGGGGACACCCTAGGGCTGTTGGCATAATTTTTTTCTGCCTTCACCCAAAGGGAGAGTCGTTCACAGAGCAGACCTGAAAATCTCCCAGGGCACCCATGGGTTTTTCAGTGAAATTGTTAGGTCGGCCAATTTGGGCCAATCTTGCCCTAGAGGGAGAGATTTGTGCACAGAACACCACGAGGTATATGTGCATGGGGCCCAGCCAAATTTGAGACTGGCTGGATTTTTTCCTTTCCGTCTCAACCTCGTGCACCTTTGGCCTGAGTGGTCTCCGAGTGATATCTGCAGGAACCCTCATGGCCCTTGAGCTGTGGGTGAGATAGTGGCCCAATTGGAGGCAGTGGCCAAAATGACCCGAAAACCTCAAAGTGACCCAGGCATTTTTTATCAGAATTGTCAAGCTGGACAATTTGGCACAATCTTGTCTCATTTTGGTCCACACTGTGAGGAGTGTGGACCAAAATGACCCAAAATCCAAATTCGAAGGTGACCAATTTGGTCCAAACTTACCCCACAAGGAGAGAGTCTGACACAGTGCACAGGAAAGTAGACATGAGCAGCCTGAGCCCAAGGGTGTGGCGGTGGCACCCCTCCAAAGTTGGGCCTTTTCACCCAGTAATCACGTTTGGGCCTCTGGCACCCATACCGTTGGCCTAAGTGGTGTCAAATTGGACTCCACGGCAGCCCTGGCCGCCCTCGACCTGTGGGTTAGATGGCGGGTAAATCGGTGCAGGTGACCAAAATCCAAAAAATCCGAAAGTGACCGATTTTGTCCAAACTTTCCCCACAGGGAGAGAGTCGGACACAATGCACAGCAAGGTAGATATCAGCAGCCTGAGCCCAAGGGCGTTGCGGTGGCAACCCTCGAAAATTCGGCCTTTTTACCTAGTAATCACCTTTGGGCCACTGGCACCCATACCATTGGCCTGAGTGGTGTCAAATTGGACTTCACGGCAGCCCTGGCCGACCTCGACCTGTGGGTGAGATGACGGATAAATCGGAGCTGGTGACCAAAATGACCCAAAATCCAAAAAAAAAAAATCTCAAAGGATACCCCATGAATTTAGCCGAAAATTCGAAGGTGACCGATGTGGTCCAAACTTGCTCCACATGAGCAGCCTGAGACCAAGGGTGTGGCGGTGACACCCCTCCAAAATTGGGTCTTTTAACCCATCATTCACTTATGTGCCTCTGGCACCCATACCGTTGGCCTGAGTGGCGTCAAATTAGACTCCACGGCAGCCCTGGCCGCCCTCGACCTGTGGGTGAGATGGCGGGTAAATCGGAGAAGGTGGCCAATTTGACCCAAAATCCAAAAAATCTATTAAGGACCCCATGAATTTTGCCGAAATCCCGAAGGTGACCAATTGGGTCTAAACTTGCCCCACAGGGACAGAGTCGGACAAAGTGCCTGAGCCCAAAGGCGTGGCGGTGGCACCCCTACAAACTTGTGTCTTTTCACCCAGTATTGACTTTTGGGCCTCTGGCACCCATTTCGATATCCATTTTCCAGCATTTTTATTTTTCCCACATGCAGAATAATGCTACAACTTTATATTAGACTTATGTGACTTATGGATATCACAATTCAAAATCATGATAAGATTATAACTTTATATTAGAGAATGATAAGCAATACGAATGGCTATAATGTGACATATGAATACCACAATTCAAAACCAGAAATCAATATATTAAGATATCAAATAATGAAAAATGAAAATGGCCATTGTTAGGTTAGGCCATTGTTGGGTAAGGCCATTGTTTTGTAAAAAGTTAACTTGTAAAAATGAATTTCTCGACACCAACCCCTCTACCTACTTACCTACTCATCTACTTTCATATACCAGGTCACTCACCTTGCCGTTTCGGGTACGTTTCGTTTGCCAACCTTGGCAAGTTACTACCCAGAGATTGATTCTATTCTTCCATATTTAGCGTTCGTTACCCGTAGACTCCACTGTGGCAGAGGACTCCCGACTAGGCTAAGTGATGTTGAGCGAGTGCTGGGTCACGGTGGCCGCCAAACCTCTCAAGTTACGGGAGGCCGGCAACGTGGGGGGAGGGATGGATCGAAGCTGACTCAGCCTTCCGGCTGACCTGCCCCGGCCTGGCCGCTGACCGTGGTGGAGGATCCCGCGAACGGGCTGAGTGATGTCACCCGACTGGTGGTCCACGGTGGGCGGGGCTAACCCGTGCATTCCGGCCGACATGCCCAGGCCCGGCCGCCGACCGTGGCAGAAGACCCCACGGGCGGGCTAAGTGATGTCAGCCCGTGCCTTCCTGTCGACGTGCGTCGGCCCGGCCACCGACCGTGGCGGAAGACCCCGTGGACGGGCTAAATGATGTCGGTCGACTGCTGACGGGGTTGCCCACTCCATTCAGCCGACGTGCCCTGGCCCGGCCGCTGACCGTGGCGGAGGACCCCGCGGACGGACTAAATGATGTCGGCCGACTGCTGGTTCACGGTGGGAGTAGTTGCCCACTCCTTTTGGCCGACGTTCCTCTGCCTGGACGCTGACCGTTTCGGAGCACCCGGCAGACGGGCTAAATGATGTCGGTCGACTGATGGTCCACGGTGGGCGTAGTTGCCCACTCCTTTTGGCCGACGGGCCTCGGCCCGGCCGCTGACCGTGTCGGAGCACCCGGCAGACGGGCTAAGTGATGACGGCTGACTGCTGGTCCACGGTGGGCGGGGTTAGCCCGCGCCTTCCGGCCGACGTGCCCCAGCCCGGCCGCTGACCGTGATGTAGGACCCCGCGAACGGGCTATGTGATGTTGGCAGGCTACTGGTCCACGGTGGGCGTGGTTGCCCACTCCTCTCGCCCGACGTGCCTCGGCCTGGCCGCTGACTGTGTCGGAGGACTCCGCGGATGGAGTAAGTGATGTCAGCCGACTACTGGTCCACGGTGAACGTGGTTGACCACTCCTTTTGGCCGACGTGCCTCGGCCCGGCCGCTGACCGTGACGGAGAACCCCGCGGACGGACTAAGTGATGTCGGCCGACTGCTGGTCCACGGTGGCCCGGTTAAGCCCAACTTCTCGGCGTGACGGAGGACGAGGTGAAGGCGAATTCATCCTTCATATGAGGTAAACAAAGGGAAATCCGGAAACCGACATCCGCAACTCTGGCATCTCGCGTATATAGTATAGGGGGTGGGCATACTCGGCCGGGAGGCCAGGTGCCCCCCACTCCAGGCCAACCGGGGCATGAGCGCTGCGGGGTAGCGGGCCACACCCGCTATCCCGCCGACATCACCTACCCCCTCCAATATGACCCAAAATCCAAAATATCTCAAAGGAGTAACCCCATGACATAGGACAAAGTTTGGGCCCCGCGGACGGAATGAGTGCCTCGGCCTGGCCACTGACCGTGTCGGAGCAACCCGTGGAAGAACTTAGTGATGTCGGCCGACTGCTGGTCCACGGTGGACGGAGTTACCCACACCTTTCGGCCGACGTGCCCCGGGCCGGCCGCTGACCGTGGTAGAGGACCCTGCGGGCGGACTAAGTGATGTCGGCAGACTGCTGGTCCACGGTGGGCGGGATAAAAATACGGGGGCCAGGAGTCGGAAATGAGTGGGGGAAAACACAAACAAATTTGGCTGGTCGCCACGACCTCGCCCTTGGGCCCAGGTTCCCCACGTCTACCTCGCTGTGCTCTGTGAAGGACTCTCTTCCTGTGGGGTAAGTTTGGGCCAAATCGGAGACAAACTTTATATTAGAGAACGGTAAGCAATACGAATGGCTACAATGTGACTTATCAATACCACAAGTCAAAATCGAAGCTGACTCAGCATGTTCGTTCCGACGTGAGCCTCGTTAGGCCAGAGTTTGGGACCGTTGACCAAGTTGGGACATGGAGGCCCGGTTAAGCCCAACTTCTCGGCGTGACGAAGGACGAGGCAACGGCGAATTTCCCGTTCATATGAAGTCGGCAAGGGAAATCCGGGACCCGATATCCGCAACTCTGGCATCTCGCGTATTATTGGGGGTGGGTATCCCCGGCCGGGAGGCCGGGTGCCCCCCACCCCCGCCCGACCCGGCGGAGGACACCGCGGACGGACTAAGTGATGTCGGCCGACTGCTAGTCCACGGTGGGCGGGGTTGACCTGCACCTTCCGCCCCACTTGCCCCAGCCCGCCGCTGACCGTAGTGTAGGATCCCGCGAACGGGCTAAGTGATGTCGGCCGACTGCTGGTCCACGGTAGGCGGGTTAGCCCGCGTCTTCAGGCCGACGTGCCCCGGCCAGGTCGCTGACCGTGGTGTAGGATCCCGCGAACGGGCTAAGTGATGTCGGCCGACTGCTGGTCCACGGTGGGCGTGGTTGCCCACTCCTTTTGGCCGACGTGCCTCGGCCTGGCCGCTGACCGTGTCGGAGCACCCTGCGGACGGAATAAGTAATGTCGGCCGACTGCTGGTCCACGGTGGGCGGGGTTGCCCACACCTTTCGGCCGACGTGCCCTGGGCCTGCTGCTGACCGTGGTGGAGCACCCCGCGAACGGACTAAGTGATGTCGGCCGACTCCTGGTCCACGGTGGGCGGGGTTAGCCCGCACCTTCCGGCCGACGTGCCCTAGCCCGGCCGCTGACTCAGCATGTTCATTCCGACGTGAGCCTCGTTGGGCCAGAGTTTGGGACAGTTGACCAAGTTTGGGACATGAAGGCCCGGTTAAGCCCAACTTCTCGGCGTGACGGAGGTCGAGGCAAAAGCGAATTTCCCGTTCATATAAGGTCGGCAAGGGAAATCCGGGACCCGACATCCGCAACTCTGGCATCTCGCGTATATAGTATAGGGGGTGAGTATCCCCGGCCGGGAGGCCGGGTGCCCCCCCCCAGCTCCGCCCAGCCCGGCGGAGGACACCCCGGACGGACTAAGTGATGTCGGCCGACTGGTGGTCCACGGTGGGCGGGGTTAGCCCACCCCTTCCGGCCGACGTGCCGAAAATCCGAAGGTCACCCAGTAATCACGTTTGGGCCTCTGGCACCCATATCGTTGGCCTGAGTGGTGTCAAATTGGACTCCACGGCAGCCCTCGTCCTGTGGGTGTGATAGCGGATAAATCGGAGCAGGTGACCAAGATGACCCCCCCTCCAGCTCCGCCCAGCCCGGCGGAGGACACCCCGGACGGACTAAGTGATGTCGGCCGACTGGTGGTCCACGGTGGGCGGGGTTAGCCCACCCCTTCCGGCCGACGTGCCGAAAATCCGAAGGTCACCCAGTAATCACGTTTGGGCCTCTGGCACCCATATCGTTGGCCTGAGTGGTGTCAAATTGGACTCCACGGCAGCCCTCGACCTGTGGGTGTGATAGCGGATAAATCGGAGCAGGTGACCAAAATGACCCAAAATCCAAAAAATCCATAAATTTTGCCGAAAATTCGAAGGTAACCGATTTGGTCCAAACTTACCCCACGAGGAGAGAGTTGGACAGAGTGCACAGCAAGGTAGACATGAGCAGCCTGAGCCCAAGGGCGTTGCGGTGGCACCCCTCCAAAGTTGGGCCTTTTCACCCAGTAATCACGTTTGGGCCTCTGGGACCCATACCGTTGGCCTGAGTGGTGTCAAATTGGACTCCACGGCATTCCTGGCCGCCCTCGACCTGTGGGTTAGATGGTGGGTAAATCGGTGCAGGTGACCAAAATGACCCAAAATCCGATCGCCGAAAATCCGAAGGTGACCGATTTGGTCCAAACTTGCCCCATAAAGAGAGTCGGACACAGTGCACAGGAAGGTAGACATGAGCAGCCTCAGTCCAAGGGTGTTGCGGTGGTACACCTTCAAATTTGGGCCTTTTCACCCAGTAATCACGTTTGGGCCTCGCTGCGAGTCGTTACTCCAACTCTCGTGGGCAGGGAGTTGGGGTGTGTATGCATGTAAGGTCACAGTATTACCCATAGATCGGTCATACGAGCTCTGAGCTCTCTTCCGGGAGATTAATGGCTGTCGATCGCGAGTCAAACGCGTGATCCAAGGTCATGGTGAATCATACACTCACGACTCGTGGCGCTACGGCGATCCGGGTAGGACTCCCACCCAGGGCTGAAATAATTTCAGTATCGCTGCGCTACAGGTTACTCCAACTCTCGTGGGCGGGGAGTTGGGTATGTGTGTGCGTGTAAGGTCACAGCATTGTCCATAGATCGGTCATACGAGCTTTAACCTCTCATCTAGAAGGTTAATAACTGTTGATCACAAGTCCAACACGTGATCCAAGATCATGGGGGTATCACACACACACACACACACACACACACACACACACACACACACACACACACACACACACACACACACACACACACACACACACACACACACACACACGACTCGTGGCGCAGTGGTAAAGTTCCTGGCTGCTACTACGGCAGTCAGGGTTCGAATCCCGCCCAGGACTGAAATAATTTCAGTATCGCTGCACTGCGGGTTGTTACTCCAACTCTCATGGGCGGGGAGTTGGGTGTGTGTGCATGTAAGGTCACAACATTATCCATAGATCGGTCATACGAGCTTTGAGCTCTCATCAGGGAGGTTAATAACTGTCGATCACAAGTCCAATACGTGATCCAAGATCATGGGGAATCACACATACACACACGACTCGTGGCGCAGTGGTAAATTTCCTGGCCGCTACTACGGCGGTCCGGGTTCGAATCCCGCCCAGGGCTTAAATAATTTCAGTATTGCAGCGCTGCGGGTTGTTACTCCAACTCGCGTGGGCAGGGAGTTGGGTGTGTGTGAGCGTGCAAGGTCACAATGTTACCCATAAATCGGTCATACTAACTCTAAACTCTCATCCGGGAGGTTAATAACTATCACAACTCCAACACGTGATCCAAGACCATGGTGAATCACATACACACGAGTCCAACACGTGATCGAAGATCATGGTGAATCACACACACACACACACACACACACACACACACACACACACACACACACACACACACACACACACACACACACACACACACACACACACACTTTCAGCGAACGGACGGCTTGAAGAGCGCTCTGAAGAAAAGTGAAGATTGTGGATACCAACGCAAAGAGAAGTGCCTTTTTGTATTTGCAGGGGGGGGGGGAAATTGCTCGTGAGGTAGTGGGAAAGTAAGGAAAGAGGAGAGGGGGAGGGATTGCTGGGGAAATGGAAGGAAATGAGGATGTGGTGGACTTGGCCCAGGCAGACGGGCGTAAGGTCAACATGAAAAGACCACCGGACCAGCTCAGTGATGACGAAATGGCAAATAAAAATGTAAAGATTAGAAGTATAGAGAGGAGCAATACAGAAGAAAGTGACGAGAATATGTTCCAGGGATTTAAAGAGGGTGGGGGGACACAACCCCCCCCCCGACTGATAAGACTAGAGGAGAGAGTTGATAAGGTGATCGAGGACTTGGAGCGTAAGTTAGGTAACGTAGACTCCATTTTCCAAAGAATTGAAAGGTTGGAACAACTAGAGAAGGCTAACAGAAACTTAACTGAAGAAATAGAGGACCTAAAAAGACAGTTAGGAAATGTAAAGGAGGAGAATGAGAAATTGAAGAAGAATAGTAATGAAAACAAAGAGAAAATAGCTACAGAAGCTAAAAATTGGAGAATAACTCAAGAAGGGAATAAGGTTTCATTCACTGACATAGTCAAACAGCAATTGAAAGAACATAATGAAGACTCAGTTATTAAAATGATGAGACAGAAGGAGAATATAGTAAGAGAATTAGCTGACAAAAAGAAATGTATAATTATATTAGGAATGGAAGAGAAACATAACCCAGATAGAACCGCAAGAATCAAGGAGGAAAATGAAAGAGTAAGCAGTTTATTAAAATTAGTCCAGGAAGATGAACCAGAAATTATAAAGGAAATTGAGGAAAAATTCAGACTCGGAAAATATAGTACAGATAAGACCAGACCAATTAAGATTAAATTCAGGTCACAAACAACAGCAGAGAAAATTCTATCCAAGACAGGGAAACTAGCAACAAATGATCAATATAAAAAGATATGGATAAAAAGAGAAATGAATAAGGAGGAAAGAGATGCAGAAAAGAAGAAAAGAATTGAAGCTAAGGCAAAAAACGAGGAAAGAACGGAGTCAGAGAAAGAGAGATTCTATTGGAGAGTAGTGAACATGAAAATAAAGCAGTTCGACATACTAAAGAAAAACATAAGGGAAACAGAGAATACAATGGAAGTGGCAGAAAACTAAGAGTGTCTTACACAAATATAGATGGATTGATAACAGGATTGAATGAACTGAATGATTATTTGAAAGAAAAAGAACCGGACATAATGGGAATTGTAGAAACAAAATTAAAAGGCCCACTACCACCCAACAGTGTAGGACATGATACATACAATTATTGGATTAGAAAACAGAGAGAAAAAACAAGGGGGTGGAGTTATGTTCCTGACTAAGAGGGATATAAACGTGAAAGGTGTCATATATGGAAAGAATACAGTAGAGATGATTATGATAGAAGTGGAAGACCGAGATAAGAAGAGCAGAAAATTTGTGATCAATTATGTGCCTCCGAAAACAGCCTCATGGGAGGAGAGTGAACATAAAAGTATGTTAGAGGACACAAAGATAGCATTAACTAAAATAATGGAAGACGGAGGAAGAATAGTTATGATGGGCGACTTTAATTGCAAAGAAATCTGCTGGGAAGAAATGACAGTAAAGAGTGGTGATGACTCATGGGGAAATGCTCTACTTGAGATGATTACTGACCATTCAATGACACAATGGATACAAGAGAACACTAGGTATAGAAATGAAGAAGAACCATCGAGGCTAGACTTAATAATTACATCTGAACCTAGAATAGTAGATAAGATTGAATATAAAACACCAATAGGTAAAAGTGACCACATATTGATTGAACTGGAACTTAATGAAGAAAAATATATGAAAAGAAATGAACAATATAGAAAAGGAAGAATGATGTATGAAAAAACAAACTTTGATAAAATAAGAGAATTCTTCCAACAAGAAAACTGGGAAGAAATATACAAAGAAGAAACAACAGTGGAAGAGAAATGGAATATTTTGACAAAAATTTACAAAAAAGGAGTGGAAAAGTATGTCCCAAGACAAAAACAAGAAAAAGAATATGTAAAATGCTGGTACAACAAAAGTTGTAGGGAGTTAAAGGACAATAGAGACAAAGCCTGGAACAGATGGAAAAAAGACAGAAGACCTGAAAAATGGAAAATATATACTGGTTATAGAAATGAATATGTACAAAAGTGCAGAGAGGAAAAAAGAAAATATGAAAAAGATGTTATAGAAAAGTGTAAAGATCAACCAAAACTATTCTACAGATTTGTAAACAATAAACTGAAAAACAAACAAGACTTAGAGAAATTAAGACAAGGAGGAGTTGAATACACTGAGGAAATGGAAATGGCAGAAATTATGAACAAACATTTTAAATCAGTGTTTACAAGGGAAAATATACAACCTGAAGAGATTGAGTGGAAGGAAAAAGTCCCCCCTATGGAAGAAATAGAAGTAACAAAGAATGAAATATTGACACACTTGGGTAATTTTGATGTCAGAAAATCGCATGGGCCAGATGAAATAGCAAACTGGATTCTGAAAGAATGCAGGAATGAACTGGCAGACAAAATACATAGCATAATAAGCAGTTCCTTAAAAGAAGGAAAAGTTCCAGAAGATTGGAAAAAAGCAAATATAGTACCTATATATAAAGGAGGAAATAAAGAAGAACCTACCAACTATAGACCAGTCTCTCTAACAAGTACAATAGCAAAAATATGTGAAAGAATTATCAAAAGTAGATGGGTAAAATACTTGGAAAAAAACAACGTACTAAACCCAAGGCAATTTGGATTCAGACAAGGACGATCATGCGTCACCAATTTAATATGTTTCTATTCAAGGCTAATAGATATAATACAAGAAAGAGATGGATGGGCTGATTGTGCATTTCTAGACCTAAAAAAAGCTTTTGACAAAGTACCACATAAGAAGTTGCTTAAGAAATTAGAATATGAAGGAGGAATACAAGGTAAATTGCTAAATTGGATGGAAGACTTTTTGCAAGAAAGAAAAATGAGAGTAGTGATAAGAGATCAGCACTCAAAATGGAATGAAGTAATAAGCGGTGTCCCGCAGGGAACAGTTCTGGCCCCAATAATGTTTGCTATATATATTAATGATATGGATGAAGGAATTGAAAGCTATATGAGCTTCTTTGCAGATGATGCAAAATTACTGAAAAGAGTGAAAACTGAAGAAGATTGTGAATCACTACAGAGAGATCTAAATAAAGTACAAGAATGGAGTAGGAAGTGGGAGATGGAGTTCAATACAAAAAAGTGTTGTATAATGGAATTTGGAAAAAGCAAAAACAGAATAACAGGATCATATAATTTGGGAGAAGAAGGAATAAAAAAAGTAGAAAATGAGAAGGACCTGGGAGTCATTGTTATGAATAATATGTCACCTGAGAAACATATAAATAAGATTTTTGGAGAAACTTATAATTTAATAAGAACAATCAAAGTGGCATTTACATACCTGGATGAAGAAATGGTGAGGAAAATCCTAATCACCCTGATAAGACCAAGATTGGAATATGCAGCAACGATATGGTCACCAAGTACAAAAAAAATGTATAAAAAAACTTGAAAGAATACAAAGAGCAATTACAAAACTGGCACCAACACTATCAAAACTATCATATGAAGAGAGACTACAAAAACTTAAACTACAGACACTAGAGCAAAGAAGAGAGAGAGGAGATTTGATAGCTATTTACAGAATCATGAAAGGCATAGAAATTACTGACAGAGAGAATCTGATAAAATGGGATGACAGAAATACAAGAGGACACGGAAAGAAAATAAAAAAAGACAGCTATAGAAGAGATTTGAAAAAGAACAGCTTTCCTCACAGAGTAATAGACAGTTGGAACAAGTTAGATGAGAAAGTGGTGTGTGCAAAAACAATACATGAATTTAAAAATAGTTTAGATAAAATGAGATATGAAGACGGGACCCCACGAGCATAGCTCCCCTTCCCGTAAAATACAACTAGGTAAATACAACTAGGTAAATACACAAACACACAAACATACCAAAGAAAAATTAAAGTTTTCCCTACACACTCCAGTTTTCTAAGACGCCTCGACGCACTCGTTCCTATAAATCTAAACGTACGCATAAACACATGATCCAAGGTTAATTATGAAAACCTCTGAGCTCCGGGTTCGAATCCCGCCCAGGGCTGAAACAATTTCAGTATCGCTGCGCTGTGACTTATGGCTGGACCAATCACAGTGACTTATGGCTGGACCAATCACAGTGACTTATGGCTGGGCATATCACAGTGACTTATGGCTTGGTAAATCACAGTGATTTAGGGCTGGACCAATCACAGTGACTTATGGCTGCACCAATCACAGTGTATGACTGGATCAATCACAGTGACTTATGTCCGGACCAATCACTGTCCCTTATGACTGGACCAATCACAGGGCCTCATTGCACGACCAATCACAGTATACACAGTGACTTATGGCTGGACCAATCACAGAGACTTATGATTGGACCAATCGCAGTGACTTATGGCTGGACCAATCACAGTGACTTATGGCTGGACCAATCACAGTGCCTTATGCCTAGACCAAACACAGTGCCTTATGGCTGGACAAATCACAGTGCCTTATGGCTGGACCAATCACAGTGCCATATGGCTGGACCAATCACAGAGACTTATGGCTGGACTAATCACAGTGACTTATAGCTGGACCAATCACAGTGACTTATGGATGGACCAATCACAGTAACATAAGGCTGGACCAATCTCAGTGCCTTATGGCAGAACCAATCACAGTGCCTTATGGCTCGACCAATCACAGTGCCTTATGGCTCGACCAAACACAGTGACTTATGGCTCGACCAATCACAGTGCCTTATGGCTCGACCAATCACAGTGCCTTATGGCTCGACCAATCACAGGGCATTATGACTCGACAATCACAGTGGCTTATGGGTCGACCAATCACAGTGCCTTATGGCTGGACCAATCACAGTGCCTTATGGCTGGACCAATCTCAGTGCCTTATGGCTCGACCAATCACAGTGCCTTATGGATCGACCATTCACAGTACCTCATGGCTGGACCAATCACAGTGCCTTATGGCTCGACCAATCATAGGACCTTATGGCTCGACCAATCACAGTGCCTTATGGCTGGACCAATCACAGTGCCTTATGTCTCGACCAATCACAGTGCCTTATGGGTCGACTAACCACAGTGCCTTATGGCTCGACTAACCACAGTGCCTTATGGCTCGACCAATCACAGTGCCTTATTTCTCGACCAATGACAGTGACTTATGGCTGGACTAATCACAGTGCCTTATTGCTCGACCAATTACAGTGCCTGATGGCTGGACCAATCACAGTGCCTTATGGCTCGACCAATCACAGTGCCTTATGGCTCGACCAATCACAGTGCCTTATGGCTCAACCAATCACATTGTCTTATAGCTCGACCAATCACAGTGCCTTATGGCTGGACCAATCACAGGGCCTTATGGCTCGACCAATCACAGTGCCTTATGGCTCGACCAATCACAGTGCCTTATGGCTCGACCAATCACAGTGCCTTATAGCTCGACCAATCACAGTGCCTTATGGCTCGACCAATCACAGTGCCTTATGGCTGGACCAATCACAGAGACTTATGGCTGGACCAATCACAGTGCCTTATGGCTCGACCAATCACAGTGCCTTATGGCTCCACCAATCACAGACTTTTGGCTGGACTAATCACAGTGACTTATGGCTGGACCAATCACAGAGACTTATGGCTGGACCAATCACAGGGCCTTATGGCTCAACCAATCATAGGGCCTTATGGCTGGACCAATCACAGTGCCTTATGGCTGCACCAACCACAGTGACTTATAGCTGGACCAGTCACATGGCCTTATGGCTGGACCAATCACAGTGTCTTGGCTCGACCAATCACTGTCTTATGGCTGGACCAATCACAGTGTCTTATGGCTGGACTAATCACAGGGCCTTATGGCAGGACCAATCACAGTGCCTTATGGCTGGACCAATCACAGAGCCTTATTTCTCGACCAATCACAGTGCGTTATGGCTCGACCAATCACAGTGCGTTATGGCTAGACCAATCATAGTGCCTTATTGCTCGACCAATCACAGTACCTTATGGCTGGACCAATCAGAGTGCCTTATGGCTGCACCAACCACAGTGCCTTATGGGTCGACCAATCACAGGTCCTTATGGCTCGACTAATCACAGGGCCTTATGGTTCGACCAATCACAGTGCCTTATGGCTCGACCAATCACAGTGCCTTATGGCTCGACCAATAACAGGACCATATGGCTCGACCAATCACAGGGCCTTATGGCTCGGCCAATCAGTGCCTTATGGCTCGACCAAGCACAGAGCCTTATGGCTCGACCAATCACTGAGTCTCATGGCTGGACCAATCACAGTGCCTTATGGCTGGACCAATCACAGTGCCTTATGGCTGGACCAATCACAGTGCCTTATGGCTCGACCAATTACAGGGCCTTATGGCTCGACCAATCACAGAGCCTTATGGCTCGACCAATCAAAGGGCCTTATGGCTCGACCAATCACAGGGCCTTATGGCAGAACCAATCACAGTGCCTTATGGCTTGACCAATCACAGTGCTTTATGGCTCGACCAATCACAGTGCTTATGGCTCAACCAATCACAGTGCCTTATTGCTCGACCAATTATAGGGCCTTATGGCTCGACCAATGACAGGGCCTTATGGCTCGACCAATCACAGTTCCTTAGGCTCGACCAATCACAGTGCCTTATAGCTCGACCAATCACAAGGCCTTATGGCTGGACCAATCACAGTGCTTTATGGCTTGACCAATCATAGGGCCTTATGGCTCGACCAATCACAGGGCCTTATGGCTCGACTAATCACAGTGCCTTATGGCTCGACCAATTACAGTGCCTTATGGCTCGACCAATCACAGTGCCTTATGGCTCGACCAATCACAGTGCCTTATGGCTGACAAATCACAGTGCCTTATGAGTCGACCAATCACAGTGCCTTATGGCTCGACCAATCACAGTGCCTCATGGCTCGACCAATCACAGTGCCTTATGGCTCGACCAATCACAGTGCCTTATGGCTGGACCAATTACAGTGCCTTATAGCTCGACCAATCACAGGGCCTTATGGCTCGACCAATCACAGGGCCTTATGGCTCGACCAATCAAAGTGCCTTATGGCTCGACGAATGTATCTGTGCGTAGGGTTCCCAGGGCCCAGCTGGACACATCAAACAGTATGTCTTATTTTCTTCACTTTATTTCCTTGAATTTAACAGTCTTATTACACCTTAACATCACCACTAACAGTATTGAAGTACATCACCGACCCGCTCTTTCGGCCGTGCGTCTCGGTTTTGTTCAGAAATACGCTGACGCATACAATAGGTCGGATGCCGACGATGGTGCTTACATGATTATTAACGGGAGCCTATAGTTTCTTACAACCTAATTCTTATGTTTACGTATAGGTACATCTCTAAACTTATTATATATGTGTATCCAAAGGGGAGAAGCTCGTTGTTATGTTGTTTTTCGTAATTGCCATGCCTGGCGGTGGACTGCACTTATAAGTGTGCGTTCGTGTGTGTGTGTGTGCTGTCCGTTGTCGCGAAGCTAAAGGATTGATGTGTCAGGGATTTGTGCATCCCACTGGGCCTCGTGATGCTGAGTTGGCGTTTGATGCTTGTGGTGGACAGTGAGTGAGGAAGTGGGTCATATGACTCGTCTTTTATAAGTGGTGTATACATATCGCTCTCCCCCTGGGGTTCGGTGGCTCCCGGCACCTAGGGTACAGGGGTTACAAAAGGATTCGTATGGGTAATACATCGAGAAAAATTTCAGACACACAAAATTCTGGGGGGATTAAAATGTGAAGATGGGGGGGGGGGGTGTTGTTGAAGTGAATCTGAGGTCCCAAGGGGGATCATGAACTGTAATTAAGGGTAGCGATGTTGTGTCTCAGAAGTGTAACGTTGTGTCTCACCAGATTACATGTTATATTAAATATCATATGAAGGTTTGACTATATATTTGATAACACTGTTGAAATCACTTTCTAAATGTTATGGTTTTCATGGTTTAACACTATCACTGTGGGGGGGTGTCATTTTCTAAACACTGTTCTATGGTCAGTTTGGTGTGTCACATCACTTTCTAACTGTTATGGCGTTCATGTGTTTTAGTACCAACACTGTAGGGAATGTCATTGTCCAACCCAGTTCTATGGGTAGTGTGGTGTAACACATCGCACTTGTTGGCAATCACAATAGATATATATATGGTTTCCCGTAAAGAATATTATAATATTCATGAACGTGGGTGAGACACAGCATAAACTTAATCTAGGTTTACAGTAAATCGGGAATGGGAGTTGAAAGGTTATGGAAGGTTTTACTTCGTGCAACAGAAAATGATTATTATTACCAGTATAAAGAGAATGATTAAGAGGGAAAGGGCTGTGGAGGTATATGGCAGTACCTCTAGTGTAGGTCAAGTGAGTCCATGTCAAAAGTAGTCGATGTTTAAGGTGGGTAATTAATGATGTATTTAATTTTGGAGGATGAAGGTTATGTCTCAGTGAATGAGGATATGTTTATCTGACTCTCGCTAAGGTTATATTGGTCGGAAGGAAGTAGAGAAGTTTCAATAGATATGCGGAAAGGAGTTCTTATTGGAAATGGGCCATTTTAACCTCCACTGATAGATACATGACGTCCTGCATCTTCAGGGGCGAGAGCTAGAGTGCATGTTTAGTTGCGTCGACGCAGAGTCATGGGATGAGACTTGCGTTTTGGTGATTGGTGTGTGTCTGTGGTAGGTGGGTTGTGGATGGGAGGTGAGATTGGGTCGAGGTTCAGTTTGACCTTTCTCAACTTCTCTCCATGTATGGTGAAGGTGGTGTGATCGGAAGGATCTGTTAGTAGGAAAACATTGTTAGGGAGTGAACTTGTGACTGTGAAGGGGCCTAGGAATTTGGGTTTGAGTTTGTTTGTCCTACTTGAGTCTTTTACCATGACTGAGTCGCCAAGTGCTATGTCAAGTGGAATTGACCGTTTGTGTTGTTTTGTCTTTGTCTTCTCCTGGGCTTCTTTCAGGTTTGCTCTAACTTGTTTGTAAATGGTTTGCATACCTCTTTTGATGCAGTGTGCGAGGTTTTCTAGGTTGTATAGGGGTGGGGGGGGTTGGTTGAATATTTGGTAGGGTAGGCGCATTGGTTGGCCGAAAATGATCTCATGTGGGGACATCTTTGTTGCGGAATTGACTGTGCTATTGATACTGGCTTGTACCTGTGGTAGCCAATCTTCCCAACTGTCCATGAGGTCGTTGACCAAGGGTCTGAGAATCTCTAGGACCTTGCGATTTGTTCGCTCAGTCAGACCGTTTCCCTGTGGGTGGTATGCAGTGGCAAATGTTTGGTCAATGTTGTACAGGTGTGCTATTTCGCGCATCACCTGATTTTTAAATTCTGAGCCATTGTCAGATAACATTGTGTGTGGTATGTTGTATCTACAAAAGATATTGTTGACTAGGGCTTTGGCTACAGTCTCTGCTGTTTTGTCTTGGAGTGGTATTAAGATTGTGTATTTAGAGAAATATTCTACTGCTGTGAGTACATAGTTGGAACCTTGATGGCTCGTTGGCATTTTCAGTAGGTCAATGCCAAGTGTTTCCCATGGCTCAGCAGGGAGTGGGATATCTTTTATGTTGATTTGTTTTGGGTCAGGGCCTCTGAATTGGTTACAAGTTACACAAGAATCTATGTGTGTGGTTATATCTCTTTTCATGTTAAGCCAGTAGTATGTGTGCCTAGCAGTGTTTAGTGTCTTATCTCTGCCCGAGTGGCCTCCCATTGCACTGTCGTGCAATATGTGTAGGACCTTGGGGACAAGGGCTCTGGGGATAACAGTAACCTCTCTTGTGTTAATGGTTCTCCTTATGACTCCGTCGACCAGTTTGAGTTCCTCAATAGGGACAGGTGGTCGGGAGTGTAAGGGGGTTTGTGAAATGAGATGTTGTTTTATTGGGGACCATATTGGGTCACTGTCTGTTTCATCCCTAAGTTCTCGCATGGGTATGCATGTGGTTTGGGTGACAGGGTTGATGTGGTTTTGTCTGCTCAAGGAATCTGCCACTACATTAGCTTTTCCGGCTAAGTATGTTATCTTGGGATCAAAGTCTAGTAAGGTGGTTTTCCATCTAGCAATTCTCCCGTGGAGGTCTTTTGTGTTGAAAAGGTAAACTAGGGGTTGGTGGTCTGTAAAGATGTTTATATTGTACCCTAGAATGAGATGTTTAAAGTGTTTGAGTGCCCAAACGATAGCTAACCCTTCTTTGTGTGTTGTGGAGTAATTACTTTCAGCCTTGTTGAGGACTCTACTTGCGTAGGCTATGGGGTGCTCTTTGCCATTGTCGTCTTTTTGTTGTAAGACTGCGCCTATTCCTACAGAGGAGGCGTCTGTGTAAAGAAGGAATTCCTTCTTCATGTCAGGGAAAACTAGTACAGGGGCTGTGGTGAGTGCGTGTTTGAGAGTGTCGAAACTTTGCTGTTCTGCTTCTGACCATTGAAATGGCTCGTCTTTCCTTGTGAAGTGCTTTAGGCTCGACCAATCACAGGGCCTTATGGTTCGACCAATCATAGTGCCTTATGGCTTGACCAATCACAGTGCCTTTTGGCTCGACCAATCACAGTGCTTTATGGCTCGACCAATCACCGTGCTTTATGGCTGGCCCAATCATAGGGCCTTATGGATCGACCAATCACAGAGCCCTATGGCTCGACCAATCACAGAGTCTTATGGCTGGACCAGTCACAGTGCCTTATGGCTCGACCAATCACAGGGCCTTATGGCTCGACCAATCATAGGGCATTATGGCTGGATCAATCACAGTGACTTATGGCTCGACCAATCACGGTGCCTTATGGCTGGACCAATCACAGAGCCTTATGGCTCAACAAATCAAAGGGCCTTATGGCTCGACCAATCACAGTGCCTTATGGCTGGACCAATCACAGGGCCTCATGGCTCGACCAATCACAGTGCCTTGTGGCTCGACCAATCACAGTGCCTTATAGCTCGACCAATCACAGTGCCTTATGGCTCGACCAATCACAGGTATTTATGGCTCGATCAATCACAGGACCTTATGGCTCAACCAATCAAAGGGCCTTATGGCTCGACCAATCACAGTGCCTTATGGCTCGACCAATCACAGTGCCTTGTGGCTCGACCAATCACAGTGCCTTATAGCTCAACCAATCACAGGGCCTTATGGCTGGACCAATCGCAGTGCCTTATGGCTCGACCAATCGCAGTGCCTTATGGCTCGACCAATCAGAGTGCTTTTGGCTCGACCAATCACAGGGCCTTATGGTTTGACAAATCACAGTGCCTTATGGCTCGACCAATCACAGTGCCTTATGGCTGGCCCAATCACAGGGTCTTATGGCTGGCCCAATCACAGGGCCTCATGGCTCGACCAATCACAGTGCCTTATGGCTGGACCAATCACAGTCTTATGGCTCGACCAATCACAAGGCCTTATGGCTGGACCAATCACAGAGCCTTATGGCTGGACCAATCACAGTACCTTATGGCTCGACCAATAACAGTGCCTTATGGCTCGACCAATCACAGTGCCTTATGGCTCGACCAATGACAGGGCTTTATGGCTCGACCAATCACAGGGCCTTATGGCTCAACCAATCACAGGGTCTTATGGCTCGACCAATCACAGGGCCTTATGGCAGGACCAATCACAGTGCCTTATGGCTCGACCAATTACAGTGCCTTATAGCTCGAGCAATCACAGTGCCTTATTTCTCGACCAATCACAGTGCCTTATGGCTCGACTAATAACAGTGCCTTATAGCTCGACCAATCACAGTGACTTATGGTTCGACCAATCACAGTGCCCTATGGCTCGACCCATGACAGGGCCTTATGGCTGGACCAATCACAGGGCCTTATGACTCGACCAATCACAGGTCCTTATGGTTCGACCAATCCCAGGGCCTTATTGCCCGACCAATCATAGGGCCTTATGGCTCGACCAATCAGAGGGCCTTATGGCTCGACCAATCACAGGGCCTTATGGTTCGACCAATCACAGTGCCTTATGGCTGGACCAATCACAGTGCCTTATGGCTGGACCAATCACAGGGCCTTATGGCTGGACCAATCACAGTGCCTTATGGCTCGACCAATCACAGGGCCTTATGGCTCGACCAATCACAGTGCCTTATGGCTGGACCAATCACAGTGCCTTATGGCTGGACCAATCACAGTGCCTTATGGCTGGACCAATCACAGTGCCTTATGGCTCTACCAATCACAGGGCTTTATGGCTCGACCAATCACAGTGCCTTATGGCTGGACCAATCACAATGCCTTATGGCTCGACCAATCACAGGGCCTCATGGCTCGACCAATCACAGTGCCTTATGGCTCTACCCATCACAGGGCCTTATGGCTCGACCAATCACAGTGCTTTATGGCTCGACCAATCACAGTGCTTTATGGCTCGACCAATCACAGTGCCTCATGGCTCGACCACAGTGCCTTATGGCTGGACCAATCACAGGGCCTTATGGGTCGATCAATCACAGGGCCTTATGGCTCGATCAATCACAGGGCCTTATGGCTCGACCAATCATAGGGCCCTATGGCTCGACCAATCACAGTGCCTTATGGCTCGACCAATCACAGGGCCTTATGGCTCGACCAATCACAGGGCCTTATGGCTCGACCAATCACAGTGCCTTATGGCTCGACCAATCACAGTGCCTTATGGCTGGACCAATCACAGTGCCTTATGGCTCCACCAATCAGAGGGCCTTATGGCTTGACCAATCACAAGGCCTTATGGCTAGACCAATCAGTGCCTTATGGCTCGACCAATCATAGGGCCTTATGGCTCGACCAATCACAGGGCCTTATGGCTCGACCAATCACAGTGCCTTATGCTCCGACCAATCACAGGGCCTTATGGATAAAAAAAAATCACAGGACCTTATGGCTCGACCAATCACAGTGCCTTATGGCTCGACCAATCACAGTGCCTTATGGCTCGACCAATCACAGTGCCTTATGGCTCGACCAATCACAGTGCCTTATGGCTCGACCAATCACAGTGCCTTATGGCTCGACCAATCAGAGGGCCTTATGGCTTGACCAATCACAAGGCCTTATGGCTAGACCAATCAGTGCCTTATGGCTCGACCAATCATAGGGCCTTATGGCTCGACCAATCACAGGGCCTTATGGCTCGACCAATCACAGTGCCTTATGCTCCGACCAATCACAGGGCCTTATGGATAAAAAAAAATCACAGGACCTTATGGCTCGACCAATCACAGTGCCTTATGGCTCGACCAATCACAGTGCCTTATGGCTCGACCAATCACAGTGCCTTATGGCTCGACCAATCACAGTGCCTTATGGCTGGACTAATCACAGGGCCTTATGGTTCGACCAATCACAGTGCCTTATGGCTGGAGCAATCACAGGGCCTTATGGCTAAGCCAATCATAGGGCCTTATGGTTCGACCAATCACAGGGCATTATGGCTCGACCAATCACAGGACCTTATGGCTTGACCAATCACAGGGCTTTATGGCTCGACCAATTACTGAGCCTCATTTCTCGACCAACCACAGTGCCTTATGGCTCGACCAATCACAGTGCCTTATGGCTGGACCAATCACAGTGCCTTATGGCTCGACCAATCACAGTGCCTTATGGCTCGACCAATCACAGTGCCTTATGGCTCGACCAATCATAGGGCCTTATGGCTCGACTAATCACAGTGCCTTATGGCTCGACCAATAACAGGGCCATATGGCTCGACCAATCACAGTGCCTTATGGCTGGACCAATCACAGTGCCTTATGGCTGGACCAATCACAGTGCCTTATGGCTGGACCAATCACAGTGCCTTATGGCTCGACCAAGCACACTGCCTTATGGATGGACCAATCACAGTGCCTTATGGCTGGACCAATCACCGTGCCTTATGGCTGGACCAATCAAAGGGTCTTATGGCTGGACCAATCACAGGGCCTTATGGCTGGCCCAATCACAGTGCCTTATGGCTGGACCAATCTCAAAATTACATCACTATTTATCCCATCGTCTAAGTCGTTTATGTACATAATGCACAACAAGGGACCCAAAACCGAGCCCTGGGGTACCCCGCTAGTAACATTGCCCCACCTAGATTCTATTCCATTTATGGTGACCCGCTGTTTTCTGTTACTAATCCAAGCTCTAATCCATTCTAACACTTTTCCTCCTATGCCATGGGCTTTGATTTTATTTAGTAGTCTCTGGTGTGGCACCTTGTCGAACGCTTTGCTATAGTCAAGGTAAATAACATCGTAATTATCATTGTTATCTGACGCCTTATATACTTTAGTCCAACTAGTGATTTGACTGTTTCATGTGCTGGAACAGCCAAGAAAGTTCGGCAATGTTCCAGCATTTTAAAACAGGCATTATTTTTGTTTTTTTTACCGAAATCATCAGGTTGGCAGATTTGGCCCAATCTTGCTCCAGAAGAAGTCACGAACAGAGCACTGTAAGAGGTACATGTGAGGAGCCTGGACTCAAGGGCGTGTGTGTGGGGCTGGATTTCTGTATTTCTGCCTCTAGTACCCTCACTTTTGGCCTGAATGGTCTCCAAGTGATATTTGCAGGAGGACTCATGGGTCTCGAACTGTGAATGAGATAGTGGCTTAATCGGAGCCAGTGCCCAAAATGACCTGAAAATTTCAGGCATTTTTGACTGAAATTGTCAGGTTGGCCGATTTGGCCTAATCTTGATTCGGAGGGAGAGTCCTGCACCTGGAGCCAAGAGTGTGTATGTGTGGGGCCCAGCTAAATTGGAGGCTTTGGGTGGAGATTTGCCTTTCTGCCTCTAGTGCCCTCACCTTTGACCTGAGTGTTCTCCAAGTGATATCCATAGGCCTCGTGCCCTTTGACCTGTGGGTGAGATTGTGGCCCAATTGGAGCCAGTGGCCAAAATGATCTGAGAATCTAATATGCATTTTTGACTGAAATTCTCAGGTCAGCCGATTTAGCCCAATCTTGCCTCAGAAGGAGAGACTCATGCACAGAGCACTGTGAGAGATACATATGAGGAACCTGGACCCAAGGGTGTGTGCGTGGGCCCTAGCCAAAATTGAGTCTTTGGGTGGCTTTTTACATTTCTGCCTCTAGTGCCCACACCTTTGGCCTGAGTGGTCCTGAAGTGATATCTGGAGGAGGCCTTGTGGCCCTTGACCTGTGGGTGAGATAGTGGCCCAATTGGAGTGTGTGGCCAAAATGAACCGAAAATCTCATAATGTGCAAAGGTAGGAAATGTTAGACTAGCATTGTGTGGTGTATATTGTCGGCTTGAAACATTTATATATGGAAAAGACTTATGACAGGGTAGACAGGAAGGCACTGTGGGAGGTATTGCAGATATACAGGATAGGAGGAAAACTTTTAGGAGCTGTCAAGAGTTTTTACGCAAGTAGTAGAGTGTGTGTTAGGATAAGAAATGGAGAGAGTGAGTAGTTTGAGGTAAAGGTGGGACTTTGTCAGGGATGTGTTATGTCACCCTAGCTGTTCAACTTGTACATGGATGGGGTGGTGCGAGAGGTAAATGCAAGGGTGGTGGGTCAGGGATTGGAGATTGTTAAAGAAAATGAAGAAAAGTGGGAGATAAGCCAGCTGTTGTTTGTGGATGACACTGCACTTGTAGCAGGATCAGAGGAGAGATTGAGGAAGTTAGTGACAGTTTGGGAAAGTGTGTGAAAGAAGGAAGTTGAAGATAAATGTGGATAAAAGTAAGGTGATGAGATGTACAAGGGGTGAAAGTGGCAACAGACTGAAAGTGAGTATTAAGGGAGAGAGACTGGAGGAAATGGATAGTTTTAGATACTTGGATGTGAATGTGGCAGGAAAGGGAGAGGTGGAATGTAGATTGAGAGAAGTGAGTAAATGCCTTGTATAAAAAAGTAATTTGGCAATGGATGCTAAGAGGAGATTGTATGAAGGAGCGATTGTGCCGAGAGCATGGTATGGGGCAGAAACATGGAATGTAAGAGAGGAAGAAAGAGTTTGAATGTGTTTGAGATGAGGTGTCTGAGAAGTATGATAGGGGTTACTTGGCTGGATAGAGTGAGAAATGAGGAGGTGAGGAGGAGAACTGGAGTGGAAAGGGGGTTGGAAGATAGGATGGATGAAAGATTATTAGGATGGTTTGGACACATGGAAAGAATGAATGAAGAAAGACTAGTAAAAGAGGTGTGGAAGGCAGATGTAGAAGGAGTGAACATGAGGGGGCGACCTAGGATGAGATGGATGGATGGGGTAAAAGGGGCTTTGGGGAAGAGGGGAATGTCTGTTGAGGAAGGACAGGAGAGGAGAGAAGACAGGGGTGAAAGGAGAATGGTTGTATAAGGATGATGTTGTGATGCATGAGGTGGAATGGGTGGGGGATGGGGGGTGAGGTACTATGTGTGAGAAAAACTTGATGCATCCCGAAGGGATTTCTCCTTTTTTGCATGAGGAGACGGAGAGGGGGGTCGCCAATTTAATGAAGCGGCCTTGCTGTGGATGAGATGTGTCTTGTGGCACTGCTTCTGACCCAGGGCAGTGGACAAGATGCAGGGATGACCCATCATCCAGTAGGTGCCAAGATAAGAGGGAGGGAAGAGGGTAGAGGGGAGTGGAATGTGATAGGGATGGAATGGGTGGGAGTGGTTTTTATGCCTTTGTTTTTTGGCTACCTCCCATATAGGGGGACGCCTTTGGTATATGTATGTACATAGAATTCTGTGTCTTGCTGCATTGCTTCTGACCTGGGTAGTGGGCAGGAGACAGTAATGATCCTTCATCTATGCAAAGCTAAGAGGGAAACAATGGGCGAATGGGAGTGGGTACATGCCTTGGCTGGGTCTTTCTCTTATAAGGGTGAAGAGGCCCTTGGTAAAGTGAAAAATAGAATTCTGTACATGGCCTTACTACGCACATCTACTTTTGTGTCTTCTTTGGGGATGCAGTCTCCAGTCTCCTGCAGCAGACCTGTGGTTTCAAAGTATTTAGCATCAACACCTATATTTGACCACAGCTCTCTCAGATTTTTGTTTTGTTACAATTGATAATTTCTTTTATTCCAGAGGGCAATGATACATAGGTATAGGGATTATATGTGACTTAGGGTGTCACACCATAAAGCTGTGTATGGTGTGAGGAGTTATGATTTGGACAGGAGTTTTGTCTTTTGAAGGAAGGTGTTGAGAGGAGACTGGGCAGATGGAGGAGATAGGTGACAGTAAGGGAGGAAGAGCGGGTAAGTGCCCTGAGAGTGTTATGGAGAAATAAAAGAATGTTGGAAGCAATTACAGGAATACATAAAGCATTAGCTATGTTAAGTTTCATTTGTCAGTAGAGCCTGGGTAATAAATAAAAGTTGTGTGTAGGCAGTGAATTATGACAAAATAAGGAACAACATAATCCATGAATGTACTGGGGTAGATATAGTTTTGGGATGGATGAGAGTAGCTATCCTCAGAAAATGCAGGAATCAGATGCCAAGAGTGAGGGCAAGGAAAAAGATGAACAGACTCATACAAACTTGTAGTCAGATTTTAGAACAAGCAAAGATGTGTATGGGTGACTAATTTAACCAGTTGGATGTACAGATTACAGCAACAACCTGTTCCATGAAGAGTATGCCTTGGGGATGAACTGGCAGCATTGCTGGGAAAGAAACTAGGTGCAATTTGTACATGGGCTGAATTGGGAGGGGTGAAAGGGACAGATACAATGGGAATGAAGGGGTAAGGATTTCTGCCTTTCATCCCTACTCATTTCACTTTGTGGGTATCAACAAACTAAGAAGAATATGCCATTTCATTTATTTTATTTTCGGCCTCTGACAGAGTTATGGGCTGAATCGTTTCCTGTTGGCATGCTTTGCTACTTGTCTGGTGTACTTTTCCTGCAGACATTTACCAGTCTGCAGGTCTGCCTCACTTTTGTTTTCATCAAATCTTCACAGCTGCTTGGTGGGTCTGAATCTGCAATGGAAGTTAACCACTTCAGTATGAGTCAAATTCTTGTGTGCAGCACTGGCTGCCATAGATATGATTCATCACACTACTCACATTATAAAATATAAAGTCGCTGCTCTATTACTCATTCTCTTTTACTCTGAGTAGTAATACATACAGAAAATGTGATCAAACCAGTTCACAGAATCTGGGGGTAAGTCATGTCCAACTACAAAAAAAAAATAATATATATATATAAAGACACTGATGCTGGCATCCTTGTGTACCTACTTACATGACGCCTACATAGGCGTCATTGTACCAAAGTGGTTAATATTAATCTATAGACAATGGTCATTCTAAAACAGATTTAAACTTCTCCTTTGTGCCTCCCATAAATCCCAAGTCTCAGCCCCATAGTGTTGTACACACAATCACCCCTTCATAGAATCTTCTCTTTGCATCCAGTCCCAGCAAAATTGGGGTAAGCCTGAGAAGATGACCAAGAATGAGATGGCTGAATGAGGTGAAAAGAGCTAGGATGTATATAGTATCAATAGAAGAAGAAGAAGAAAAAGAAGAAGAAGGAAAAAGAGAGAGCGAGCAAGAATGTATGGAGAGAGATTGTCAATAGATGATGCAACTCCAAGGGCTATTCCCTGCACCTGATCCAAAGATGAGTGGGCTTTGTCGGGTTACTTCATGGCAAAGCAGTGAACATAAACTATCTTGGGACCTGTATTTACCTAATTGTACCTAGTTGTAATATACGGGAGGGGAGCTATGCTCGTGGTGACCCGTCTTTGTATCTCTCCGCATCAAGTTTTATCTTAAAATCTTGTATAGTGTTTGCACATACTGTTTTGTTGTCTAATTTGTTCCATGTATTTATAACTCTGTGTGGGAAACTGTTCCTTTTCAATTTTTTTCTATAACTGTCCTTTTTCAGTTTTTTTCCATGTAGGGGATGAATTCTGCCTAACTGCATTGCATTTGACCCCACACAATGCAGCTGGGTGTGTGACCATTTCTAAAGTGCTTACATAAAAAGGTAGTTTGAGTGGGTCTTTTGTCCAACCCTACCCCTAAACCTATATGGGGAGTTGCAGCCTCTGTACCTGTTTGTAAATGACTACAAAAATCACAAAAATGAGATTTAAAGTATTCATCAAAACAGCTGAAATAAAAGAGAGAGAGAGAGAGAGAGAAAAAAAAGAAAAAAAAAAAAATGAGTCCCACACGTGCTTCTAAGCAATATTTTGGCTTATAGTATCACCGCTGCAGAAATGGGATAGACAAGGAATTTATATGTTGTGTAGAAATATCTGGCCTTCGGCCTTATATTACTATTGTGCAGGTTAAGTCCATATTACTCTTGTACTACAGGCATTTGTATCTTCATGAAAGCACAACCTTGAACCTGCCGAGCCATATTTCGGTCAGTCTAGGTCCTTTGCTACTGTAGCATACACAAGATGCGTATATAAGGAGACAGGTTTGTGTCTCCATGGTCAGTTATCTTCTATACTTGTAACCAGCGGTGCGTGACCCAAGGCCCATGGTCATCTTTGCAATTAGGGCAACCTCGGAGCCCATCTGCCCGACCCAGCCTAGGTTGACACTTGCACTAACCATAATAAAACCATGAAACTCACTTGAGCTTCATTCACTCCCTTATCATATATATATATATATATATATATATATATATATATATATATACACTCCTCCCTCTATTTATGAACTAGTTACATTCTTGAAAAACCGTTTGTATATCGAATATACTTAAATTGAGCACTTTTTTCTCATATAAACCCATTATATTATGCGAGATTGGTTCTTACAAACAAATTTCTTTCTTAATAGTCACTACAGTTGTAGCAGCCAAGCCAAACAAATTTGCGATGTCCTTCACTCTCATTCCTTTGTCACTTTTCTTTAGCACAGACAACTTAGTATATAGAGATATTGCTTTCCTAGCCCTCTTAGGCTTGTCACCATCCTTAACAGGGCTTCCTGGACGCTTAGGAGGCATAATGTCACTTGAAATAATGCTAATAATCCATGATTAACTGAGACCGAGTGAGTAGACCGAGCAGTACATGGTGTTGTTTTGAAAACAATAACAAACGTACGTATCTATTTTCACTTTTATTTTTTTTCACCTGGACATATGGCATTTTTTTTATGATGTAAAAATAATTTTCTTTTTAATATTTATGATTTAAAAATACAGTCATTTTTTTCAACAGGATTTTATTCGTTATGGCGAATTTTTAGTTCGTATTTCGATTTTTGGGACAAAAAAATTTTGTTCGTTATAGTGAAAATTCGTATATGGAGCGTTCTTAAATCGAGGGAGGAGTGTATATATATATATGTATATATATATATATATATATATATATATATATATATATGTGTGTGTGTATGTGTGAAAATCATAGTGGAGAGTTAATGGTCATGTGTTATTAGAGAAAATGGATGATAGCTGGTGCAGTGTTTGGGAAGGGGGTCAAGCATAGGTACATGTGGGAGGGGGTGGTGTATGGAGGGGTGGTTAATGGGGCATTGATGGACTATGTGGTGGTACCTGGGAGGGGGGTTGGGGGAGTTCTGGATGTCCATGTTCTTGGCAGAGGGAGTGGGGGAATGTTAGATAATTTTTTGGTGGAAGGTGAGTTGAGAGTGGAGGATGGCTGGAGAAAGAGGAGTGGGGGAGAGAGGTGCTTGGAGTGAAGTGTTTGAATGAGGAGTGTGTGTGTGCCAAGAGAGTCTGGGGGAGGTGTAGGGAGTGGTGAGGGATGGAGTGGAGGTGTTTCAGGGAGTGACAAGATGTGCAAAGATAGTATGTGGAATGAGGAGGATAGGAGGGAATAGAGGGAAGGGTAAGGAGTGGTGGGATGATGAAGTGAAGGTGGTCGAAGAGAGGAAGCAAGCATTCAGGGATTGGTTGCAAAGTAGGACAAGAGAAACATATGAGGGGTACAAAGAAAAAAGATGAGAAGCAAAACAAGAGATAAAGGAGGCAAAAAGGAGAGATGTAAGATAGAGATGGAATGTGACAGAAAATTCTGAAAGTTATTAGATGTTTTGGAAAGAAGTTGAGAGAAGGAGGTGGGTCAAGTGAGGGGAAGGTGGAGATGGACACATGTTAATGGGGGAGGAGGCAGCAAGGGAAAGGTGGCCAGATTATTTTAGAGAGCTGTTGAGTGTGGAAGAGGATAAGGAGGGATTGGTGGTAGCCATTGGAGACACTAAGAAAATGGTGGTGATGGGAGTGGAAAATGGAGAAATAAAAAGAAATGAGGTTCAAGTAGTTTTGAAAATTATGACAGCAGGTAAAGCACCTGGGTTGGATGTCATGCAGAATGTCTGAAGAAGGAAGGTACAATAATGGTGGACTGACTAGTGAGGTTGTTTAATGTGTGTTTAAGGGAGGGTAGAAAGCTAGAGGATTTGAGGAGTGTCTGTATAATGTTGCTTTACAAGGAAAAAGGGGACAAATGTAAGTGAATAGTTTCAGAAGGATCAGTTTTTTTAATGTGGTTGGGAAGGCATATAGGAAGGTTTTAATTGAGAGGATTATGAGTGAAAACAAAGGAAATTATTGGTGAGGAAAAGTGTGGGTTTAGGAAAGGTAGGGGTTCTATGGATCAGATTTTTGTGGTAAGGTAGATACATGAGAAAACTTTAGGAAAAGGTACAGATGTTTTTTGGGCCTTTATGGATTAGGAATAGGCTTATGACAAGTCAGACAGAAAAGCATTATGGGAGGTATTACAGATGTATGGCATTAGGGGGAACCTGTTAGGATCAGTCAAGAGTTTTTACAGTAGTAGAGCCTGTGTTAGAATTGGAAATAGAGTGAGTGGTTTGAGGTAAAGGTGGAATTGTGACAGAGATGTGTCATGTTGCCATGGCTGTTCAATGTGTACATGCATAGGGTGGTGCAAGAGGTAAAGGCAAGGGTAATGGGCAAGGGAGTGGAGGTGGTTAAAGAAAATGGAGAAAAATGGGAGGTGAGCCCAGTTGTTTGCTGATGACAATGCACTTGTGGCAAGATCAAAGGAGGGATTAAGGGGGTTAGTGATGAAGTTTGGGAGGATATGCAATTGAAGAAAGTTGAAAGCAAATGTGGGTAAAAGTATAAAGGGAGAGGATGGCAGCGAGTTGATAGTAAGTCTTCTCTTCAATACAAGTCAAATTCTCATGGGCAACATCAGCTGCCTGATGTATAATGATTCGATGATGCTTCACAATACTTGTGTTGCAAAATATAAAGTTACAGCTGTATTACTCAATCTCTCTCACTCTGAATATCAATAATCACATAAAATATGACCAAGCCAGTTTATAGAATATGTGGGTCACTCAGCTACAACTACAAAATAAATATTATCAAGATGCCAATGCAGGCATCCCCATATATCCACTTGTAACACATGTCACCTATGTAGTCATCATTGTATAGAAGGGGTTAAAGGAGAAAGGCTGGAGGAAGTGGATAGCTTTAGGTACTTGGGGTTGCATGTGGCAAGAAAGGGAGGGGTGAAGGTGGAAGTAAATTAAAGACCCAGAGAAGCAAGTTAATGCCTTGAGGGATTAACCAGTTCAGTATGACTCAAATTCTTGTGCAGCATTGGCTGCCAAACGGACTCATCACACTACTTGCATTATAAAATATAAAGTCACTGCTATATTACTCATTCTCTTTTACTCTGAGTAATAATAAACACACAAAACAGAGTAAGAGAAGACAAGTAATACAGCAATGAGTTTATATTTTATAATGCAAGTAGTATGATGCAAATTACATATGGCAGCTGATGCTCCATGTGAGAATTTGAGTCATACTGAAATGGTTAAGAGAGGCTGAGAGGAAAAGTCTAAATGTGTTTGAGATGATATGTCTGAGAAGTATTGTAGGGGTTACAAGGTTGGGCTGATGAAAGAGTATTGGGAAGGTCTGGACACATGGAAAGAATGAGTGAAGAAAGATTAGTAAAAGAGGTGTGGAAGGCAGAGGTGGATGGTATGAACTTGAGAAGGTGACTGAGGATGAGATGGATGGAAGGGGTGAAAAGGGCATTGAGCAAAAGGGCTGTTGAGCAGAGAAGGGAGAAAGCAGGAGATAGGGGTGAGTGGAGAATGTCTTGTGTATAGATGATACTATGATGCAAGGAAGGGAGTGGTCACATATGAATAATATTTTGATGCAGCTTGAAGGGTTTTCTCCCCATCTTCTCTTTTTTCTGCAAGAGGGGATGGAGAGCGGGGTCAGTGATTAAGTGAAGCTGCCTTGCTGTGGATGTGTTGTGTCTCGCTGAATTGTTTCAGACCAAGGGCAGTGGGTGGGATACTGGGATGACCTGTCATCCATGAGGAGCTAAGATGAGAGGGAGGAAAGAGTGGTGGATGGGAGTGACTTGGCTACCTCCTTTGTAAGAGGGAAAAGGCCCTTGGTATATAGATAGAAGTATTGTTTGCTAATGCTTCAACGGTCAAACAGGGGATTGAAGAAGCAGCATGCTGGATGTGCAACCCCCTGAATCTATACTTGAATCTAAATGTTCTTTCCATACTCTACTTAGAAAATGTTAACACCAAACATGTATTCTAACATAGTCTCAGCAGTCACCAACCTTTCTCTCATCATTCTTCGAAAGACAAATTTGCTGACAGACTTCTTCCCCTCTTGCAGGAAGTTGTTCTTGTACATATGAAACATCTTTTCTACACTCATACACTGCTGACCAGTTCTGGTTTGTGCTGATTTTGTTCTTCGTGTAGAAACTGCATGTGTTGGGTTTGAAACATCTGACAGCTTTATGGTGTTAACAGACTGTGGGACCTGTGAATTTGTGTTGTGACTAGACGACTTAGTGCAGAGTGCCTGAGCAACAGTAGTGACTAGTGTATGGTCCTGCTGGTGCTGGGCTTGTTGAATACTGTAGCACTGTTGCTGCTGCTGAAGCAAATTCTCAATAAATTGTGATGCATGTTCAACGTCACTGATGCTGGTTTTGTTTTTAGGAGTATGGTGTCCTCGTCTGTCCTGCAAAGGATGTGTGATGAGTAACTTGAAAAATAAAAAGATGAAAAATGTATATCTAAGCAATCAATCAATCTGTCACACAGGGTCTCTCTTGCAGAAGACCCATGGTCTCCAAGAATCCAGCAACAGCCTCCAGTTGGGAGCATAAATCACTTAGAGAAGAGATATTTTGTTATTGTCTGTGTACTGCCAGTGTGGGTTATAGGAGCATCCATGCAATTGACAATGGTATGGATGGATGGGGTGAAGAGTGCCTTGGATACAGGGGGAAAGTCTGCTGAGGAGGGAAGGGAGAGTGGAAAAGATACATTTAAGTGAATGGATTAAAAATTGACACAGTTTAAAGGAACTTCTTCATGTCTGCTCTGTAACAGTACCAACACTTGGCAAGTCTGGCCACAGACATAAATTGCTCCAGATGCATTCACCACACAGAAGACAGTGAGCACCTCATCCTACACTGCCTTACTCTAACCTTACTCAGACAACAGTATCCCTTCCTTAAGTGACTTGTGGGCCAATCTAATGGCCACTCCTGGTTACATGGAAGCCATGAGTCATCTGCAAGAGGGACCTGGGGGTAATGGTTTGAATGACTGACATAGCAAGTTCTGGTTGAAGTTCTCTTACTGTGTACATACCTTGAGTGCATGTGGGGCACCACATGCTACAGCTTGCAAGACACGATCAAGACGACCATTAGAAACACCATGAAGTTGCAAGAAGGCTGTTTTGCAGACCCGTACAGTTCCGTTTTTACTCTGTAATATATAAAACAATTCTCACTTTAGTGAAACAATACTTTCACATACACCCTTTATCCCAGACCCTCTAGTCTCCTAGTTCTTTCCCGTTTGGGTGCCTTCAATGATATGCATGGAAACTGGTGGCATTCTTATCTCCCACTCTCCAAGCCACCACTGACTCATAGGAAAAGGAAGTGGTGGAGACTTGGAAGGAGACAGCAAAATTTAAGAAGGGACTGTGCATTCCTCTATGCATGGAGATAAGTTTTTAACAAAAGAATGCTGTGTGGGTCTGGTTCATAGAGCAACCATGAAAGTTCCTAAAGTATTAGCTGCATGTAATTATGGACTCAATGTCATTGTACTTATGCATGATGGGAAAAAAAAAAAAAAAAAAAAAATATATATATATATATATATATATATATATACACACACACACACACAAACAACACACACACACCAAGGGTTTTCCCCCCTTATCAGGAAGGTAGCCAATGTCAAAAGGCATGTACCCACCCCCTCCCATTATATTCTCCTCCTCATGGATGATGGGTCATCCCTGTATCCCATCCACTGCCTTGGGTCAGAAGCAATGCAACATGACACAACACATCCACAGCAAGGCAGCTTCGCTTAATTGGCAACTCCCCTTTCCATCCCCTCATGCAGAAAAATGGCAGACAGGGGGAAATCCCTTCAGGCTGCATTAAAATTATATTCCCACATAATCACTCCCTAACCCCATCTCCCCCTCCCACTCCCTTTCATCACAGTATCATGTATACACATCCTTTCTCCACTCACCCTTATCTCCCTTCCTTAGAGAAAAGGAAAGCAAAGAATAACTGATACAACTCAATGGCAATATGTTACTTACTTTTGAATAAACCTGGTATATCCTCATATTAGTTTTTGAGAATTTTTCACTTTCTATGCTACATCTATTCCTTGCTCTGATTGGAAAAAGCTTAACATTTTCTGCAATGTACATATTTTGAGCATTAAAGTCTCCAAGTTCCCAAAACCCTCGAAAGATTTTTTCTCGGTCTTCAGGTAATATCACAGATGGAATACACTTGTACTTGCAGCCACAGTGTTTATCTTTGAATACTTTTCTACTGACTAGTTTCCCTGAGGGAGTTACATATGCTTCACCCTTATTCCGCAACACCTTACGTTCTTTTCTCGTCATTGTACCCTTAACTTCAGTAGTACTCTTTTTCTGTTTGAACTTAGGTTTTGTATGCGACTCAGTCTTATCACCATCTTTATCTGCATCTTCATCATTCTGATTATTGTCCACCACATCATTTTCTTTGCCATACTCATCTGGGTATGCCTGAAGCATACCTGACCTTGTAGATGGTTTTTCATTCTGTGTTTTATATATGTTTCGATACATCCATGCACTAACGGGATTTCTTCCCACTAAGGCACATTTTTCTTTATACAGCTCATACATTTTCCTCACAGACAGCTCTTTCCCTGAAGTTGTATTCATCAAGTGTGGATATTCAGGAGGAGCATTTGCAACTGAGTCAGAAGGAAGGCATTGTGGTTGTTGGGATCCTGAGTGACTGATGGATAATATATGGGAGCAAACAAAATCAACATCTTCTGCAGTAGTTTTGTTGCCTGGGGTATGGTGACCTCGACGATCCTGCAAAAAAATAATAATGAATAAATCTAAGCATAACCCTAAATACAGTATTATAACAAGCAATTTAGTCTAGGTATATACATTAATCATCTGACTCCATGAAATTAGATGTATGAAATTAAAGCAATGGTTCAAAATTAATTTCTAAGATTATAATAAAACTTTAATTATTTCTTCTCATTTTTTGTTTTGGATGTCCATGTTCTTAGGGGAGAGAGTGAGGGAATATCAGATAATTTTTTGGTGGAAGTTAAGTTGAGAATGGAGGATAGGTGGAGAAAGAGGAAAAGAGCAGAAATTAGAGGGGTGCTTTGAGCAAACTGTTTAAATGAGATGGAAAAGTAGCAGGAGTACAAGTCACAGTCCTCTAGGTTGGTCCCATAAGTGACCAATTGTCCTAGATATTTTCTCATCTCTTCAAAATTGGCTCTCCTGAAATCAGGTACTAGAACATTATTCATACCATTTAATTCTTCCCATATAATATTAAATCATATTTCTTGATGGCTGCTATAGCCTAGGCTATCTTCCACTTGTACGTTTCTCATTTTTAGTAAAGAGTAAGTCCAGAGTATTCTCTACCCTTGTAGGATTGGTAATCATTTGTTTTAGGAAATTATCTTGTACCACATCTAAAAAATTTTGCACTTCCTAATCTACTAAATTTTCCCAGTCAATGTTTCTACAGTTAAAATCCCCCATTATCACAATGTTTCTGTACTGGGATGCCCTGTGAATTTCTTGAATCAGGGGATCAGTCTGCTCAATGCTGAGGTTAGGAGGCCTATATAGGACACCAATAATAAGTTTCTTATTCTTGCCTATGATCTCCACCCAAATATATTCCATACTTTCCTCTTGCTTAATTGAACTGTTGATAATACAATTAGCTGTGTTTTTTATAAAAAGTGCGACTCTTCCTCCACTCCTGCCTACCCTATTGTTGTGAAAACGTCTATATTCTTCTGTCTTGATTTCAGGAAGGAAATATCTATCTGCCATATTGATCCAGGATTCAGTAATAGCTACATTATCAAATCTCTCCATGCATATTTTACCTTGCAGCAAATAATTTTATTCATTATGCTTCTGCTGTTTGTATAGTAAACCTTTTGTGTATCCTCCCTTCACCTATCTAAGTGATTCTTTTTACAGTCCCCTCTGAGCTGTTTCTATTCTCTAAACTATATTCTGTTACTTTTCCCCCTGACTCCCATGTAATCTACCCCCAAAAAAACCTGCAGGATGCCTACTTCTTGCTCAAGGGATTCAGCAAGGAGCCAAAATCCTTTGAGTAACAAGTGCACCCTGTCCCTTGTATATAGATAATTAATTATTGCTGTAAAAGTGATCCCAGTTGTCAACAAATCCCCATCCATTTGCCTTACAATGATTTACCAGCCTACAATTCAAGTATGTGGTGATGAAATGGGTGGGAGTGGATTTATGCCTTTGACTTTGGCTACTTCCCTTGTAGGAGGGAAAAAGCCATTGGTATTCATATGTATGTACAATTTATTGCAATAGCCCTGGAATGCCACATGCCTCCAACTTTGCACCCTGGAATGATTCCACATACAAAAGGAATCCCTCCCTTATCCCTAATCTTATCTAGTGCACCCTGGAAATGTGCAAATAATTCCTCACTCTTTAACTTACCTATGTCATTCCCTCATGCATTCAAGCAAACAATAGGTCTCTCACCTTCCATGACCATGTACTCTTCAATCCTGTCTCTAACATCACCTATCCCCATCCCAGGGATACATATCTGAGTCCTATGCTTCCTATCTTTGTCACAAATGGCCCTATCTAAATATTTCACCTACCTATCCACTACAACTAAAATCTTACTTGAATAGTCACAAAATCAAATTTAGAAAAACATAACTGTGTAGGCCATAAGTCATTCAGAAGAGATCTTGTGTTGTTGTCTGGACTGAATGAGTGAAGAACTGTTGTATTAGGTGCTCTGTGTTTTCTGTGTGATGGTTTCATCTTAAGCAATCGATGCCTTCAAGCTGATTGTGCCGGTAATGTTTTAGTGCAAGAAGGTCATCTATACATAGGCAATCCAATACCACTCTTGTCTATCTTCAGAGTGATTTATCAGCTGGGTTGATTTCTGGAGGTGTTTGGTAGAGTATGGAACTTGGCAGTCTATCAAGGAGTATCTGTTTTGTGTCAGCTCTCCATGTGTGAAAAGTGTAAGAAATACAGTTGAGGTTGACTGAAAGATCTTGGGGGGGTCCAGTTTTCTTAACAATTGTCATCCATGATATACTCCAATAATATCTTTAAGTTTAATGTGATTATTCAAGGTCACATTTCAAAGACGGTAACACCATATCAAATCCTTAAAACATATCCCATCCAGCCACCTAATTCTTAGTCCTCTTATCAAGCTCACTCCACCTCCACCCACTTTTGTTTTCCAAACTTTCTTTATTAGTGTTTCCTGATCATTCTTTTCATGTCATAAGCCACTCAGCACACACCTTGCCAATCCCTATAGTCATTCATTATTTAGTTTGTACAACTTCTAAATATCTGTAACAAAAGAAAAGTTTACATGTTATAATTTCAATGGAGTTCATATCTTATGTATTCTGTAGTGTTGCTGTACCTGCAAAGCATAAGGAGCATCACAATGGACTGCCTGCAGAACTCTATCAAGACGTCCATTGGAAACCCCATGTAGAGACAGGAACATATTTTTGCACACCCGCACTTTAGATTCCTTTTTCTGCAACAACATTTATTCAATTGTAAAGAAAGAAAATACAGATTTAATAAATACTGATGAAGATATCTTGAACATTATCATATAATGAAGAATCTTAATAAGTATGCTATTACAGACGCTCCTCAACTTACGTTTTAGTTACGTACCGAATGGCCGAACGTAAGTTGAAAATGAACGTAAGTTGTTACTGTACTATACATCCGTAAATTCTATTACCGTATCTTATAAAACACCCCCAAAATCATTAATTATAAACATAACATTGTAAAATAATAACATTAATTTCAAATAAATTAAATTCAAGCAACATAAATTGAGATGGTGGAGGAGGAAGGGGATGAGGAGGAGGAGGAGATGGCAAGGCATTATCAGTTTGTCGTTTGTGAAATGTAAACAATGGACGCAGCGTCATGCGCAAGTATCGTTTGAACTACGGAGAGCACGCTAAACTAAAAAATTCACTCATTTTTTTTTTTTTACATTTTTTTTACAGTCAGTTCAAACGTAAAATCGAAAAAACGTAAAACGAATGAACATAAGTAGAGGAGCGTCTGTAGTTCTAAAAGGCTATGCCTAGGTAATAACACGAGACAATCTTTTTTTTTCCAAACGAGGGGTGAACATAGGGCAAAATTATGTCCCAGTTGATCATGAACCTATTTTGTCCTATGCCTATCCCTATGATGAATAAAATTATCTGAAATCAGTCATAATAATATGTATAAGAATATATTACTGTAGTGATGGGGTTATGGCTCTCACAAACTTTCTAACAGGTCATGGGAATGGACTAGATTTTCTTGAACCTAATCAAAGTGTAGTATAATGAACTACAATACCTTTATCACTGTAATCAAACATATAAGAAGCTTATTGCTAACAAATCTAATGAAGTCAATATTTACTTACTTTCACATAGTACAGTCTGGTCACTGTTTTTGTACTTTTTTCTTCCTTCCGACTTTCTTTCCACTTTCTTAACTTATTTGGTACCAATATGATACTTTCAGCCAAATATGCATTCTGTTTACTAAAGTCTCCAATGTCCCAAAACTTTGTGAAAATGTCCTTTCGAAATTCAAAGTCTCCCAATCTAGAAATACAGTTGGCTTTGCAATTGCAGTCTTTATCAATGTAGCATTTTTCCTCAACCAATTTGCCAGATGCATTGATGTAGGCCTTACCCTGGTTCCTCAAAAGCTTTCTTTGTTTTCTGCTACTGTTAACTTCTTTAGTTGTATCATTCACTAATACCTTTTCAGCACTCCTGTTTGGTTTGTGTCTAACACCTACTATATCTGTTGTGAGATCAGTGCCAGTTGAGGTCACATGACCCACTGAGGCCATTGGAAATTGTGAGTACACGACGGTCGTAAATTTTGGGTTTTCCTGCGCTTGTGGCACATGACCTTGATGGGTTGTATGGTTAAGGGCATTGTAAAAGTACTGAGGATTAATTGCAACCTGGGGAGTAGATGCTACTGTCACATTGCTCAGCACAGTTGTGTAGGGCTGGACAGAAAATTCAGGGTTAGGGTGTGAATATGACACTGCAAGCGCAGCTGGAGTTCCACTGCTGGCAACATCATCAGTCACGGCAATATTGGTGTGACTTGGGGCAAAGGCAGTAAATGTTGGAGTAGGTCCTTGCTGAAGTGTGTGGTAGCTGGCTACATCAACTGATGGACTTATGAAGTGTGACAAGTGATAATGAACTTGAGACTCCATTATATCCTACTAACTATGCTTATTATTTGAATAACCAAGAATAATATGCTTTCCTTATGGTGAAAATGCATTCTGAAAGAAAAATATACATAGATATCAATAAACAGTGGTTATGGTTGATAAAATATAATTTGAAAAGATGAACAACTAAGTGATGATCTAGTTAAATATTTATATTGAAGTACGGTTCTAGTAGTTGTGGAACAATTATACAAATTAAAGTAATTTCTAGGATTACCAGCATAAGGCATAGTTCATGGCCTGTATTGATATATCTAAGAATATTGTTACAAAAACAATAGAATGCACTAAAAAATGCCTTGTCACTTCATAATCAACTGTTATATCCTAATGTTCTTTATGGATTTTCTGTCTAACAATGAATAATTTCATTCTTAGGACAGGTTAACTGGTAATAAAATGGGATCTTCATCATTGAAGACCTTACCAAGTCCCTCAAATGAATGAAATAATTTGGTGTTAGCCATAATAGAATTTATAAAAGGTAAAAAGGGTAATCTATAGGTTAGATAAGGTTAGGTTAAGTTATGCAATGCTGAGTAAATAAATATTAGTCTCTTCAATAGAAAAGATAATAATAATGGCACATTCCTGGTTTTGACATACATTCTATTAGCTTGAAATATATCATCACTATCATTATTTTGGTTTTATTACAGTATCACACACACATTTTAAAAATTTCTTTTTTTTGCATATGAAAAGTCTAATTATTCTATAGAGAATGGTTAGGTTAGGACCCATTGGACTACGTAAGTTTCATGTTAAGTATCCATAATTGCATGATTCTGGAATTTTAACATTATTTCTGACAGCCTTTTACTTAAAACAAATCCTTATATTTTCATCTGAAACTTGATTTACCAAAATCTCCTTGTTTGTGTAGTTATTATTATAAAACTGCCACAATAGAAAATGAAAGAGTCTACAGGCATTCAGAATAAAAGTATCCTAAGGTGTGGAAGAGTTGAGTGAGATAAGTCAATTTTTCAGAAGGTATAGAGAGACAAGGGCATTACTCCATTAGCCTATCTATAGGACTTCGATAACCAATACAATACTGGTACTACGGTACTCATCCTAAGGATCACAAAACAATGTAAACTTATTTCACATTTGAAAATGACTTAAAAATGAAATCTAAAGAGTGTTTCAAGTAATACATATTATCTTCTGCAAGTTCTTTGTATATCTAGCAATTTAAATTTAATCCTTTCACCAGCGGTTAAACGTCACTGCACTGTAAACAAACACAAAACATAAACAGTGTTTCTTTGAAACGTGTTATTTACATTCCATGATGAATTTGCCAATAAATGACACCGTGAAAAGAATTTATGTATATACAGAACATTTTATTTGTCAAATCTTCAAACTGAGTTTATGACCTCACAATCAAATAATTGTTATACCCAGGTTTGCCAACAATACGCTGCGTCGCGTGTGATGTTAAAATGCAATATCAGAGTATCTTTATATTCAGAGGAAGTCCATTGAAAGGCTGGATTCAAAGTAGAAAAATAGATCTTCAATATAAGGCCACGCCTACCATCTAAGTAAAATTGTCTGGTAAAAATCAGTCTACAATATGTCATCGCAGTAAATCCAAATTAGAAAATCGTTTGGCGACCAGATCAATATGTTGGGTGTTATCGTGGCAAATCGCGGCGTTTGAGATACCAATAAAGAAACCGTTCAGTGTATTTATACTAAAGTTTGAGTAACAAAGTTAGGAGAACACAGGGCATCTAGTATCGAAAAATATTATGAAAAGACTGCAAGGCTGCCATTTTACATACAGAAAACCCTCTTATCTGGGAGACGCCAATCCTTCTTTTCTTATTTAACATAAATCTACTGATATATAAATCAGAATATCTATACAATACTATCGGAATTATAATATAAAAATGACGCAATATTCAGTGTAGTAGGTACTTACATACCACAATTTTATAGTTAATCAAAAACTAAAAATTACTCGATGATGGATATAAGTTTAAGTACCATAATGACAAGAGGTATGTGAACGGTATCTCTGGCTCACCCAGATCGATCTGGTCTTTTTATTTTTTATTTTGTCTTATTTATTTTTTGTAGGAAATAACAAGTTGTTCAGTCCTTGGAGTGTCGCACTGAAGAGGTGGAACTATGTAAGTTGTAAAGGAGAAAAGGGTAGCAGAATAGAGGAAAAATAGAAGACAAAAGTATCACACACACGTGATCCAAGACCATGGTGAATCACATACGCACACACACATGAAAGGCGTGGAAGTCCTTGATAAAGAGGACTTACTAAATTGGAAAAGAGAATTACAAGGGGACGTGGAAAGAAACTCAAAAATGACAGTTATAGAAGAGATCTGAAAAACAGCTTTCCACACAGAGTGGTGGATGTATGCAAACTGGATAAAACAATGGTGTGTGCAAAAACTATACACGAATAGAGCAAACTAGACACTACGAGATACAAAGATGGGACTCACGAGCATAGCTCTTCTTCCCGTAAGATACAACTAGGTAAATACAACTAGGTAAACACACACACACACACTTTCGTCGGATGGACGGAGAGAATTGGAGTTCCGAAGAAAAAGCGAAATCTACGTGGATCTCAACGTCAAGGAAGTACCTTAATGTATTTATAGGGAAGGGGAAAGCTCGTGGTGTAGTGGGAATGTGATAAAAAGGAGAAGGGGAGGGATTACTGAGAGAAATGGAAGGAAATGAGGAAGGGGGGGGACTTGGTCCAGGAGGCCAGGCGTCTTGCAAACAAGAGAAGGACCGTGGATGATTTTGGAGACGAAGGAACTAACAAAAATGTAAAGATTAGAAATATAGATAAGAGCAGCACAATGGAAGGTGAAGATAATAATTTCCAGGGATTTAATGAGGGGGAGGGGGATACCAACCTCCCCCGATTAGCAAGACTAGAGGAAAAAATTGAAAAAAATGACCGAACATTGGGAAAGTAAGTTCGGTAACATAGCAAAGATTGCCAAGAGAGTTGAAAAATTGGAAGAACTAGAGAAGGTGAACAAAAACTTAACTAAAGAAATAGAAGAATTAAAAAGACAGTTAAAAGAAGTAAAAGAGAAGAATGAGGAGTTAAAGAGGAATAATAAAGACAATAAAGAGGCCATAGCAAAAGAAGCACCGGGTTGGAAAAAATCCAAGAAAATAGTAAAGTTGCATTTACTGACATAATAAAACAGGAAATGAAAGAACAAACTGAAGACTCAGTTATTAAAGTGATGAGACAGAAGGAGAATATAGTAAGAGACTTAGCAGATAAAAAGAAATATATAATTATATTAGGAATGGAAGAGAAATATAACCTAAATAGAACAACAAGAATCAATGAGAAAAAAGAAAAAGTAAGCAGTTTACTAGAATTAGTTCAGGAAGATGAACCTGAAATCACGAAACAAATTGAAGAGATGTATAGACTTGGAAAGTATAGTACAGATAAGACCAGACCAATTAAGATTAGATTCAGGTCACAAACGACGGCAGAGAATATCTTAGCAAAAACAGGGAAACTAGCAGCAAGTGAACAATATAAAAAGGTATGGATAAAAAGAGAAATGAATAAAGAGGAAAAAATGAAAAGACATGAAGCTAAGGGAAAACGAGAACAGAACAGAGTCAGAAAAAAAGAGAAATTCTATTGGAGAGTAGTGAATATGAAAATAAGGAAATACGACATACTAAAGAAAAACAAAAGGGAAACAGAGAATACAATGGAAGTGGCAGAAAACTAAAAGTGTCTTACACAAATATAGATGGATTAATAACAGGATTGAATGAGCTGAATGATGATCTGATGGAAAAAGAACCGGACATAATGGGAATTGTAGAAACGAAATTAAAAGGTCCACTACCACCCAACAGTGTAGGACATGATGCATATAATTATTGGATTAGAAACAGAGAGACAAAACAAGGGGGTGGAGTTATGTTCCTGACTAAGAAGGATATAAACGTGAGGTGTGTCACATATGGAAAGAATACAGTAGAGATGATTATGATCGAAGTGGAAGACAGAGATAAGAAGAGCAGAAAGTTTGTGATAAATTATGTGCCTCCAAAACAGCCTAGTGGGAAGAGAGTGAACATTTATGTATGTTAGAAGACACAAGGATAATATTAAATAAGATAATGGAAGATGGAGGAAGAATAGTTATGATGGGCGACTTTAATTGCAAAGAAGTCTGTTGGGAAGAGATGACAGTAAAGGGTGGAGACGGCTCATGGGGAAATGTTCTACTCAAGATGATTATCGACCATACAATGACACAGTGGATACAGGAGAACACTAGGTATAGAAATGAAGAAGAACCATCGAGACTAGACCTAATAATCACATCTGAACCTAGAATAGTGGAAAAGATTGAATATAAAACACCAATAAGTAAAAGTGACCACATATTGATTGAACTGGAACTAAATGAGGAAAAATACATGAAAAGAAATGAACAATATAGAAAAGGAAGAATGATGTATGAAAAAACAAACTTTGATAAAATAAGAGAATTATTTAAAAAAGAAAACTGGGAAGGAATATACAAAGAAGAAACAACAGTGGAAGAGAAATGGAATATTTTGACAAAAAAATATAAAAAAGGAGTGGAAAAATATGTCCCAAGACAAAAACAAGAAAAAGAATATATAAAGTGCTGGTACAACAAAAGTTGTAGGAAGTTAAAAGACAAAAGAGATAAAGCTTGGACCAAATGGAAGAAATACAAAATACTTGAAAAATGGAAAACATATACAGTACTTGTTATAGAAATGAATTTGTACAAGTGTGCAGAGAGGAAAAGAGAAAATATGAAAAAGATGTCATAGAAAAATGTAAAGATCAACCAAAACTATTTTACAGATTTGTAAACAACAAGCTGAAAAACAAACAAGATTTGGAGAAATTAAGACAAGGAGGAGTTGAATACACAGAGGAAATAGAAATGGCGGAAATTATGAACAAGCATTTTAAATCAGTGTTTACAAGGGAGAACATACAACCTGAAGAGATCGAATGGAAAGAGAAAGTCCCCCCTATGAAAGAAACAGAAGTAACAAAGAATGAAATAATGAAATACTTGAGTAATCTTGATGTCAGAAAATCATATGGACCAGATGAAATAGCAAACTGGATTTTGAAAGAATGCAGGAATGAACTGGCAGACAAAACACAGAGCAAAATAAACAGTTCCTTGAAAGAAGGAAAAGTTCCAGAAGATTGGAAAAAAGCAAATATAGTACCTATATATAAAGGGGGAAATAAAGAAGACCCTACCAACTATAGACCAGTCTCTCTAACAAGTACAATAACAATAATTTGTGAAAGAATTGTCAAAAGTAGATGGGTAAAATATTTAGAAAACAACAACAAAAAACGTGCTAAATCCAAGGCAATTTGGATTCAGACAAGGACGATCATGCGTCACCAATTTAATATGTTTCTATTCAAGGCTAATATATATAATACAAGAAAGAGATGGATGGGCTGATTGTGCATTTCTAGACCTAAAAAAAGCTTTTGACAAAGTACCACATAAGAAGTTGCTTAAGAAATTAGAAACCGAAGGAGGAATACAGGGCAAACTGCTTAATTGGATGGAAGACTTTTTGCAAGAAAGAAAAATGAGAGTAGTGATAAGAGACAAACACTCAAATTGGGATGAAGTAATAAGTGGTGTTTCACAAGGAACAGTTTTGGCCCCAATAATGTTTGCTATATATATTAATTATATGAATGAAGAAATTGAAAGTTATATGAGCTTCTTTGCAGATAATGCAAAACTATTAAAAAAAGTGAACACGGAAGAAGATTGTGAATCACTACAGAGTGATCTAAATAAAGTATGGGAATGGAGTAGGAAGTGGGAGATGGAGTTCAATACAAAAAAGTGTAGTATAATGGAATTTGGAAAAAGCAAAAACAGAATAACAGGATCATATAAATTGGGAGAAGAAGGAATAAAAAAAAAGTTGAAAATGAGAAGGACCTGGGAGTCATTGTTATGAATAATATGTCACCTGAGAAATAAGATTTTTGGTGAAACTTGTAATTTAATAAGAACAATCAAAGTGGCATTTACTTACCTGGATGAAGAAATGGTGAAGAAAATACTAATCACTCTGATAAGACCAAGATTGGAATATGCAGCAACGATGTGGTCACCAAGTACAAAAAATGTATAAAAAACTTGAAAGAATACAAAGAGCAATTACAAAATTGGCACCAACACTCTCAAAACTATCATATGAAGAGAGACTAGCAAAACTTGAGCTACAGACACTAGAGCAAAGAAGAGAGAGAGGAGATTTGATAGCTATTTACAGAATCATGAAAGGCATAGAAATTATTGATAGAGAGGATCTAATAAAATTGAATGATAGAAATACAAGAGGACACGGAAAGAAAATCAAGAAAGACAGCTATAGAAGAGATCTGAAAAAGAACAGCTTTCCTCACAGAATAATAGACAGTTGGAACAAGTTAGATGAGAAAGTGGTGTGTGCAAAAACAATACATGAATTTAAAAATAGTTTAGATAAAATGAGATATGAAGACGGGACACCACGAGCGTAACTCCCCTTCCCGTAAAATACAACTAAGTAAATCCACGCGCTCGCGCTCGATGGCGCAGTTGGTAGAGTTCCCGGGCGCCACTACGGCGGTCTGGGTTCGAATCCCTCTCAGGGCTTAAATAATTTCAGTATCGCCACGCTGCGAGTCGTTACTCCAACTCTCGTGGGCGGGGAGTTGGGAGTGTGTGTGCGTGTAAGGTCACAGCATTACCCATTGATCGGTCATATATAAGCATTCTTTCGGAAGGGAAACAGCTGTCGACCACGAGTCCAACACGTGATCCAAGACCATGGTGAATTACATGAGTGTGTGTGCGTGGTTTTTATGAAGTATGAGACACAGTATAACTCATATGCCAGTATCAAGATTCATCTACTGTTACATCCCTGGTGGCAAACAGGAAATTAAATTGAGTGCTGTAGAAACAGGATTTCTGGGCACCTAGTCGACCAAGGGTGGGCAAACCTTAGCACGCATTCAAAAAACTGTTACATTATTGACTTTCTCTTGCATGGGAAACCCAGAGCTCATTTTAAAAAGAAAATAGCTAATAAATCTCCAACTTATTTTGTATGACCATTGGTAACAGCACGCTGCGCTGAGCGGAGGGGCAACTTATATCGTTTTACTGCGTTGGCACGCGAGAAAAGGTTACTCCGCTGGTCTTCGGGCCACTTGGTGATCCATAACCGCTTTCGAAGCGCCTCGCCATGTCTTTCTGTCCTGTGCCACCGCCTCCTTCCATTCTCTTGGTTCTATTCTACATATCTGCACATCTTCTTCAACGCATCTCCTCCAGTCTTTCCTAGTTACAGAAACTAAAAGTTACAGAAACTTTTGAAGTGAGAAAAGGTTATGTAAAGAATAATAGCACTATATACATACAGAATAAGGGAAAATCGTATTTCTTACTATATCTGCCAAGATAAAGAGTTGGCTGAATAGTTAATATACAACCATGGAAAACGTCACATTTTGGCTTAGATTAGATTAGTTACCCCTTAATATTCCAAGATAATCACTGATTCGACTTGAAAAATCTAAGGGTTTTTTATGTGTCATTTGCATTCTTTTTGTACTTTTTATTTCATTTTATTTGTTATTCTAATATATGTGTATTTTTAGAAAATAATTAATATATCAAACGTATTTGTATATGTATTTCTTCTTCACACAGAAGAGTATAATTGATTTTACAAGTATTCAAAATGTCGATACATATATGTCCAGGATGTAATTATTTGGTAAGGTACAGGGGCGGCGTAGGTAAGTATATTTCTAGATTCTATCGCTGAAATAGCAATTTAATTAACATGAGTAAAAAGTTAGTTATCCACATACCATGGGTGGGAAGATGTAGAGACGTGGATGTTGTAAAACGGAATAACACATTGAAATTGTGGAACATGGGTAGACCAGAACGGCAGTTTGTTCTGTAGATTACATACAGGTGTTTGACTTTGCAGAATGGCAATAGTATAATATGCAAACAGAATTCATACGAAGACACCGTGAAGGTTCAACAAATCAGAACATTTATTTCTCTTAAAATTTTGTAGAATAGGTAAATGTAGTGAATTTATTAAGAATTCTTTGAAATACGAACTTTCTCGTAGATGTCGTCAAGAAAATGAATGTCTTCTACTCTGGGATTCGCTACTTGTCAAGATCGTCTTTCTTGAAAAGATCCACACCTTCAATTGGAGTGTGCAGAATGATCAGAGGGGCCGATTCCCGGCCTCCGGAACGAGCCCCAAATCTCTCAACCACCTTTGATTTCTTTCAGTTTAGCGGGACAGCTTTGGACGCTAACAGGTGTCAAAACAGAAATTATGTTATCAAAGATTCATTTGTTTAAAACAAATATTCAATAAGTGGGGGGCCGTGTTATCTTTTTTTACGCTTAACCCATTAAATTCCGATGACAAGATGTCTTGTCATTTGGTCAAATAAAACAAAAAATCATAATACACCAACAAAATGTTTGATGATCAAACAGCACCAGAAAAATATGACGTCATCAGTCCTCCTCCTCGAGGAGGAGGACTGATGACGTCATATTTTTCTGGTGCTGTTTGATCATCAAACATTTTGTTGTTTTATTATGATTTTTTTGTTTTATTTGACCAAATGACAAGACATCTTGTCATCGGAGTTTAATGGGTTAATAGTGATTTGGCGTGACCTAATATGGCTCGACCCTAAACGGAACCCCCGTTCTGACTTGACCCAATCCGACACAACTTACCCCTACGCGTCTCGAAATATCCCCCTCTTCCCTCCTCCTACCCCTTCCCCACTCCCTGGCGATGCCCCGCAAGACTGCGAAGACTGGCCGAGTATCTTAGCGTTTCCACCAACAGAATCTCTATTCTACTCTCTTCCTTTCCCTTTAGACTCTCCGTTTCTCTTGCGGGTAGGTACATTTGGGCACACTTCTAGTGTATAAAAGGGACACTCACGGATGACGGGGGGTCACAGAAGGTTGGAGAAAGGGCAGAACACCACTGACCAGACCAGACAACTCATACAAGTCCTTCGTGTGTCTTTTTTCTCTCTTTCGCTCTTTTTCCCTCTCACCCTCTCTATACCTTTTCCTTCTCCCCTACACCATCTTCCTCATTCCTTCCTTTCCCTCCCCCTTTTTTCCCCTAGGTTTTTGGCTTCCGAGCAGAGTAAAAAGATGACAGCCTTGCCCTAATCCAGTCCTGTGTCGCCTCGCTTTTGTTGCTCCGATGAACAGCTAAGTGGCCCTCCCATGTCAACAACAAACGTCGTGTTGTCATTATCATGACATCTTTCTCGGCCTTCAACTCTTCCTCTTCCTCCTCCTCCTCCTCGTCATTTCACTCCCAGTCAGTTCGCTGCCAACTTTGGACGTTTCGTCCCATGGAAATAAAACTGTCTATTGATGCAGCAGTTGCCTTAAATCGCGTTTAAAATGTTTATGAATAAATATAGCAAATTGTAATGGGTTTGGTGGAGTTAGTTTTTATATCGGCAGCTCCTTATGGATTCTTTTTGTTTTCTTGTCATCTAACTATAGAGCTTTTCTTATATTTTCTTTTTTCCTCCACATTTTATGTAATGATTATATATGTTCTATGTTTTTTTTCTTGGAGATTGAAAATAAAAAATAAAATAACATAGACATGCAATTATGCATATAAAAATAGAAATAAAGCAATATAATTATTTAATAATTTATCATACATTTGATATATGTATTACATACTAATAAAATGAATAACAATAATATACCAATCCGAACATAACATTTGATGGTGTTTCCTGATAATTTAACAAACGTATATTCCAACCTATTCCACGAAAAATTTCACACACACACACACACACACACACACACACACACACACACACATATATATTATATATATATATATATATATATATATGCATACACACACACACACACACACACACACACACACACATATATATATATATATATATATATATATATATATACATACTACATACTGTATACATATATGTATATATATATATATATATATATATATATATATATATATATTCCTACAATTTATTCCAAGCACAAATTCTTCAAACGATTCTGAAGGTTCACAAACTTTCGACACATCTGCTTAGCAGGACTTTGGCCAATACAACCTTGTTATAATAAAGACCGTAGCAACAGAAGCGTCAAGCCATGGAGGACAGAAAACCTTCATGCGAGATTAATGTCGGAGTCGGCTGTCAACCCAGTGTTCATTAATTAACGCTGTGGGAGGTATGGAAACTCCAGGTAATATTACATTAATCATAAGAATGTCATATATATCAAGTGTTCTATGATAAATTATTGCATGATAATATTTTCTTTTCAAATTCAATGTAGGGAAAATACTGCATAATAGTATCATTATAAATTATATTTTTATTTCTAATGGAGGGAAAATATTGCATAATTGTATAATTAGATATTTTCATTTTCAATGGAGGGAGCATATTGCATAATTACATTATTATTATCATTACTACTGCTAGTATTATAGTTATCATTATTATTATTATAATTATTATTATTACTACTATTACTATTATTATTATCATTATTACTACTATTATTATTATTAGTAGTAGTAGTAGTAGTTATTAGTATAATTTTCAATCGAAGGGAAAATGAGCGATTATTGGAGAGAAAATGGCCAAGAAAAATGACCGGAGGTAAAATGCTCATCTTCCGCACATCGCGACATACGTAAGAACATAGGAATGAAAGAGACAGCAAGAGACCATAAGGTCTACACTAGGCAGTTCAATGTGCATGATCACCTGTCATCCCCATCCATAAAGTTGTCTAACAGTTTCTTAAAACAACCGATAGTTTCAGCGCTCACTACATGGTTGTCCAATTTAAATAAATTACTGCGAGTCCTGGCCTGTTGTCTTAATATGATGACCTGTTTGCGTAACCCTTGTTAAAGCCCTTGATCCACTTGAACACCTCTATTAGATCACCCCGCACTCTGCGTCTTTCTAGAGAATATAGGTTAAGGTGCCTAAGTCTCTTGTAAGGTAAACTTCTGAGCCCATGTATCATTTTGGTCATTCTCCTCTGTACCGATTCTAGTGAATTGATATCCATTCTATAGGACGGAGACCAAAACTGTACCGCATAGTCAAGGAAGGGTCTAACTAACGCCAGGTAGAGTCTGATAATTACCTCTGCATTTCTATACGTAACCATCCTAACACTGAAACCTAATGCTCCGTTAACTTTATTCCTGGTTCTGATGCACTGTTTCCTGGATTTAAGGTACACCCAAGTCTCTCTCTCACCGGAAAGATAACAAAACAATCGGAGTTTCGTATCTGCATAAAAAATATAGAAATATAGATATTATATAAAATGTGGATGAGAAGAAAAACACAAGAAAAGCTCCATAAGGAGCTATCCATACAAAAAACATAGCTCTACCAAACCCATTGAAACTTGCTGTATATATTTATACACATTTTAAACATGATTTTAGGTAACTGCTGCATCAACGGACTGTCTTATTTCAGTGGGGCGAAATGTCCTAGGTTGAGAACGAACTGACTTGGGGGGAAATAGACCAGGAAGTGAAAAAATATGGAAGCTTCAAAACGTAGCAACTACGTGGGGCTCAGTCGAATTTTTGGCCTCTATAGGTGTGGAATGTGTGTGTGCAATGTAGAGGAAGATGAATAGATGAAGGAGTTGGAGAGAGGACAGTAGGGTGATGTGACGAGAGTAGAGATTACTTTCATCCTGATGCATTCCCGTCCCCCCACTCCCCCTGAAAAATAAAATCAAAACAACATATTCTTAACTGGTGATTTATTGCCTGTTTGTTAACGAGCTGAGCCGTGAAAGAGACAGACAGACAGGCAGAGAGAAAGAGAGAGAGAGAGAGAGAGAGAGAGAGAGAGAGAGAGAGAGAGAGAGAGAGAGAGAGAGGGGAGAAGAACACCGTCTACTAGTTTCATTCCGCTACCTACCAGTAGGCTCTTTTAATTCTATTCGTTCTGCCGTTAGGTGATTTTTTTCGTCTTCGTGGACCACTTCCTAGGGAGCACACGCCAGGAGACGCGTCGCTTCACTCGCAGAACGACACGTCTCTCCACAATCCCCCATCTGAGTCATCTCCCATGCAGGCACCCTCCCCATCCCAAACAGCTTCTGGGCACTAAAGTTCACCGGGAGATGTGTAGTATTATCATTTACCCATAGATGGCGTCATTGTCACTCCCTTCTTACCATGTGCCTTGCAAGAGGGACGTCAGGGGGAACTATCTACCTGTCATCCATCTTTACAACTTGTCAACACCCTCACCTCTCCTACTATTAGGGGGGCGTTCAAAGTTCAGATAAAGTTTGATAAATGGAGACGAGATTCCATGACCACGGTTCTAACCACGTATACTACAATTAAGTACACACACACACACACACACACACACACACACACACACACACACACACACACACACACACACACACACACACACACACACACACACACACACACACACACACACACACACACACACACCGGGTGGTTCTTTAAAGATTAGGGTGAAGATCACATATAAGACTTCAGCTATCCATGGTGCATTTTGTGGACAAATTTATGAGTGTATGGAATAGGATATATAATAAAAGGGGATGGCTAAACAGCTCAAAGTTAATTACAATGGACGCCTACTTTGGTTACATGGTAAACATAGCAATTACAACAGCAGCCATCGATGACATGATCAAAACAACATAGAACCTTCGCAGTACAGAATCTAATCCTACAAAAGCTCCTGAATACTATACAATATAAACAAGAGAACAAATGGTATGATCTAATTAAATACCAATATACCAGATCCCCCCTACCCTAGAAGGAAAATTACAAATTAACCTATCCGGGGGTTTCACCACTGCCAGATCTTCTCAATTCTACTGATTCTGGCAAAGAGGTTCTGAACTCTCAGAGGGTAAAACTTCAGTACCCCTGAATTGTCCAAGTGACTTACGGTTTGTTGCAACCTCTGCATCAGTTACAGATTTTTCATCAGGAATGCTAGAACCCTGAGACTCATTATACATCTGATCTTTTTTAAATACAATACAGTATTCTAAACAAGGTGTAAATCTTGGCATTAATTGATCAGTATATCTTATCCAAATTACATTACCAATTTTTTTCGATTGCATCTTAAAGACATGTACTCCAAGCACTTCGGTTATTTTGCCTTCTACCCAAGTACTCCTATCCGAAAGTTGACACCTTGACGTGGTGGATAAGCTTGAGAATCTTAATGATTACAAAAGCTATGTCGATAGAGAGAAAATCCCTGCAGGGTCACCTGTATCGAACAGGTTTTGTAAGAAAGATCAGACAAAGAGCAGCTCACACGCACAGTTGCAGGACCCACTGCTGACTGGCACGTCCCTGATGGCGAACAGGGAAGTCCTCATAGATATATGGGGTACTGTCAAAATGACGGCGTGGACCATTGGGCACCCTATAGATACAGGGCTTCACCGAATATAATGAATAAGGTGACACCAGAGAAATATCTCACCAGAAACCAGTTGACACGGAGGTGAGATTACTGCCAAAAAATCCCTTCATAGCAACCATGAACAGTACAACCAAAACAAAACCGGGCGTTCCTGTTGGATCATCGTCTCCTAAAGGTACAACCGCATTGCCTCGTGTGCTTACGGGTAGTGTGCCATCGAATGTGAGTAAGCAATGTCCAAGCAGATCCAAGTCTTGGGCATTAAACAGCATGAAGAAAATGAAGATCTATACTTACAACGTAAGAACTCTCTCAGAAGACCACGGGCTGGAGAGTTTAATGGAAGAACTAGACAACATCAAGTGGGACATCGTAGGACTGAGCGAAGTCCGAAGAACGGAAGAAAAGCTGATACAATTACAAGATGGTCACCATCTGTTCTACTATAGAGGTAAGGACAAAGAAAGATCTAATGGAGTAGGATTTTTCATCAACCGAGAGGTTGCTGGTAACGTAGTCAAATTCAGTAGTTTGTCAGACAAGGTAGCTTGGATTTTGATTAGGCTGTGTAATAGGTACACTCTAAAAATAGTTCAGGTTTATGCACCAATTTCACAGAGTTCAGACGATGAAATTGAATCCTTCTATGATGATTTAAGTCAGGTAATCGACCAAAAAAAAAAGTAAGTACACATTGGTAATGGGAGACATTAATGCTAAATTGGGGAAGAAGATGGGAGATGAGACGTGCATTGGGAAGTTTGGAGTAGGCGAAAGAAATGACAGAGGCGAGATGTCAGTTAATTTGGCAGAGAACTACAACATGAGGATAATGTACACTCTTCCAAAAGCGTGTAGGTCGTAAATGGACGTGAGAAATGAAACGATGAAATTCAATCCTTCTATGATGATTTAAGTCAGGTAATCGACCAAGAAAAAAGTAAGTAAACATTGGTAATTGGAGACATTAATGCTAAATTGGGGAAGAAGATGGGAGATGAGACGTGCATTGGGAAGTTTGGAGTAGGCGAAAGAAATGACAGAGGCGAGATGTTAGTCAATTTTGCAGAGAACTACAACATGAGGATAATGTACACTCTTCCAAAAGCGTGTAGGTCGTAAATGGACGTGAGAAGTCCAAATGGAACAACAAAGATCGAAATAGACTTTATATTAGGAGATGAGAGCAAAAGCGTTAGCAATGTTACGATGATAAATAAAGTCAGCATAGGTAGTGACCATAGAATGGTAGGTTGCACAGCTAAATTTAATTTCAGAGCCGAGATAAACCAGTTTTTTGAAGCTCTAAGAACTAACCGTGGAAGACATTAATTTGAATTTGGTGAATATCATTAGGGAATCGACAGAGAATGTAGGAAGTACAAAAAACATTAGAGAAAACAAATACTCCAAAGCTACAAACGACCTAATTAAAAAAAGAAGGACCATGCAGATTAAAAGCAGGAGAGACGAAATAGTAAGAGAAGAACTAAACAAGCTTATCAACAAAAGGCAGAGATTAGAGAAAAGAATGAGGAACATGGATGAAACAGAGGAAATTATCCGGAAAGGTAAAAGTATTAAAGGGACCGAGCGCAGACAAGCTTTAGGAAGACAGCAAATGATATGTTTGAAAGATGGAAATGGATAAATCATTAAATGTAGAGGCAGAATGGTGAAAAGAATAGAAGAATTTTACCAAGAGCTTTACTCATCGAAGACCGTAGTTGAGTCAGTAAATTCATGTGTAGACATTAGTAATGTACCAGAGATTACAAAGAAAGAAATAGAATTTGCTCTAAAAACTATGGAACAAGGAGAAGCACCTGGGGAAGATGGTATATCGATAGATCTGTTGAAAGACGCAGGTAAATTAGTTCATATTATATTAGCTGAGTTGTACACCCAGTGCTTACGTCAAGAAAGCGTTCCTGATGCGTGGTGCAATGCTACAGTGATTTTGCTTCATAAAAAAGGAGACCAGAAGGACCTTAGTAACTATCGACCAATTAGCTTGCTATCAAATGTATATATTCTCCAAGATCCTTACAAATAGACTAAGTCAAGTTTTAGATGGAAACCAACCGAGAGAACAGGCAGGCTTTAGGAGCGGATATTCGACTCTAGACCATTTGCAGGCGATAAACCAACTAATCGAGAAAACGACAGAATACAATATACCTCTGTGTTTAGCTTTTGTAGATTACGAGAAGACCTTTGACTCGGAAGAACAAATAACAATACTAAACTCGCTACGCAAGCAGGGTACAAACAAACAGATCGTAAGAGTTTTAGAAAAGATTTATGCGAAAGGTACCGCTATAATTCGACTACATAAAGATACAGAAAAGATCAAGATCGAGAAAGGAGTACGGCAAGGCGATAAAATTTCACCCAAACTATTTACATCTTGCTTGGAAAATATTCTTAGAAAGTTGAGTTGGGGAAAGAAAGGTTTAAAGATTAATGGCGAATATTTGAAGCACGTAAGATTTGCGGATGACATTATTCTTATTTCAGAAAGAGCAGAAGACTTGCAAGATATGCTGAGTGGTCTAAACAAGAAAAGTCTCAAAGTAGGTTTAAAAGTGAATAAGAGTAAACGAAAGTAATGTTCAACACGAAAGTTCAAAGTAAAGAGATTATAATTGATGGTGAGAGTTTTGAAGAAGTTGAAGAGTATAATTATTTAGGCCAGATGGTGAAAGTGACGAAAGATCATGATAATGAAATAAAAAGACGCATTACAATTGGTTGGAAAGTGTTTGGTAAGTATAATAAAATCCTGAGAAGCTCTATACCTTTATGTTTGAAACGTAAAGTTTACAACCAATGCATTCTGCCAGCAATAATCTACGGGTTTGAGACTTAGAAACTGACGAAGGCGATGGAAACAAAGCTAAGGACTGCACAGAGGAGAATGGAGAGATCAATGATGTGAATAACGCTGAGAGACCGAGAGAGAGCAAGTTGGGTGAGAGAGCAGACTAGAGTGAAAGATATTGTAGAGGCGGTGAAAGAGAGGAAATGGAATTGGGCAAGTAAGTTAGTGCGAACGACTGATGAGCAATGGAGCAAGTGTGTTACTGAGTGGACGCCGCGAGATAGGAAGCGTGGAAGAGGGAGACCAGACAGGAGGTGGAGAGACGAGATTGAGAAGTTTACAGGAGTGACGTGGCAGAGGTTGGCGCGGTCGTGTGAATCATGGAATGCTATGGAGGCCTTTGTTCAGCAGTGGACTCAGGATGGCTGATTTGATTGATTGATTGACTGATATATACATACAAATACACACACACACGTACACACACACACACACACACACACACACACACATGTATGTATATATATATGTATATATGTACACACACATATATATATATATATATATATATATACACACACACACACACACACACACACACACACACACACAAATATATATATATATATATATATATATATATATATATATATATATGTATATATAGATCATTATTTTGGCTGCAGCCAGGCGATTTTATTCAGACTGTTTTATTAAGCTCACATGGTCCTCTAGACCTAAAAGGGTTAACCTCTGTTGAGGGAGGCGCTCTGAGGGTTAATCTCGAATGTCCTCCTCGACGTGTTGGAAAACGTTCGTGGGGCTCCTAGCTACTGGGAGCTCGGGGGGATTTTTTGACACACGAAAAACGGACCACGACGGGAAGTCCCTTCGGCAAGGACAACACCAAGAAGAGGGTCTGAAAGAAGAGGAAACTAAATAAATAACGATTTGGAAGGCCTGCCGGCGAACACAACAAGAGACAAGGAAATACCTGGAAGAAGAGCCGGCAGGCAGGGAAAGAGGGAAGGACCAAATCAAAGGACGATACGGAAGGCCAGGCGGCAAGCACGATAAGATACAATGGAACTGAAAGAAAAGCTGGCAGGCAGGGAAAGAGGGGGGAACAATATAAAAATAAGATAGCTAAAGATCAATACGGAAGGCCTGCCGGCAAATAGAATAAGAAACAAATAAATTGAAAGAAAAGCTGGCAGGCAGGGAAAGAGGGACAAAAACATAGAAAATAAAATAGATAAAGATCAATACGGAAGGCCTGCCGGCAGACACAAGAAAGGAAATGGAAGACGAGCAGTCATGCCGGGAAAGTGGGAGGGACATGAAAAGAGGACAGAAAAAATAATGTTAATGAATAAAAAAAATACAAGAAATTAATTGAAAGAAAAGCCGGCAGGCTGGGAAAGAGGGAGGGACATGAAAAAAGGATACAAAAATAAAAAGTTGAATAATCCACTAACATAAAAAAATATTTCTCTCTAAACCTTCCAACCTCCTACGCAAGGCCCAACCCGGAAATGAGTCATCACCGCAAACACTAACTCCCGGGGACACATCTGACTCAGACGCCTGTAAGCATTCATAGAGGGTAGACGTGTCTTTAAGCTGCTCTCCGTGTGTTAATCTAATACGTTAATAATATTACCATGGAAAAAGAAAGTGGTGCTAACAAGAAAAAGAGAATCTTTACGGAATTCTGACAAAAGAATCTTTACGAAATATTAATGAGAAAATATTTACGAAATATTGCCAAGAGAATCTTTACCAAATGTTAACAAGAGAATCTTTACGAAATATTACCAAGAGAATCTTTACGAAATATTGCTAAGAGAATCTTTACGAAATATTGCCAAGAGAATCTATATACATAAAAAA
>NC_134779.1:39249675-39267175 GCF_046742065.1 Oratosquilla oratoria | reverse complement strand
TCTCCAATAAGACACCAACTCTTGTAAGTAATATAAAATCAGATGATTCAAAATCCTCTATTCAGGATAAACTACCAAAGAAGCCGGTATTGTCAAGTAATGTAGAACCCCCCTCATCAGATCATGATCCTTGTTTCAAACCATTTGTATCTTCAGGAACTATATCTCATAGTAGTAGTTCACAACAATATCCTATTTCCATACTCCGAGACACAGGAGCAAAGCAAAGTCTGATTTTAAATTCTGTCTTGCAGAATCTGGGTGAGTCATATACAGGTTATGATATATTGATAGAAGGAGTTGGAGGAATTGTAAAATGTCCATTACATAATGTTTTCTTGCGGTCTGATTTAACAACCGGAATGGTTAAAGTAGCAGTAGTAGACTCTCTTCCCATAGTAGGAATATCCTTATTGTTGGCCAATGACATCGCTGGAAGCAAAGTCATTTCTCCCTTAATAACAAATAACCCTAAGACCTCAGTAGAACCTTCAGATAACTTACAGTTGTTTCCCGCTTGTGCTGTAACCAGATCTCAGTACAAGAAATCTGAAGAGGAGACCTATAATTTAGAATCCCTATTCTCCCAAACTGACCCATCTTCTTCTTCACCAGTTTCTCTATCTAGAGCAGAATTAATCAAAGAACAGAAGTCAGATCATTCTCTTAAAAATTTGTACGAGATTGTTTCATCTCCAGAAAAAGTTTAAAATATGTCACGAGGTTTCTATATAGAAAACGGAGTCCTAATGCGAAAATGGAGAGCATCCACCGCAACCGCTGACCAGCCATGGCAAGTAAGGAATCAAATAGTCCTCCCTCTTGGTTTCAGGAATAATGTTCTAAGATTGGCTCATGATACTCCCTTAGCAGGTCACTTAGGGGTAAGAAAGACCTTGTTCAACATAACCCAACATTTCCATTGGCCCACGGTTGTCAAAGATGTTGCCCAATATTGTAAAACATGTCATACATGTCAACTTGTAGGTAAGCCCAACCAGAAAATTGTAGAAGCTCCACTCCATCCCATTCCTGTAATGGAAGAGCCATTTAAAAAAGTTCTTATTGACTGTGTAGGACCTTTACCTCCTTCAAGTAAAGGAAATCAGTACATTCTCACAATCATGTGTATGAGCACTCGTTTTCCAGAAGCAATTCCTTTGAAAAATATTAAAGCTCAAAACATAATCAGAGAAATGTTGAAATATTTCACTATGGTAGGATTTCCTAAGAACATTCAAAGTGATCAAGGAAGTAATTTTCTTTCCAACAAGTTTAGAGAAACTCTTGTAACACTAGGTATAAATCATGTAACTTCCTCCGCCTATCATCCTCAATCACAAGGTGCTCTAGAGCGCTTTCACCAAACGCTCAAGACAATGTTAAGAATCTTCTGTGCTGAGAACACTCGAAATTGGGAAGACGGACTCCCCTTTTTGTTGTTCGCCACCCGAACAACAATTCAAGAAAGCCTTGGATTCAGCCCGTCAGAATTAGTCTTCGGTCATGAAGTCCGTGGTCCTCTAAAGATACTTCATGAACAATGGATGAAAGAAGAACCACCTGTTCCTTCTTTGAAATACGTGTCCCAGGTCACCGAGAAGTTGTTAGAAGCTTGGAAGTTGGCAAGAGAGAACTTGACGAATGCTCAACGAGTAATGAAAGGTCGGTATGATAAAAATTCTAAACTTAGAACTTTCTCTCCAGGAGATCAAGTGTTACTTTATCTTCCCATACCAGGAGATCCATTGCAGGCTAAATACAAAGGACCCTATGAAGTCTTGTCCAGAGCCAGTGATCTCAACTACATAATCAAAACTCCAGACAGAAGAAATAGTTCCCGTCTCTGTCACATAAATACCTTAAAACCTTATCATTCCAGAGATCCAATTCCAATTTGCAGCTCTACCACAATAGAATCGGAAGAGCCTCCTGATACCATGCCTAATCCTCCTGAGATTCCCTTGGAAAACTCTCAGATACTACAAAATCTTCAGATAAAAGTAGGACACTTATCTGAGAAACAAGGTAAAGACATTCTTTCTCTCTTAAGAAGTTTTCCAAAATTATTTCTAGATTCCCCAAGATTCACTTCTTTGATAGAACATGAAATAATTCTAGACTCGCCAAGAGCTATCAAACAAGCCCCTTATAGAGTCAATCCAAAAAAGAAGGAGTTCATAAAAGCAGAAATAAACACTCTGCTTCAACAGGGAATAATTGAACCCTCCAGTAGTCCTTGGGCATCTCCTTGCATTCTTGTCCCTAAATCTGACAATTCTTATCGCCTGTGCATTGACTACAGGAAAATCAATGCCCATACTAAGGCCGATGCAAAGGATTACAAAGGCGGAGCATGCCGACAGGAGACCTTTTGATCCATATCTAGGTCGGATGCAAAAAAAAAAAAAAAAAAAAAAAAAAAAAAATAATAATAAATTAAAACTATAATAATGTAAAAATAAATAAAATACATAAATAAATGCATAGGTATAGTTGAATAACAAACAAAAAGGTAAATAGTAAATGATTATAAATTGACATATAACTAATGATAAATGAAAATCAGACAGACAAATTATAACAAAACAAAAACAAATAATATAAGATAAATTATAATCATTACAGCATCTTACTTAGGTATTTATCTAAATGATTCTTAAAGCTTCGAACTGAACTACATTGCACTACCTGTGCAGGAAGTTTATTCCATTCATTAACTACACGGTTGGCAAAGTTGTTTCTACCTACTTCCAAATTGAATCTATTTCCGGACAGTTTGAGACCATTGTTTCTTGTCTGATTCTCATTCAATGTGAAAATTTGGTCACTTTTGATGTTGTCAATTCCCTTTAAAATCTTAAAGACCTGTATCAAGTCACCTCTGAGTCTACGCTTTTTTAGGGAAAACAGATTCATGTGCTTAAGTCGATTTTCGTATGATTTATTTTTGATATTTGGAATCAGTTTTGTGGCTCGCCGTTGTACTTTTTCCAGTCTGTCAATGTCTTTAATGAGATTCGGTGACCATACGGAAACAGCATATTCCAAATGTGGACGAACTAACGATTTATATAGCTTGTTAATGAGTGATGGACTTTTGAAATCAAAAGATCGCGCAATCAATCCCAGAATCTTATTTGCTTTCTCAGAGGCTGAAATACACTGCTTGGATGATTTGAGGTCGTTACTGATAATTACACCGAGATCTTTTTCACTATCCACTTTTGTTAACGAATTTCCAAATAACTTGTAATCGTACTTACTGTTATTTTTACCTATGTGCATTACCTTGCATTTACTTGTGTTAAATTTCATTAGCCACTTTTCCTATCCCTAGGATAGATGATATCATAGACAGTCTAGGAACTGCCAAGTATGTATCCAAGTTGGATATGTTAAGGGGATACTATCAAATCCCTGTACACCCTCGCTCAAGAGAAGTTACCGCTTTCATTACGGAAGAGGGATTGTTCCAATTCAGAGCAATGCCATTTGGGCTTAAAAATGCCCCTGCCACTTACCAAAGAATGATAAGTAATCTTGTTGCAGGATTGCCAGGAGTAAAAACTTATCTAGATGATGTGATAATATTTAGTCAGTCTTGGACAGAACACATTGAACACCTAAATAATTTCTTTTATAGAGCAGAACAAGCAAACCTTACCATCAATTTGTCCAAATGTGATTTCGGACATACACAGGTCCCCTATTTGGGATTTAAAGTTGGAAATTCCCAAGTGTTTCCAATAGACGCCAAGATAAAAGCCATCAATGATGTACCAACACCCACTAATCGTAGAGAGGTACGTCGATTCCTTGGAATGAGTGGCTATTATCGCCGTTTTTGTCCAAATTTTTCAGATGTAGCAGAACCATTGACTGACCTGTTGAGAAAAGACCACGACTTCGTGTGGACACCTACCTGTGAGACGGCCTTCAAAAACCTGAAGTCCCTTCTCACTAACGCACCAGTTCTAAGGGCACCCGATTTCCAACGACCCTTTCTTCTGCAAGTCGACGCCAGCGACACCGGTATCGGTGCCGCCCTCTTGCAAGAACACAATGAAGTTCTTCACGCTATCGCCTACTACAGCAAGAAGCTGTCCCCTGCGCAGAAGAACTACTCAACAATTGAGAAGGAGACGCTCGCTTTGGTCCAGGCCCTTATCCACTTCGAAGTCTACCTGGGTTCCTCAACTACCATTCAAGTATATTCGGATCACAACCCCTTAAAGTTCCTACAGACTATGAAAAACAAGAATCCGAGACTTACACGTTGGAGTTTATTTCTCCAACCCTTTAATCTAACAATTCATCATATAAAAGGCGTCTTTAATGTTTTAGCCGACGTCCTTTCTAGAACATAGCTTTTCAACAGAAAGTGAAAAGCTTTCCCAAACGGTGGAGGTGTAACGTAATATTAGATATTACGTCATATGTGTAATTATGTTATAGAATTGTGTTCCTTTGTATTACATAACTATGTTCATATTTCTTGTCTATGTATGTATTGTAACAATGTTAAGCAGTAACGCCCGTCCACTATATGTAAGCTTGCCTACGTGCGGAGAGAGGTGCGCACTCTTGTAGAACAAACAGACAAGCGAAATCCTGAATAGTTCGGAGCGCACAGATTTGACAGTTACTAAATAAGTAGATTGTTCAAGCGAGTCGAGGGTCTTAAAACTACCCATGTTGACGTGTGTTAACTTACCCACCCCCCCCTTTCGCTCTCCCGAACACTCACCCGGAAGTATCCCGCTTCCGGTCCAATGGTATATAAGCGGTGGAAATCGCTCACTCATCATTTTCTCGCATATCTTATCTCTTGATAAAAACTGGAAGTTTAGACTCATGAGACGATTGGTGTGAAGTGATCACCCTTTTTGCCTACATTACGTGTCTGATATACATTGCATTACTTTACTTATATTTGTACTTATTACTTATTTTGATGCATGTTCCTGATCTCTTTGTACTTAGTACCATATTGTATACGTATCTTGTGTTTCTTATTTGAACGATAATTTCCATATTCTTATAATCATGTAACGGTCCCATTGACCCTACTGCCCATTCTCTTTTGTGTTGATTGCCTGTAAATATTTTCCATATTAATAATTTCGTTTACTAGTTTTATCGCTAGTTTAATATTCCTTTCCTGGAATCTTCTTTGTTACCTTTACTTCTAGTCTTACGAATTATCTAGGCCCTGACCAGATAGTTCAGTCCTACAGTGGCTTCTAGAAGTGAGCTGGTTCTTAAGCACTTAGACGTTATACGTAACGTCTCTTCACTAACCAGCCCGCCCGTAACAATACATACATTACCTCCTCCTGAGACTGGTGTTGTCTACGTTTCCACCATATATATGTATATATATATATATATATATGTATATATATATATATATATATATATAAATATATATATACATATATATATATATATACATATATATATATATATATATATATATACATATATATATGCATACATACACACACACACACACGCACACACATACACTCACAATGACGCAGCAGCGACAGCTGGAGAAAGTGCAGAAAAGATCCTGTCGCACACTTCTTGGCAAAGAATACACCACCTATCAGCAAGCTCTCACCACACTAGGACTACCCACCCTTGCTGACCGCTATCTTCAGAGTCTGAGGTCGTTTGCGGTCACCCTAGTTAAACATACTCGGCACCGGAACCTGCTACCTCCACAGGTACCACGACCACGGCTGCAGGTGCGGCACCATAATACCATCAAGCCGACCAGAGTACGTACCGACCGGTATAAGAAGAGCCCCATACCGACTTTTGTGGACTTAATCAACAACAAGAATTAACATTGTTGTACTACACACCTATTACTCGGCTTACTGTTTTTGTCTAGTTTTTTGAATGCTTGTAACATCTTTTCACTGTCATAGTTTAATATTGTTATAATCTTGTAAGATGTATATTTTCAGTAGTAATGCTGATATACCCAATAAACCGTTGATTATTATCATCATTATTATTATTACTATTATTATTATCATTATTATAATTATTGTTATTACACACATACAAACACACACACACACACACACACACGCACACACACACACATATGTGTGTGTGTGTATGTATATAATATATATATATATATATATATATATATATATATATATATATATATATATACAGGTATATACAGGGTGGGGCAAATCAAATGCCCGAGTTTTGAAAGGCGCGCGAAACGGCTGTGGTGGTGATGGTAAGATGTATGTGGTTTCGTTGTGACCACCAAACCCCGCCGTTTACAGTAGCCAGGAAATGTTAAACCGCATCCCCGAACCGTCAACTTTTTTCAGCAGTGACAAGGCCCACTTCCACCTTTCTGGAAGCGTGAATAAGCAAAATTGTCGCTATTGGGCTGAAGACAACCCAAGAGAACTTCACCAGAGACCGCTCTATTCCCCTAAAGTTACTGTTTAGTGTGCAGTTTCCAAATTTGGGGTAATTAGGCCTTATTTCTTTGAGGAGGATGGAAGATCTCTCACCGTCAACTCTCAACGTTATCTTGCGATGTTGGAAGACTTTTTTGAACCGAAATTGGAAAAATTAAGTGAGGAAATAAATCTGGGAGACATCTGGTTCCAACAAGATGGAGCAACAGCCCACACTGCTCAAGTTGCAATGGTTAAATTGTGACAGATGTTCCCGGCACGCCTCGTCTATCGTAGGGGTGATGTCGAGTGGCCCCCACGCTCACCTCATTTGCGACTTCTTCCTGTTGGGATATCCGAAGGAGAAAGTGTTCAGAAGTCGGTCACACAATTTGGAAGAATTGAAGATGTGAATTCGGGAGAAAATCGCTGCAATACCCCTTGAAATGTGCCGAAGAGCAACCGAAAACTTCAGACATCGCCATCAACAGTACATCGCTACAGATGCCATCTTCAAAAAGTGATCACACAAACGGCATTGTATACTGACTCGAATAAAACAACAAATAATTCTGTAAGTATTGTTTTACTTTTCCTAATAGCCTTTCAAAACTCGGGCATTTGATTTGCCCCACCCTGTATATATATGTGTGTGTAGGTATATATATACATACACACAATATATATATATATATATATATATATATATATATATATATATATATATATGTATATATATATATATATATTGAAGCGGCCTTGCTGTGGATGTGCTGCGTCTTGCGACACTGCTTCTGACCCAGGGCAGTGGACAGGGTGCAGGGATGACCCGTCATCCAGGAGGTGCTAAGATAAGAGGGAGGGTGGAGGGGTGTGGAATGTATTCAGGGATGGAATGGGTGGGAATGATTTTATGCCTTTTCTTTTTTGGCTACCTCCTTTGTAAGGGGGAAAAAGCCTTGGTATATGTATGTATATATATATATATATACATATATATATATATATATATATATATATATATAACATATATACATATATATACATATATACATATATATATATATATTTATATATATATGTATGTATATATATATATATACATTGGTTAGCTGCTTAAGTATCTTAGTGTACTCTATAATGGCGTCTCTTTCAAAGTGGGTTTGTGGCATTCATATATAGAGGGTGGCCACTGAAAGACTGAATGATAAAACAAAACAAAATCTTACAAACATATGCTCTTTTTCTATTTGGAAATATTATTCATGGATTTTTTTTCAGTATTATGTGTGAAAAGCAACATCACCCAAATGACCACCATTTTCCTGTTCACAAATGTAGGTTCTTTCTAAAGCAATTTTCATGGTAGGACGAAAGGTTTCAGATCCTAAACGTCAGATTTCTGCTTTGATGTTCTCCTTAAGTTCATGAATTGTTTGAAGTTTATTTGCGTAAACCCGTTCTTTCATCTAAACCCCCCCCCCCAAGAAAAAAAAAAGTGCCATCAATTCAGGTGAACGCAGGGGCCAAACATATTATTATTATTATTATTTTTTTTTTTTAGATTATTCGTCCACCAATTTGACCAATTTGACGGCGCCAGACTTATTTTTTTTGTGGGGATACTTGAAAAAAAACAACTGGTTTACGTAAGTAAACCTTGAATAATTCGAGAACTTAAGGAGAACATTAAAGCATGGAAAAAGCTGTGGAAAGGGCCTGGATTTGTGAGCAGAAAAATTGTGATCATTTGAGTGATATCGTTTTGACACACAATGCTGAAAAAAAAAACATTAATCATATTTCTGAATAAGATAATGAAAAAACCTGTTTGTAAGAGTTATTTTTGTTTTACAGCATTCAGTCTTTCAGTGGCCACCCTACACACACACACAAACACACACACGCGCGCGCGCACACACACACACACACACACACACACACACACACAGCCCATAAGAGCAAAAATTCACGAATGTGTATTAGTTACTTTATTAAACATTTTCTGCAATGAGGTGAAATTGGTTTGCGGACTTTGCCACTATCAACTGAAGTCGATTGAACTTATATAAGTGCTGTTATATACATATATATTGCTATATTAAAATACAGATTAGATATCATAATCTTTGGCTTATATATAAAAAACCTAATCTTTATATGAATTGCCCACCAATAAGTGAAATATTATATAAATTATAAATAAGTTTTGTATATTTGGATATCTTCTTTTTCCATATTTAATTAGGCACATTGCACAGCTGTGACCTTTATTGTATTTTTCTTTGCAATATAAAATCTCCTGCCCAATCCTGCATTAGCAGTAAATTCCCAATACAATACAGTATAATTCCTGCTTTGTCGATCATCTTGCCCGTAAATACAGCTTGTTTTCTAGTCTGTTTTTTCACCACAAAAGTTCTGTCTAATTTTTGTACTTACAAATTTAGTATGAAAAAATTATATGATGAAATATTAAATCATTAAGTACAAACATTAGCTACAACAAAGTAGGCATTATACGGTACTGTATTGGGGATTTAAGAATTTGTCCGTATGTTTGATAACATAAATGTTCCTTAAGCATATAGAATTAATAGATATTCGTCCCAGATTCAGTGTAACATATTTTAGTAACCATGTTTTACTTGAAGGTTACTGGGTGGCAGCATTATCAGCTGACTAACGTAGGTGCTTTGGTTTAAGTTATCTGCTCTTCTTCGCAATATACAATCTCCCCCAAAACTCCTGCATTTGTAATAAATTAACAATATAGTACAGTATAATGGACTTATCAAAGTAAATAAGTTACGTGATTACCCTATAATTCGAATCGCGCGCCATTCCAGCGTCGTGGCAACAGACTAAAGAGATGGTTACTGATCCTGTACAAAACTCGAGTTTTGTATATTATTTGAGACAGTGATAAGTGTCTCAAATAATGTGGATTGTGGGGCACGTCTCAGTCACTGCAGTTTCACAATATTGACTGGATGCCACTGAGAGAAGTTAATTGGCGTTCCTGGTAGCGAAAATAGATAAAAATTTAACATTTATTTTCCATGAATCGTATGAGGAGGACATCAAAACTTTCAGGTGCACTAAGAAGAAAACGGAGAAGAGAGGAAAAGGCAGCTCAGTATGGAGATAGGATGCAGGCCATGTTTTGTTTATATTAAACTGTTGATTTATATATTAATTTTGAAATGTCATGAGCTCAACTCAAACTGGATAATATCATAACAAGATATTTTATTTAGTCTTCCCTTGAAATTCAATGAAGTTCGGTTTTCTTTTTTATCTTCTCAAAATCTTACACGTAAAAAAAGAGAGAGAAAAAAAAAATCAAGATATAAACATTCTACGTATTCATTCTGAATTTCTACTATAAGGTGTGTTTTGTATTATGTACCTTTGAAATGGTAAAGTTCTTCCTATATTACCACATATATCAATATAAAGAAATCTCGATTTGAGTGTGTAAATCCTGTAACAATCCATATTGTATTATGGAAATCGACGTCTGGTTTACAGGTATCTATGATGGTGATAATTTGTATATGATATATACTGATGTTTCATAATAACCTTTCGAAAGATGAAAGACTTTAGCTATCTCCATCTGTATTTATATTATTTTAACAAACTAGTTTATCATGTAGTTATACTCGTACATATTGAAAATAAATCTGAACTGTGTTTAAGTATAACTAGCTGGTCATTATAAACAATGTTTCCCAAAGTGTGTTGATAAGTCAGTACTAGTAGGGAAATTATGGAATGTGGTGGACCGTGTGGAATGGTGGCGTTTTGATTTTACTGTGTGTGCGCATGCATACATGGTGTATGCGTGTTGGGAAAGGGGCAGACAGACGGGGCGCCAAAATATGATCTCGCCTAGGGCACCAAAATAGATATATATATATATATATTATATATATATATATATATATATATATATATATATATATATATAATATTATATATATATATATATATATATATATATGTGTGTGTGTGTGTGTGTTGTTTAGTAGCCTCATCATTGAAGTAGTAAATTATACGTCTACTGGGAGTAACGAGTGTGTGTGTGTGTGTGTGTGTGTGTGTGTGTGTGTGTGTGTATGTGTGTGCGTGTGTGTGCATGTGTGTGTGTTTATGTGTGTATGTGTGTGTGTGTGTGTGTGTGTATGTGTGTGTGTGTGTGTGTGTGTGCCCACGCGCCCTAATCCAGTGTAGTGTGATAGTTGGGTATTTTAACCTTCAAAGGGACAAACAAACCGGTCCACGAAGTTAACTCGAGGTCCATATATTACCCAGTAGCTTCTCCAGGCGGCCTACCTCTTCTCGTTTCCACGTTCATAAATCTTTATTAATTTTAAGAATACGCCAGGGGGCACTTCATTCCCATGCCGCCGCCCTTTCCATCCATAACAACTGTCGGTAGTATGGTCAACTTACCCCTGGTCTGTTGGGCGTCCCCTTTTTCGTCTCTTCCATCCATGTATTGTATCTATTTAAGTTATTTTTTGTGTCTTACTTTACATTTGTGGGCTAGTCTTGGAGAGAGAGAGAGAGAGAGAGAGAGAGAGAGAGAGAGAGAGAGAGAGAGAGAGAGAGAGAGAGAGAGAGAGAGAGAGAGAGAGAGAGAGAGAGAGAGAGAGAGAGAGAGAGAGAGAGAGAGAGAGAGAGAGAGAGAGGGAGGGAGAGAGAGAGGGGGGGAGAGAGAGGAACGCTGCGCAGTTGTCTAAGGCCGGCCACACACGTGCAGTTAACTGACAGTTACAACTGTTCAGATATAACTGTCAGTTGAAACTGCACGTGTGTGGGTATTTCAGTGATCACACGTGCAGTTTAAACTGACAGTTCCAACTTTCAGTTATAACTGTCAGTTGAAACTGCACGTGTGTGGGTATCTCGGTATCACTGAGATACCTACACACGTGCAGTTTCAACCGACAGTTATAACTGAACAGTTGTAACTGTCAGTTTAAACTGCACGTGTGTGGCCGGCCCAAGTGTCGGTTAAACCAATCTAAGGTAATGAGGGACCGGTGCGTACTGGTGGGATACTCGATTTCAACACGTGGTTGATCTTGTTATTTAGAAACGACTGACTACCTCCACTCCCCTTCCCTCCCTCCCTCCCTCTCCCTGGCCCTGATCTCGTCCTCGTCCTCCTCCTCCTCCTCCTCCTCCTCCTCCTGCCAAGACCACTTTCGTTTTCCGACTTCATTGGCACAGTGAAACGATCTTTGTCGATAATCCTCGTTCACTTATCGGCCCGGGTAAGTGCAGGAGTCGAACCTGACTTTTTGTTAGCTTCTAGTTAAGGAGGGGTGGAGCTGGGAAGGTGGGGCAACATTATACGTTGTATATTATACACTATACATTACACATTATGCATCTTACCCAATACATTATACGCTATACATTATGCATTATACATCATGCACTATACATTATGCATTACATGTTACACATTATTCATTATGCATCATACATTATAAGTTATATATCACATATGATATCTTATATATTATATATACTTTACATTACATATTATACTCATATATTTCATATTATGCATTACCGCCAGCAAATGGATCGAAAGATGGTACGATAATATTTTATTGATTGGTTACACATTGTACATAAAACACATGTACATATGGCCAGCTCCAAGTCAGGTATCCTATCTCTTCTCGGACAGAGGATAAAAAAAAGTGAAAATTGTTTAGTCAGGGAACTGGGGGAAGTGCCACTGACAAGGTCACAGAATCGGTATCCAACTTTGCCAAGACAAATTCAGTTTTTTGAAATAGCTCCACATGGTATATTGACTGCATAAGTCGTGTAGAGTCATTACGTTAGGTTAGGTTAGGTCACATTAAGTCAGGTTGGATGAGGTTAGGCTACATTAGGTTGATTTGAATTAGGTTTGGTACAGATTACATTGCCTTTGTCGCTGGAAAAAGAGCTGCATATGCCTGTCGTATGCACCACAGCAGGTATCACATTATTTGGAAAAAAAGAAAAATGACAGGAGACTAAGGAACATACACAATAAATCCCATTACTCAAATCTATCTGCTTTTTTCGAAACGTTAATAATTATAGGAGTTCTTGCAGAATTGCACAGCCTAAAGTCGCGTAGAAAAAAGAGAACTTACAGCCCTTACGTGAGCCTTCACAAAATGCAACACCAAAGGCACCATCTAATCATGCTATTCGAAGACGAACTTCACTTCTTATCGTAAATTCTCAGACCATCCTCGGAGACTTCGAAGGGCCAAGCCTCTGGTTACAAATGTCAGATGGATTTCCAAGGCCATCAGTGACGCAATGGTCTAGACGTCGCGTCATCGGAGACATATGTTGCGTTTGTCAAGTTGTCGTCCATTAGATGCAAATGTCTCGCCTCTTTTCGTTCGCTTCTTTTCTACGCTGCTCGACGGGTAACTTTTTATCTTTTTATATATCTGTTTATTCTATCTTAATTTCTATTTTACCTGTTTATGTACCTATACATTTATTTACTTATCTATTTATTTATTTATTGATCTATTTATTCTTTTCAATTTTTAATTTTACCTACTTATTCATCTTTTTGTTGATCTAATTATCCATCTACTTATTCTCTTTCAATTTCTCTCTTATTCAATCAATGATCTATTTATTTATTTATTTAGTTACTTAACTTGATCTCTTTTTTTATTTACTTATCAATTTCTAATTCTATTTATTTACTTGTTTTATTATAATTTCTTGTCCTCTTCCCGTCAGCGATATGGAGTTGATGCACTGCATAAGAGACAAATTCGATTACATGGGACACAGCGGTAGTGAGCGCTAAAACTATATCTTGTTTTGTGAGAAGGTTAGATAACTTTATGGATGGGGACATGGAACTGTCTAGTGTAAGCTTTATGGTTTCTTGCACTCTCCTTTATTCTTATGTTTTTATTAAAGATGTGCCTTATCAAAACTGACAAAAAATGCCAACTAACACAATATTTGTAGTTCGTTCGATTTCCCATGAAATTTAATCTAGGCTAGCCCAGACTACCTAATACCAGCCATCCTGCAATAATCAGGTGATGAATAAATACATGAATAAATAATAAATACATGAATAAATAAACAAATAGATAGATACATAAATAAGCAAATAGAAAATGCATTACTAAATAATTAAGTAAACGAATAAATGAAAATGTAAATAAATAAATAAATAAATGAATTATTAAATAAATATACGAATAATCAAATGAATAATTAAATGAACAATTAAACTGATTCGTAGATAAATAGATAAATAAATAAAAGAATAGGTAAATAAATAGGTGAATGAATAAATAAATAGATCAAATTAATACATAAACAAATTGATGAATAATAAACAAATGAATAGATAAGTAAATAGACCAATCAATCAATCAATGTATACGTAATAAATTAGCATAACTAGTAGATAAATAGAGAAATGATAGGTGAATAATAAGAATACACGACAAAAGGTCGAAGGCGTTTATAGTTATATCACCGTTCCGTCAGTTGGAACTGCCCCTATTTTCACCTAGAAAGAAACAGAAATAGATATGGCTCAGAGGCTAGACTCTATGGTGAATAGTGTTGCATAATTATGGTTATAGTCATCGTCGTTCTTGTGCTTCTCCTATACGGAGTTTGAACTTGTTGATCTTGCTACAAAGCGGGTTTTTTTTTACTTAACGATATTGTTTTGGCTAACTTTAAAGGGTTGGATTGTTTCTAGAAATATATTGTTACTGTCATGACCAACCTATGGGCTAGGCTAATCGTGCCACAGAAAGAAAGAAAGAAAGAAGAAGAAAGAAAAAAAAGGGTGTCCTTGAGAAGTTCGCATATTTTATAGAGAATTTCAGGTATGATAATCAAAATCTTCGTTAGAATTAATGATTACTTACATAAGTAAAAACACATTCAAAGTATAGAACATATAAATGACAAAAGAAAAGTCCATATGAAAAAACATAAAGTTAACTATACCTATGCATTTATGTATATTATTTATTATTTACATCATTATACTTTGTATTTATTCATTTATTTATTTATCATCATTATGGTTTTTTTTTCGCATTCGACCTAGATAAGGACCAAAAGGTCTCCTGTCGGTATACTCCGCCTTTGTAATCATCAAAGCATTATATATCACATGTTTAATATGAAATGACAATACAGTGTTACCAGACAGGGTAGCTAGCGTAGGGCTTGTATGCAGCACGTAAGAACTGGTGGGCGAATTGTCTTGAGTCTGGTTGCTAGAAGTCGCGCTAACGACGGTCTAGATGTCTCGGGAACAAATGAGTAGTTTTGGGGATTCTTTTGGTTGCTGAGGGAACACGAAGGAAATTAGTTGGTGTTCCGTAGTGGAAATATAACAGAACAAAAGACAGGGTGTATAGCCGTACTTAACTTTCGTCTAATAGTCGTTCAGAAGATATCCGAAATAACTCGGGTGGCGAAGACTTGCAACTTCGTTAGGAGACTACCAATTCACGGATTTCGGTACTTTGGGATTGCTTAGTACAACCGAAAAGGTCCAAAGGACTTGTTTAGTCGATTTATCGTAATCGATGATATATAGACAATTCTACGCAGTTTTCAGATGAACCGTGGGAGTCAGCTTCTCTGCTTGTCTCTTGTCTCTCACCTTTCTCTTGTCTCTTCTTTGCTTCTCTCTTTCTAGTCTCTTGTCTCTCTGCTGTACTTATTCTCTCTCGTCCGGCCCGCTTTATATAGTTAGGGTAATAGCTACATTTTCTGCACACCAATACTCAGTCTCGCCGGTGATGAATACGTTTTAGGTTGCTAACGTTATCAGAGAAACGATTTGAGTAGTGCGTAGCAACAAGAAGTCACGTACATATCTTATACAAAACAATATTACACAAAGAAGTATTTTACATGATACATGTACATATTACATATAACAGGGCAATTAATGACATGACTAATCGTTAAATGTCTAAACATACATTTTATTCACGCAAGAACGTGACAGATACTAAGAACTTGAAGACTTGGGTGTCTGACTATAACCTTATAGAATTGGAAACTAATCACGACAAGTGTCTTGCATATTCGAAAATCTATAGCTTGTCTCACATGTATCGACTTTTCGCCGTGCGCCGTCCATGACACGACGTCGTGCTCTCAAAAAACCATTTGGTGTCTATGGACACTTTCACGTGTGGTCGTAGTCGTGACGTGGGAGAGCGTCCATAGACATCCGGGGTTATTTGAGAGCACGACGTCATGTCGTGGACGGCGCATGGTGAAAATTCGATGCGTGTGAAACGAGACTATTTTACTCTTTCACAGAGATGGAACCAGACCAGTGGTTTCCTAGACTTTGGAACACTGAGCTAACCCCCCCAACCCCCACCGTTCCTAACTTCCTCTCTATCCTGAAAATGAAAAATTTCGACGGACTCGTGTACGCATTTAGAGAAGGACAAGAAATCCGTGAAACAAAAAGAAAGAAAAAACAAAAACATCAAAATACACGTAACCTTGAGGAAATCAAGTCCCAAAAAAGGAAAACATGAATTTTACAGATGTCATTATTACATATTCATTCGTTTTCTAGGGTAAACACTCCACGGTTTTCCTGGAAATCTCATTTTCTCTCCTTCCCTCCCTCCTCCCTAAAGGTTCTGAAACAACTTGATTAATTGAATGGTACATTAAAAGCTCTCTTATTGGCAGACACTAACAGGATCACGTCAAACCCAGGAAGTCCAAGGGAGCTTCGCGAAGAAACTGGAACGCCAAGACACCTCAAGAACCCGTCTGCACCAGACCTCTTACAAGTTATCTTTACGTTGTATAACGACTCACCTGCCTTCAATATCTGCTTATTCAACCCAAAAGGGTCCTTCAAGTTTATTCTATTTTTCTTTAATCCGCTGTCTGAATATTGCTCTTCCTCTGACTGCGCGTAGCTGAACCTCCCAGAAGAGAATGAAGAAGTCTCGACTCGTGGGAGACATTTGTGAAGTTCTTAGCAACGCGTGGCGTGTTGCCCAACATCCCCAGGTATTCGTCTTAACCCATTCAACTCCGATGACAAGATGTCTTGTCATTTGGTCAAATAAAACAAAAAATCATAAAACACCAAAATGTTTGATCAAACACCAGAAAAATATGACGTCAATCCTCGCTTCGCTCGCAGCGAAGCGAGGACTGACGTCATATTTTTCTGGTGTTTGATCAAACATTTTGGTGTTTTATGATTTTTTGTTTTATTTGACCAAATGACAAGACATCTTGTCATCGGAGTTGAATGGGTTAAGCCAGGCCAGTCCATCTGTTCGTCTGTCGTGCGTTTGTATGCATGTGGTCCACCACAATGGTCTTACATCACGTGTTGGGTTCCTGATCGACAGCTATTAACCTCCCGGATGAGAGCTCAGGGTTCATATAGTCCAGTCAGTTGTGTGCTTGTGTTTTTGTGTGTTTGTCTAACTGCATTTACCTAACTGTAGTATTCAGGAAAGGAACAACGTTCGGCAGGACCCGTTTCTTACGGGCGCGTGTGTATACATGTGTTTTTATTGTTGTTGTTGCTGCTGCTGCTGCTGCTGTCACAGCTTGTCTGAGAAAAACAACAATAATTTGCTTGCCACATCTTCCCCCCTCCTCCCCTTCCACTTCTCTCCGGATTCCACCCGAGTGTCTCTGTAAAGGTACGGTTACACAATTCAACGGATGGGTTGGATTCCAACGATTCGGATGGATTTCGTCCAAGGCTAGAGGATTTGCGTTGGAATCCAAGCCTAGGGACGCCAAACCCAATACCGTTGTAGTCCATACCTTGGAAGAGATACGAGGGAGAAAAACTGAAGATATATATTAACAGTATTCATATTTACGACGTTTTTGAAGAAAAATATATGTACAACTTATTCAGTAATAACAGATAAATTATTGGAATAGAAAAGAAGCTATGGAATGTATATAGTGGCAATAATCAAACATTCGTTTGACTACCGCTGTAAACATTGCAC
>NC_134779.1:39227175-39234675 GCF_046742065.1 Oratosquilla oratoria | reverse complement strand
TCGATGTATCCTCCAGGCCCTTCTTCTTTTTTTCTCTTTTTTTTTGAGAATCTGTCTGCTCCTTCTGAGATTCTGCCTCGGAGGACAGTTATCGTCTCGTCTGTTTCTTAAACAAGGAGATGTTTATGTTATTCATTTATTTTTCTCTCTTTCATTAGAAGCCCCCCTTTCTCTCTCTCCTTCCCCCCCTCTCTCTCTCTCTCATTTTCCTCACCATCCCTCTCCCTGACTAGGCACTGGGATTGGATCTTGGGTGAGATGAGCACACACCAACACACAAGGCCAAGGTGCCTCAGCCTGTAACTTTCGTTTTTTTATGGCTAGTCATGGGTGCGGTCCGGACAGGTGGCTTTCAGCCGGGGGTCCACAGCGGGGTCTTCTGGTGTCTCCTTACAAGGCTCTGCTGCAACAAAACCAAGTGGAGAACCCGTGCTCGGAGATCTAGATTTGCGCAGCAGCAAGCGCGCGTAAAACATCACAAGCAGATGCAAGATGTCCTGAAGAGGAGGGGGAGAAGGACGATAAGAAGGAGGAGGGAAAGGAGGTGAAAGAGGAGAGTGAGGAGGGAGGAAAGGAGAAGAAGGAGAAGGAGATCGACGAGGAGGAGGAGGAGGTGGAGAAGGAAAAAGAGGAGGAGAAGGAGGAGGAAGAGGAGGAGGAGGTAGAGAAGGAGGAGGAAGAGAAGGAGGAAGAGGAGGAGGAGGAAGAGGAGGAGGTAGTAGTTGTAGTGGTGGAACTTATTTGATGGTGGTAGTGGTGGTGGTGGTAGTGGTGGTAGTGGTGGTGGTGGTTGTGGTGGTGGTAGTAGTGGTGGTGGTAGTGGTGGTGGTGGTTGTGGTGGTAATGGTAATGGTGTTTTCTTCCTTCTCCTTTTTTATATATATTTTTCTCTTTCTCTTCTACCTCCTTTTCCTCTTCTTCTTCCTCTATTCATTTTATTTTTCACCTTCCTCCTCTTCCTCCTTCACTTAATACTTATCGTCTTCGCTTCTCCTTCCTCGCCCTTATCTCCTTTCTCTTGTCCTTCTATTCTTTTTATTTTCCCTTCCTTCTCTTCTTCGCCACACTACTTCCTCTTCCTATTCTTTTCTATTTTTCATCTCTATTTTTCTACTCTTTTTTCAATAGCAAACACAAGCTCATGAACGGTCGTTAACCGGTATTTCTAGTTTGATTACTACCTAACATTAAAAAAAAACACAAACCGTCCTAATTAGGAAAGATTAGTTACAAAAACAGAGGACTTGGCGACCGTTATCAGCAAGGGCTGTTGCTCGGTGGAGCTCATTTCTCCGAAGTCTCGTTCTCCCGAAGAACAAATCAGACTTCGACGGAGAGAAGAACGAAGCGAAGTACGGTTGGGGGGAAATCTCGAAGTCTTGTGCACTTTGTTACTAATAGACTTAGGAAACACGTAGTGAGCGTTGAAACTATTGGTTGTTTTCAAAGATTATATAGTTTTACGGATAATGATAAATGGTAATAAACATGGAACTGCCCAGTGTAGACCTTATGGTCTCTTGCAGTCTCCTTCAATATTATGTTCAGTTGAACAAGCGGCATGGTAATAAGTGAACAAAAGATTGCACTTGTTCGGTTGTGATATATGATTTTTTTTTGTATCAGATACATCACACGTACCATCTGCCCTGACAGATGGCTCTTGGTATGTCATTTGACTCACAGCAAACCCAAATTACGAAAGTATGGAAACCTCGTTTTCCTAATATCTTTCCAGGAATCAGTATTACTTTTAAGTTATATTTAATCTCCAGTTTATCTGTAAATTTTGGTACCTTTGTAAATTCTAATGTAGTTAGATACTGTGAACAACTCTTTAGGCATTTTATTTCACTTCTCTACTGATGATACAATTTGAAAAGTAGAATGAAAAAATTAGACACAAAATAACCAAAATAACACTAGAACAAAAGATAGGATACATTGTGAAATCAACAATCTACAAAATTTCATATGATAATTTCTGAAGCTACTGCAAACTTTCTTCTGATAAAAAGAAATATTATATATATATATATATATATATATATATTCATATATATATATATATATATATATATATTCATATATATATATACAGTATATATATATATATACATATATATATTATATATGTATATATATATATAAATATATATATATATATATATATATATATATATATATATATACATTTTTATCAACCACAATGCACTTTAATTCTAAGCCATCAACATCGGAAGAACCGTATTGATGGCTTAGAATTAAAGTGCATTATATATATAATATATAGATATATAAATACTTTTTTTTTTGTTATGCTGTAACTTGCTACAGGTTAATTTCTAAAATATTGGTGACAACTACCTTCAGAACCAAAGTCTAAACAAGAACAGGCCAGTTCACTAAGGAAAGAAAACAAACGATATGACGTCATGAGAAGGCATCCGCGTGACGTCATGATGCCTGGATGGAATGAATATCCAACTTGGAATTGGGATGACGCCGTGTTCTTCAAATCAATATTAAGTTACTAAAACACACACAAACATACACATACACACACACACACATCTCGTGGCGCTGTGGTTAGAGTTCTCGCCTGCCACTACGGCGGTCCGGGTTCGACTCTCGCCCAGGGCTGAAATAATTTCAGTATCGCTGCGCTGCGGGGTGTTACTCCAACTCTCGTAGGCGGGGAGTTGGGTGTGTGTGTGAGTGTAAGGTCACAGTATTACCCATAGATCGGCCATACGAGCTCTAAGCTCTCATCCGGGAGGTTAATAACTGTCGATCACGAGTCCAACACGTTATCCAAGACCATGGTGAATCACACACACACTCACACACACTCACACACACGCCCAAACAACTCAGTTACGAAACATTACCTGTTCGTGTTGCGTCTTGGATTAAGGTCTACCCAAGCCTTGGTTAAGGGAATTAAGGACATCCTAAGCATTTCCAAAAAGGCTACTGGCTACGACGGACGCCGAGGCTAACTTTTTAAGTGCAAGGTTGAGGGCTACAAGTGCTTACCCTAAACGAAGGCTACGTGTTTTTGGGGGGTTATTTAATAGCGTTTTGTCAAATCTTTTACAAACGCTCGAAGAAACTTGTCTACAGAATAGTCCAAGTCAATTGTGTTTTTTTTATGTTGTGGATATCAATGAATTATTAAGATTCTATTAAAGGCAAGCAAACCCAATTTCAATTGGGTCTCGGTCATATGGGACTGCCTTTCAGTCGGGGGTCGCCTGCCAGGAGGGAAAAAAAAAATCCGCTTTTTAGACTTCAAGTTAGAAGGACGACAAAACGACTTTCCAGAGACCTAGAAAAACCCCCCCACGAATTATAGTTAATGAGAATCATTCACAGTACCTGATTACCCTGGTCTATATGGACTGATTATCCCTTTCAATACTTGCTTGAACTATAGCGATTTTTTTCTGTATGTCGCCAGGCGATTTTATTCAGATCACGAAGAGGCACTAGTGAGAGGGCTGGGGTGGAGGTGGGGTGGAGGGAGAGGTGCTCTCCCTCCTCCCTCCCTCCCTCCCTCCTCCTGTCTCATCTAGCTCCTTCTCTTCTATGCATTTGTCTGCCTTTCTACCTATTTGCCTGTCTGCTTCTCTTTCTTCCTCTTCCTTTCTCTTGCACGCGCGCACACACACACACACACACACACACACACACACACACACACACACACACACACACGACTCGATGGCGCAGTGGTAGAGTTCCCGGCTTCCACTACGGCGGTCTGGGTTCGAATCCCACACAGGTCTGAAATAATTTCAGTATCGCTGCGCTGCGAGTCGTTACTCCAACTCTCGTGGGCGGGGACTTGGGTGTGTGTGTGCATGTAAGGTCATAGCATTACCTATAGATCGGTCATGCGTGAGCTCTGAGCTCTCTTCCGGGAGGGAAATAGCTGTTGATCACGAGTCCAACATGTGATCCAAGAAAATGGTGAATCACATATACACACACATGCACGCACACACACACACGCTCACACACACACACACACACACACACACACACACACACACACACACACACACACACACACACACATATATAAATGGGTATCATCCCACACCACATTCATGAGTCTGCTGTAAAAAGAAAGAAAAAAAATTGCTGAGAAGACCTTCCCACAGGGTGGGACAAACGGGTAACTGGAGTGGAAAAAAAACCCTGACCCACACAGACACCTTCCCACTAGGTAGGTAGGGCAAATGGGTGTGTAAGTTCAACCTTTAATGGGCCACTGCGGGTCCGGTCTACCCCCTAAGTGACGATGGAGCCTCTGTAACTCACAGCGGTGGCTTAAGACGGTTTGGTTAGGTTGTATGTGAAGTTTATTTGGTAAGTTGTAATGGCTGTGCTCATGAATGAAGTCTGAAATAAGTGCATTCAGCTCGACCATATTGAGTAGGTGCTGGCGTATGTATATGCGACACTGACCTACTGCACCTTTGATGTCCGCTGTTGTGGAAAGAGAGGTGTTGGAAAATCATGAAAATGCGTTGCACTTACCGGGGACCGAACCCGGACCGTCCGCGTTCCGAGGCAGGAACGTTACCCACTGCTCCAGGCTGGTAACTAGGTTAATATATATATATACATATATATATATGTATGTATGTATACATATGTATGTATACATATATACATATACATATATATACGCACACACATATATATGTATATATATATATATATACATACGTACACATATACACACACACATATATACTACATATATATATATATATATATATATATATATATATATATATATATATATCATCTTTGATTTGTTTACAAACGCGATAGAGCTCGAATTTTTACGATGTTCCACGTTAATACATGTTACCTGCTTGTTTACCATCACTAAAATGGAAGGAGCGTTAGGCAAAGATTATATTTTTATGATACTCTACGTTAGTCCACACTGCTTAGATAAGAGAAGAAAGTCACGTGCGAACGTGGAATGTGCGGAGGGCGAGAAGCTGGAGTGGATGGAATATTTGGGATTTCATGAAGTAGGGAATGGATGTGGGACTGGATTCCATAAATGGGATTGGATAACTCTTAATGGGGTTAGATAGTTTTTAATGGGTTTGATCTCTCTTAATGGGATTGGATTCCACTTAAAAAGCACCCGAATTCTCTAAAAAGAGTCGAATGACCTTATGAAGAATTTAACCCCTTTAAGAGATATCTAACCTCATCAGAAAGGATCGAAACCTTTTAAGGAATAAGAAGATCGAATGGAATGGGAAATGTTACTAATTGTGGTTGAATGCAAAGGGAAAATTGTGTAAAGGATTGACTGTTTCCACGTGCCGTATGGAGCAGAGACTTGGATTGTCAGTGAGCTTCAGAGGAAAATATTTTATCTTTTTCAGTTCAGTGTCTGAGAAATGTGGTGAGTTTTACAAGTATGAATAATGTGAGAAATGAAATGTAGAGCTGAAGTAGAGAACAGGGCCGGGAAGAAAGGTTTTGGGTGAGGAACAATAGAGAATATTGAGGCAGACTAAGAATATGGAAAAAAACGAGCGAGGGAAGGCTATCAAAGAGAGTGTGAGAGGCAAACGTGGATGGAGTGAGATCGAGAGGAAGACCGAGAATGAGATGAATGAATGTGATGAAGAGGGGCATGGATGCACGTGAAAGCAGATTGTGACTGGATGGCTGGATGACGCAGGCCAAAGGGATAATCTTCTCATCCGTTTTATAATCTATTTTGAATTGAGGAGGTAACGGTCGCCATGCGGTGAATCGGTGAGGGTAAACCAGCTGAGACTGGAAGAGCTGTGTCTCACCGCATTGGTTTTGACCCTTCTACCCTTTCAGGTACAGGTGAGGGATGGTACGGGTGTCTACCTGGAAGGACACCCAGTCAATAACATCCCCTCTGTTCCAGGGTTTTGTCGTAACAGGAATGAAGATGTCAAGGAAGAGAACGTGAGGTTCTTGAGGGGTGAGAATGGGGTGGGAATGGGGATGGGGGGCTTAGTGATGGGTGGAAATAGATTCAGAGGGAAAAGAACAAAAGGTCTCTTGATACATTTATATTTGAACAGAGATTTTTTTTTTTTTTTTTTTTTTTTTTTTTTTTTTGGGGGGGTAACAGTGTGTGAAGGGAAGACCCATGTACAAAGGAGGCGAGTTGGTAAAAAGGCAAAGACAGAAAAGAAAAAAAAAGGACTCCTGTCCTTGGTTCTGGCAGGTAAAATCCACTCATACTAACAAATCTTGTCAGGAAAGGTCTTTGCATAACTTAACTGGAAAATATATTTTTTATTATTCTTTTTTTTTTTTTCTTTTTGTCGATCCATCATAAACGTCGTTCTTGAATTAGAATTCCTTTGGAAGGTCAGTCGGACTTGTGCAAATTAAACGGACACACGCACGCGCGCACACACACACACACACACACACACACACACACACACACACACACACACACACACACACCTCGTGGCGCAGTGTTTAGAGTTCCCGGCATCCACTACGGCGATCCGGGTTGGAATCCCGCCCAGGGCTGAAATAATTTCAGTATCGTTGCGCTACGAGTTGTTACTACAACTCTCGTGGGCGGGGAGTTGGGTGTGTACGTGCGTGTAAGGTTGCAGTATTACCCATAAATCGGTCATACACGAGCTCTGAGCTCTCTTTCGGGAGGGACATAGTTGTCGATCACGAGTCCAACACGTGATCCAAGACCATGGTGAATCACACACACAAACACACACACACACAAATACGCACACACACACACACACACACACACACACACACACACCTATGCACACACAAATACACACACATACACACACATACATACACACACGCACGCACACACACACTTCAAACCCCGGTTACAGCTTAAAAGCTTCACTAATAGCACTAGCCGTTACTATCCCCTTTGAGCAAGGGGAATGGGTATTGCACGTGTAAAGTCATATCACTACCCATAGACCGATCTATATATATGAACTCTGAACTCACACCTGTGGGGTGTGTGTGTGATAACTGCCGATCAGAAGTCCAGCACGTGATCGTCATCATATGATACTGACCAGTCAAAATCAACTCCAAGAAGTCACTGGGGGATCATAGATAACAAATTTTAAGAAAACTCCCAAGAAGTACTTTATGAATTAGTCAAAGGTGGCAAGATCTTTTTCTCTATTAGATAAGGGAAGGGATAAATTGATAAATGAAGATAAGAATTAAGAAATAAAAATATATATATATACATATACAGAAACCCAAAGCTATGTTTTCAGCAGTCTTCGTACCAGTTAATAGTATTAATAATGCTTTCAGTTCCTGAGTGTGGCTCACAATCGTGCTTCCCCCATATGTGTGTGTGTGTGTGTGTGTGTGTGTGTGTGTGTGTGTGTGTGTGTGTGTGCGTGTGTGTGTGTGAACGCACACGCGTACATGTAGCCCAGAAACGACCCACTAGAAAAA
>NC_134779.1:39219675-39222175 GCF_046742065.1 Oratosquilla oratoria | reverse complement strand
GCTGAACAAGCTTATCAACAAACGGTAGAGATCAGAGAAAAGAAAGAGAAAAATGGATGAAATAGAGGAAACTGTTCGGAAAGGTAAAAGTATTAAAGGGACCGAGCGTTGACATGCTTTAGGAAAACAGGAAATTATATGTTTGAAAGATATAAACGGAGAGATCATCAAATACAGAGACAGAATAATAAAAAGAGTAGAAAAGTTATCCCAAGAGCTTTATTTGTCGAAGACTGCAGTTGAGTTGGTAAATTCATTTGTAGACGTTAGTACTCTTCCAGAAATTACAAAGGAAGGCGTAGATTTTGCTCTAAAATATATGAAACGAGGAAAAGCACCTCGGAAAGATGATATATCGATAGATCTTTTGAAAAACGCAGGGAAAGAAGTTCATACTAAGCTCAGGAGTAAGTGTTTTCCTTTGTTGGTGCGTTTGAGGATTTTTCTAACATCGGTGTTGAATCTTCGAAGAAATGAAAACATCATTATCACCACAGCAGACAAAGGAGGAGGAATCGTCATAATGGGCAAAGCAGACTACACCAAGAAAATGGAAAACCTCCTCACAGACACAAGCACCTACACCCCACAGTCAGAACAACAAGCCAAAGAAGAGTCTCGTAGATTCAACACCGATGTTAGAAAAATCCTCAAACGCACCAACAAAGGAAAACACTTACTCCATCTCCTAAAAGAGGATCCCAAAACACCAACGATACGTGGCATTTCCAAAACTCACAAAGCAGGGATCCCCATGAGACCAATCACCAACGGAATAGGCAGTGCCCCCCCACAAACTAGCTAAGATACTAGCCAAACCCCTTACATCAGCTCTTGGAACTATCAGCGACACACGCATTAGAAACTCCACTGATCTCATACAAAAACTCCATACCACAGACTTTACAAACAAGATACTTATCAGTCTAGACGTCATCGCCTTATGCACCCACACATCGCTAGCAGATGCCATTTCAGCCATACAGAGAGTCATAGATATCATCGATGAGACTACCCTCCCAATCAACAAAAGATATTACAAACAACTAATAGGAAAATGCCTTAAATGCGCTTTCTGCACATTTAATGGCAAAACTTACCGACAACATGATAGCCTACCAGTGGGATCGCCCCTTAGTGCTATAGCAGCCTGCTTAGCAATGGAAATTCTAAAGCAAAGCAACTACAAACAGTTCCTCCCCGATGGCACCACCTGGTTCAGGTATCTAGATGACTACCTTCTCATTTTACCAAAAGACACAGACACTGACATCTTTCTACACAATTTAAACAAATCACACCAGAAAATACAATTAACAGTCGGACAAGAAAACCAGGACTCTCTCCCATACCTTAACACTTTAATCATCAGGAACAATAATACAGTAAAATTCAAGGTTTACAGAAAACCCACAAACAAAATCGACTACATACACTACTTCAGTGCCCACAGCGACAGAACTAAAAGTGGTATACTAATAGGATTCTTCCTGAGAGCACTAAGAATATGCAGCCCAGAATACCTTCAAGACGAAATAGACCACATCACCACTACATTTAAAACACTTCACTTCCCAACAGGAATCATCGCCCGAGCCCTACACAAAGCTAAGGAAATCAAACAAAGAAGCATCTCAGAACCACGAACCAAAAATGAAAATATCCTCCTCATAGCACCATCATCGGACCTAACTCACCTCCTAACCAAGAAATTAAAACCCATAGGCATCACAGTAATATCAGACAAAGGACGACAAATACGCGACTTCACAAATAACAGACAAAATCCCACTCAACCCGACAGTATCCTATACAAAATCCCCTGCTCGGGATGCAACCTTGCCTACTATGGTGAAACGTACAGGGGATTAAAGAAACGCCTACATGAACACAAAGCTGATGTCCGTCACCACCGCACAACAAACGCCTGGGTAAACCATACAGATGAAAAACAACATTTACCTCAATAGAACAAAGCAAACATTTTACATGAAAACCTAAACAAACCACAAAGAAAGACATTAGAAGCAATATACATAAACACCAACGATTGCATCAACAACAGAACAGGAGATATCAAGATTGCAAAACATGCCGCCAAATACGCCATGAGACAATTGCTCACACAAATACATCCACCCGCCTCACACCTGACCCCACATGACCACCAAGCCAAGCAACATACGGAATCCCACTCCGCGTCCCTCATAAACCACAGCAACTACCCTACAAATACCAATGAATTCATTCTCTGTAAATATTACCTCTGAAGAAGCCTCCATTCTTACCATTTATATACAGTGAGACCTCTCATTAATGGGTGTTAATTAGCTGTGTTTGCGGTGTTTTCGCTGTGTTTTCGGTGTTTTGGAGTGGTTTTTTGGGTGGCATAGTGATTGCACGCACTAAACAACAGCACTAAAAACACCGAAAACAGCGAAAACACCACAAACACAGCTAATTAACGTCCGTTAATGAGAAGTCTCACTATACATACATA
>NC_134779.1:39192175-39217175 GCF_046742065.1 Oratosquilla oratoria | reverse complement strand
GAAAGATGGGGACGAAGAAATGGGGGATTGAGAAAAAAGAAGAAGGAAGAGGATTTAGAGGAGGAATCGAGGAGGAGGAGAAGGTGAGGAAGAGGAGGAGAAGGAGGCGGAGGAGGAGGAGGAGGAGAGGGAAAAGAGAAGAAAAGCAGATGTTAAGGAGAAGGAAAAGGGGTCAAAGAGGAGGTGAAAGAAGAAAAAGAGGAGGAGGAATAGGAAGAAGAGGAGGAGGAAGAGGAGGAGGAGGAGGAGGTGTTCAGGTGGAATACAGGTGGTTTCATAAGAGAAGAAGACCAAGAGAGTTGAAGATCAAAGGTGAAGAGGAGGAGGATGGGGGGGAGAGAAGGGGAAGAGATAAGGAGGGGGGTAAGGAGAGGGACAGGATGGGGAAGAAGGGATGGGGAGAGGAGGAGAGGGGGAGGGGAGGTAGGAGACTGGGGAGAAGAGAGGAGAGGAGAGGAGAGGAGAGGGGAGAAGAGAAAGAGAGCATCTGGTGTTTCTTGGACAATAACCAGCGCTTCTCTCTTTGGAGATAGAAGAGATGGAGTCGAAGAAGGTTTGGTCATGGAGGTTAGTCTCCAGGTATGAGATAGTGCTGCATGCCTCTGCTCCGTAGGGGTGTCACTCAAGTCCTTACGATAATGACTACGTTTAACTTATGCAGTCAATACTAGATACTAAAGGAGTGGAGAAGGAGAGGAGAGTAAAGGAGAAGGGAGGGGAGGAGAGGAGAGAGGAGAGGGGAGGAGAGGAGTGGAGAAGAGAGGAGAGGAGGAGGAGAGAGGAGAGGAGAGGAGAGTAGGTGGGAGGAGAGGAGAAGAGAGGGTAGGTGAGGAATGGAGGGGAGGGGAGAAGAGAAGAGAGGGGAGGTGGGGAATGGAGGGGAGGGGAGAGGAGAAGAGAGGGGAGGGGAGAGAAGAGAGAGGAGGAGGAGGAGGGGAATGGAGGGGAAAACGGGGAGGGGAGTGGAGGGGAGAAGGGGAGGATTCTTGTTACCTAAGTACAGTGGTGGAGACCCGACCCCTTTCTCCCCCCTTTCCCCCCCCCTTCCCCCGTTTGGTGAGGGGAGGGGAGGGGGGTTGTCCAACACGTGGGGGAATGTGGGACGTTTGCAAGACAAACTTCTCCCCCCTTTGCCCCCAAAAAAGGGGTGGGGGTCGTTACACAAGAAGTACCTCCTTGGTGTGATCATGCATGCAGACCGTGGTTGCCAATTCGACATCCGTTTACTCATTACAGTGCCATGGTTGGGTAATAGACCTTTCAGAAATGTGAGGGACTGTCTTCGTGTGGTTTTATTGTATTGCCAAGGGAAATTGGGACAAGGTTAACGCCATCGATGACATTATTGATATTATTAATTATTATTATTATCATTATTACTATTATTTTTATCATTATTATCATTGTTATAATTTTTATAATTACTATTATTATTATTATTATTATTATTATCATCATGGTTGTTATTATTTTTTTATCATTATTACTATTTTGATAATTATCGTTGTCATTATCATTTTCATCATTATGTATTTGTACACCTTTCTCAAAAATTGTCCTTTCAACTCAAACACAAAACAAAGAAATTATCTTTACTTGATTTTTTAAAATTTCTTCATCAACAGTGAAAATTTAATATTTTGACTTGAAGTGAATACGAAAAAGAAAATTTAAGGTTATATATTCGTAACGACCTTAGATGAAATATCATTCTAGACAGAGGTCGTTGACCTTGTCTGACCTTCAGAAGTCGAATTCAAGATCACCCATTCCTCCAGTATCGAACTGCAGTGAAATAATAGTGATTGGGTTGTTACGATGTCGTTATTTCCGTAACTTTTAAAATCGTCGCCTTATGGGAGTTTAGAAGGTCCTCTCATGTACAAAAATAAATATATAAATAGATAAATAAATAAATAAAAAATGAAATAAACGCACCCGATGTTCCTTCACTTTTCGTTCAGAGAGAGAGGGAGAGAAAGAAAGAAAGAAAGAGAGAGAGAGAGAGAGAAAGGTGGGGAGAGACACGTTCTAACGTTTTTGGTGTACTTTGGTAGACAATCACGAGGCTCGTGCTGTACACTAACACCAGTTACCCGACCATCTAATGGTCCGTAGTTTCTGCGACTTCGACTACATGCGGAAGAACTTCGGAATGCAAACACTTCGAAGCATTCTTGGACGCACAGCAACCACGAGGTCCTCAAGTTCCTGAAACTTCTCTCCTCTTAAGCCTCCCCGGAACTGATGTAATCCATTTTTCACGGTGAGCAGACACATGGGCCTCATGATCATACACTTATGCCTCCCGTGCTAGATTTATTGCATACCAGAGGATCTATAATCATAAGGATCTGCAAGACCTCATCTCCGTCCCTCACTCATGCGCACTTCAGCAACCTGCGTCGCGTCCACAAGCCTGACGTCATCATCTTCACCCTCCCCTATACCCCCTCTGCCGTATACGTAACCGACCAGACCGACCCATAGTGCTAGGGCCCTCTTCACTAACGTGCCAGTCAGTATCCCGCGCCCTCACCGGAAGGACGGAGATTCCGCCCGATCCTTCGACGTCTTCGCCTTCAGTGCCACCGTCAGGTCAGACCACACGCAGGTACACCTGTCTGGTGCCAGAGCATCGGCAGCAGGAGACAGTCGCCCCCCACCTTCCCCCTGTCACCATGGTATACTACCACGAGGAGACTACACCTGGGGGGTCCCCGCCGAGCCGGCCCCCGCAAAGTGCAACTCTCCAGTTCGGAGAGGAGGGCCGTGGCGGCTTGGGACTCCCGTCTTGTCTGCAGATGCCGGATCCGAAGAAGGGAGGGCAATGTAAGTGTTTGTGAGACGGAGTAAGGGGATCGGGGGGGTTGGGTTTTGGTCCTCCTCCAAAAGAGAGGAGTTCATGGCGATTTCTTTCAACGGGGGTATTTCTCTCGAAGTGGAAGCCCTTCCTGATCACTAACCGCCCTTTGGGAGATGCTCATACCCACCCCCCCAGAAGGAAGAAGACTTTTCGCTCTGAGGAGGGTATACCTGAAGGAGTCTGCTTATCCATTGTACCCTCAGGGGCAGGAGCTCCTTGTACCTCAGGGGAAGCGGGTTCACTTCGCGCACGTGCGAGTGATTTGAGTTCAAATCACCGGGGATGGACGCAAAAATGGGTGCTGATGATAAGGCTTCATACGTAAGCACTACATATGTTTATTCCTCGACAAGCTTGCTTGATGCCTTATACTGAAAACACACACACATGCACACACACACACACACACACACAAAGAAGTTAGTCCAACTCCTTCTTACCACTTGCACATATTATCCTTACACTAAAGCATTTTGAGTTTCTACTCAGACATGCAGAGGGGGACGTACCTTGGACTCTAAAGTGTAGTTCCCCACAGAAGTGAAGGGGTTGAGGGTTGCCCAGTGTAAAGTGTGACCTACTTTAACTAAATTTAGAGACAGAACGTTAGACAATGGTCTTCTTGGAGATATAGACTCGAACCTCTGCTTAAAGATGACTCAGAAACTATTGTTCACCTACTCCCAGGGTCACCCCTAGAATCATCATCCCATATATTGCTGTCCCTCAGGTGAAAGGAGACTTGGGTCCCGTTCAGCAAGACCTTATTCTTCTGCTCTCGGGGCAGGCCACAGATCGTTATCCCACGGGGAGGAACTCCCCAGGGACAGGGGTATGGGACAGTATCCACCGTCCTTTGGAGGACGTTGGAGCTCCCTGAAATCTGTCTTAGGGAGGCCTCGGTGTCCTTCCGGGTGGGGAGTGGGCGATGAGAAGGATTCCCTGTGGTTTATTGCTGTACCTCAGGGTACTCACTTGTTCTTCTGAAGATTCCGCCTCCTTCGTCAGATGAGTCTTCCTCTTTGATAGGACAGTAGCAGCCCGTCAGTTTCCTGTCCCAACTTCGGGACAACGGATTGAGAACTCCCTTCGGAGTCTGGGTCTCTTGTAGGGATTCCTTTGAGGGGGAGTGGGTCAGTGTGGCTTTCCCTTCCTCCTGATGGGAGTTTTCCCTTAGACGTGTCGGTAACGTCCCGTCTCCGTGCCAAGAAAGGCACCGTGCCACGCCGTGCCAGCCAGGTCATCCTTTTGAGACTACCTGCGTCTCACGTATCACGTGAGTGAGAGTGCGTGGGTCTCGATTGATGCCACCTGCTGGAGTGAAGATCTCACGCTGAGCGTGAGATGCATTTCACCGGGGTTCATGGGAAAGCAGGGGCCAGCGTGTGAGTGCCAATTACTCACGATGCAAAGGATAATGAAAGAAATAGATGACAGGAGAGCAATGATGCACTTTTCGTAAAAAAAGTGTAGATCGCATAGTTACTGCAAGAAACCTCACTGAAAAAACATATGGGAATGGAAGGCGATAACATGCGTGTTTCGTGGATCTAGAAAGGGCGTATGATAGAGTAGATAAGAAATAGTGAAACTGTATATAGTGGGTAAAATGTCTAAAGAAGGGATTGAAGACGAATCATAGACTACAAATGGTAAGGGAGTCGTATACAGTAAATACTTATTGACAACATTTCAGGTATTTTCAATTACGGTAACGGTAATGATAGTAATGATAATGATGATAATACAAAGTTGACATCTAACACTCCTACAACAATATACAACACCTTTGATTGACCCTGAAAGCAAAAGAAAGATTCATAAAGGTCAATATTAAGAAAGATGACAATATAGTCTCAAAGTACACAAGGGGTTCCTTACGAAACAACAGTACTCTGGGTTAAGGTTTTATAGGACCACGGACCGGGGAACCAGTTTGGTTAGAAATATTACGTAACCTGGGAACCTTTTTTTTCTTCCTTAGCCTTGGTAGGTGTGTCCTTTGGGTTGGCCGTATTCCAAGATGAACAGCCCCACCCTGGCATACCGGTTGGTATTTTTTCTGTGACCCTGGCTGGCGCCGGGCTATTTCATTCGTCTCCGTGGGGACCTCACCACCCTTTCGCGGCACCTTAGCCTAGTTGGTGCCAGGCTATGGTGTTTCTTTCTGTGCCACTCGCTTGGCAGTGAAAGGGTTCAGATTTTGTGTGTGGGTCTAGCTTTGGTATAAGGACAACAACAACAACGACAACAAAAACAACAACAAAAACAACAGGAGGATCAACATCAAAAACAACAATAGCAGTAACAACAACAACATTAACAACAACAACATTAACAAAAACAACAACAATAGGATCAACAACACCAAAAACATTAACAACAACAGCAACAGCAACAATAACAAAAAAAATTTACAGTCCCCTATACACAACAGATGGGCGTGGGGGGAAGGTTGGGTTAGGGGCCTTTGGGGGGCAACACCAAAGGGTGCAGGGGAGGAGGAGGAGGAGGAAGTGGAGGAGCATGAGGATGATAATGATGAGGTGGAAGAGATGAAAGAAGAGGAGTAAGTGGAGGAGGAGGAGGAGGAGGAGGAGGAGGAGGAGGACTGGTAAATGAGTGTTTACTGGACGGAAGCTTCCAGTGAAGGTTTCTGCTGGAACAGGAGACCCTGACTCCTTCCGTTCCAGGTAGTCCTTTCCCCTTTCTCCAGACGATCCTTCCCTGTCTGATGGTACTTTCCCGTCTGTTCTGGGAGTCGGCGGGTGATTTTATTCACTCAACCCGTAGTGCAGGAGATATTAGCTTAGGAAAACAACTAAATATTTACTATTTTTACTCCGGTTCTGTTGAGCCTATTGGCTTTAGTGTTTAACTTCTTGGCAGATTCAATTAGTTTTGAATTTTCTTTGAGATGGATTAACGATAGATGCACACTAATAGGCGTCGGAGGCAACCATCTCCCTATTGCCTTACTTCAGAACCTACCAATACTTTCATCTTTAGCTTGAGGTGCAACCCTGAGGGGTTGACACTCGATCCCCGTATCTGGTTTGTGACATCGATAAGCTTAATTTATCTTCTCTCCATTTTCTGCATGACAGCTGACAACCGGCGACAGATCCTTTTACTCTTCTGCTTGTTGGTAGTCTATATACAGACGCAAATAATGCCACACAGACAACAAGCTAATGTTTCTTCCAAATCTAGAACTTTCACACTCTCTTTTTCGCTCGCTTTTATTCTACTTTCCTAATTTAGATTTCTTACACTCTTCTTCTGTTTTGATCTTCCAAACTTAGAAACCCCACGTTCTCTCCCACTCTTACTTGTTTGTTTTTATATAAACTAGAAACCTAGGATTTGTGTTTCCATGTTAAACTGCATGCTAAGGAAATGGACTAGGGTGATCGAAGTCTGACGTACAATAATTTGTACATTTGTACTCCAAAGACTTCTTGGCCTCTTTATTGAGGAGTCTGAGTGGTCAGAATACACACACAGATAGCATCGCCCAAATATATCGATCCTCGACACTGAATATTGCAATAGTCCACCTTTGGTAAAGAAATTAGTCATGAGTTTTTGGGTAGTAAGGGCTCTCTGGACATTGGAATGTCCTGCCCGAGCGTGGGTAGTGTTGTCACATTTCGCAAGACACGAATGAAATACAAAATGCATGAATACACTTATGTGAAAAAAAGGGACCAAGAATCACGCTTCTCCACCCTTTCTAGATGACGGGAAATATCCCGACGGCGACAACTGCTGTGGCTCCGGTCGTAGGAAGGATGTGGACGTCGAGGGTAAGGGAAATGATGGCGGAGGAGTCGGCGGCAGCCCCCTCAGACGCCGCTCCATCGTGGAGGCTTTCAAGAACGTCACCAAAGTAAGACAATAGAATGTGGAGCTGCTTCTCATCTTCAGTAGTGTGACATTGATTTTGTTGGTTATCTGTCATGGAATAGGATATATGTTGTGTGAGTTATCTGTGATGAGATATAGGTGGTAAAGGATCCATTATTTTTGTTGAGATAGCGAAAAAAGAAAATAAATAGATAAATAAATTAATAAATTAATATGTAAATAAGTATATAGATAAGTAGATGAATAAATAAATTATAAATAGATGAATAAATAAACAAATGATAAATAGATGAATAGATAAATAAATAAATGAATAGATAAGTAAAAAAAATTAAATCAATAAATAAATACATAGGACAACAATAATAGTACCGATAGTGACAATAATATGGATGATGATAACAATAATGATAATAGTAATAATAATAGTTAATAATAATAGTTAATAATAATAATAATAATAATAATGATAACAATAATGATAATAATAATAATAATAATAATAATAATGATAATTGTAATAACAATAATAATTGTAATAATAATAAAATAATAATAATAATAATAATAATAATAATAACAAAATTATAATGGTAATAATAATAATACTAATATAATAATAATAATTGTAATAATAATATTTTTAATAATATTAATAATAATAATGATAATTGTAATAATAATAAAAATTATAATTAATAATGATAATAGATGATTATAATAATAGTAATAATAGTAATTATAATAATAATAATAATAATAATAATAATAATATAATGATAATATAATAATAATAATGATAATAATAGTATTTGTAATAATAATAATAATTGTAATAATGATAATAATAATAATAATAATAATTGTAATAATAATAATAATAATAATAATAATAATAATAATGATAATAATAGTAATAATAATAATTGTAATAATAATAATAATAATAATTATAATAATAGAAATAATTACAGGTCTGTCTTCTCTCCAGGCAATGTGCCGAAACTTTTTATAGAAAATAAATAACTAAAATAAATTCTTCCCTTCGGACGCATTATTTAACATTCTTCTCTCACTACAGAAGAAGGCGCAGAAGGTGTGCACCAGGAAGACCCTGAACAAGCGTCTTCCCATCCTGGATTGGCTGCCGAAGTACAGCGCGGCCCACCTGCTCGGAGATCTGGTGGCTGGTTTCACGATGGGTCTCATGATAGTTCCTCAAGGTCTTGCCCACAGTCTCGTCGCAGGTCTTCCGCCCACCGTAAGTCTCTCCCCCCCCGAGACTGTCCAGTCTCTAGTCCTCTTTTCGCTGTTGGTCATATCCTTGACCTGAATAAAATCGCCCGGCGGCAGCCAGAATTAAGGTCATGGGTCAACTTTGACAGTGAAATAGCTGAGGTAGTTTTTTTTTTTTTTTTTATAGAATATACACTGTAGGGGACTCCTCCCAAATGAATGAAAACCGGAAGACAGAATAAAGCTCAATTGTGATTTGGAATAATAATCTTGTCGAGAAGAACATTTAAATATGAAGAAAAAATATGAAATAAAGAAAATTCTGATATTCTATGAAAATCTGAGTATTACGGATCATCAATCTGGCAACACTGTTGAAGAAAGATCCAAGTTGCTATACGGGAAGAAGTGTCTTCACGAAATTTTCATTTTGAGAATTCAGGTGATGATCGGGAGGAGAAGACTCACGAGGGAAGAGAGTTTCAGAGAGTGAAAAAATATTTAACAGGATCATTAAGATAATCGTTTTCTTTTCTTTTCCTCTTTCTTCCCTTGGCACATCTCATGGCACTGATGACGTCATGTGATATGGCACCGTATGGCACCTACACCATGGCACTGTGGCACCTACGCGTCCTCAATCCCTGGCTCCTTCGTCCTTGACTGCGCATCTTCGTCGACGTCTCCTTCTGCAGTACGGACTCTACTCGTCCTTCGTCGGGTGCTTCGTCTACACGCTTCTGGGGAAAACTCCCGAACTGACCCTCGGACCGACGGCCATCTTGGCCATCATGACGCAGCAGTACGCGGCTCACGGGGGCACCGACTATGCCGTCCTCCTTTGCTTCGTCTCCGGCATCGTCGAACTCATGGCGGGTTTTGCCAACTTCGGTGAGTCGAGCGAACTGGAGGAGGAGTGTCGAGGAGTGACTTGGAGACTCTCATCCTCTTGTATGCATAGATGTGTGTGTGTGTGTGTGTGTGTGTGTGTGTGTGTGTGTGTGTGTGTGTGTGTGTGTGTGTGTGTGTGTGTGTGAGTGTGTGTGTGTTTACATAATCATATTTACCTAATGAAGGTATATAGAAAAGAAGAAACGTTAGCCGGGTCTTGTCTCGTTTTTTCGATGATCATACCTGGCTACAAATTTACATGTAGTTCCAACTTGGGCTATATCTCCTTCTTTTTCAGTTGTCATACATAGATTGAAATTCATGTACTGTGTGTGTGTGTGTGTGTGTGTGTGTGTGTGTGTGTGTGTGTGTGTGTGTGTGTGTGTGTGTGTGTGTGTGTGTGTGTGTGTGTGTGTGTGTCACCTGGTAGTGAACATCTTCCTCCATCTCCTACCTCTTCCTCCACCTCCTTCACGATGGAGCTAACAATCTCTCCATTGACTACCTCTTCTTCCTTCTTGCAGTAGAGTTCTTTTCTCCGACAAGAAGGTTCTTTGCCTCCTTCAGGGTTCTTTATCCTTCACGTGTCCTCCCCTCTCATGAGAAGGTCCTGCCCTTCTTCAGGAGGGTTTTCCTCCCCACAAGAGAGCCATTCCTTTCCACAATTTTTTTTTTTTTTACGCCGAAGAAGTGGTACCCATTACGCTTGTCCCTCCTATCGCAGGGTTCCTCATCACCTTCATCTCAAAACCGGTCCTCAGCGGCTTTACTTCAGCCGCGGCGCTGACCATCGGGTCGGCGCAGCTCAAGGGCCTTCTGGGACTCAAACTCCAGACGGGCGGCGTGCTTGACACCTGGGTACAAGTGGGACGTAACGTCGCCCTCACGCGCTGGCAGGACCTCATCCTTGGGATCGCTTGCATCATCTTCATCATGGCACTCAAGGTAAGCCTGACCTTTGTAAGGCGTCGTGATGCCTCTTCTCGTTTTCTAACCGATACAAGTTCTTCTTTGAGAAAGTGGGAAGCTGTGACTCCAGATAGACTCTAGTCAGGGAGGGTCTTCAGCCGTACCCGAGTTCTTTGTCGGATACGTAGAATTTATTTGCGTCTGTGCAATTTGATATGTTCAATCGGGTCGTGGTTTAAGGTAAGTTGGTGTGCAACCCATCTAAAACACACCCACACATACACAGAGAAACACGCACACACACACACACACACAGTATTGCTATGCTGCGAGTCGTTACTCCAACTCTCGTGGGCGGGGAGTTAGGTGTGTGTGTGTGCGTGTAAGGTCAGAGCATTACCCATAGATCGGTCATATATGAGCTCTCTTCCGGTAGGGTTAAAAACTGTCGATCACGAGTCCAACACGTGATCCAAGGCCATGGTAAATCACAAACACACACACACACTTCTCCACCCTTCTCTAACGGTGCAATGTGGAGGGCAAGATCTGGGGCAGACACTTTCACCTTCACTCTCTGTTTCATTCTCGTCACCGGCAGGTGATTCAATTCATTCGAAGCTCCCCATTCCCTTTCCCCTCTCCCCCTTCTCCCCTTTCCCATCCCCCTCCCATATCTTTCTCCGCCTCCCTCTACTTCTTCCCCACTCTCTCCCCTTCCCCTTCCTCCTTCTCCTTCCCTCTCTCCCTTTTCCCCTTCCTCCCTTCTTTCCCCTTCACCTCTCCCTTCTCCAAACTAACTTTTCTTTTCTCGTTCCCCCTCCCTTCCTTTCCCCTCCCCTTTCCATTATTCCTCCCTATCACCCTTCCCCTTTTCCCTCGCTCTCACCCTTCTCCTTCACATTCCCCTCCCCCTCACCTTCTCTACCTCTCCTCCCTCCCTATCCCCATTCCACTACTTCCCCCTTCTCCTTCTCCCTCTCCCTCCCCTCCCCATTTCACCAAATTTCACAAACATAGAAACTGCTCCGGGCGGAGCACAACTGACGGCCCGGTTCCTCCTTCTGCAGGAGATCCGAACGCTGAAGTGGAGCTGCCTCGGGGCGGGGGAGGGCCCGAAGACGCCCTGGCAGCGCGCGGTGGCCAAGGTCGTCTTCTTCCTCTCCCTCAGCCGGAACGCCATCGTCGTCCTTCTCTGCGCTGGACTCGCTTACGCCCTCAGGGGGGATGGACAGCCCTTCACACTAACAGGTGAGCCTCTAAGACTTCTGCCGGACGACGGGGGTTGTTAGTCTTTTTTTTTTTTTTTGAGGGGGGACTGTTAGGAGAGCTAGGTTAGGTTAGGTTAAGTAAGGTTAGGTTAGGTTAGATTAAGTTAGGTTAAGTTAGATTAGGTTAGGTTAAGTTAGGTTAGGTTAGGTTAAGTTAGGTTAGGTTAGGTTAAAGTAGGTTAGGTTAGGTTAAGTTAGGTTTGATTAAGTTAGGTTAGGTTAGTTTAAATTAGGTTAGGTTAGGTTAGATTAGATTAAGTTAGGTTAAAGTAGGTTAGGTTAGGTTAGGTTCCTAAGGGTAACATTTCAAGGGAACTGGAACGGAAGGATCAGAATCTCAAACTCGGACACCTCTGACCTTCCACTTGCTTCTGGAGGCGTCAAACTGAGCGAGAACCTTCCTCCTTCAGGGTACGTGATCCCTGGTGTTCCTCCGGCTCAGGTGCCCCCGCTGTCGACGACGGTGGGCAACAGGACGCTTTCCTTCGGGGAGATCCTGTCTGACGTAGGCATCGGCGTTGTCATGATTCCCTTCATTGCCATCCTCTACAACATCGCCATCGTCACCGCCTTCGCCAAGGGCAACACCGTCGATGCCACGCAGGAGATCGTCGCTCTCGGGCTGGCCAACATCATCGGCGCCTTCTTCAGGTAGGTCTTCGTCGTCAGTGAGCCCCGAAGTCACAAAAAAAAAAAAAAAAAAAAAAAAAAAAAAAAAAAAAAAAAAAAAAAAAAACAACCTGATAGGGCCTTTTCGTCACGTTCATTTCCTCCACCTCTTCCTTCGCAGGTCCATGCCGACGGCAGGGGCCATGGGCAGAGCCGCCGTGAACTCCTCAAGCGGAATTCGAACCCCGGCTGCAGGCATCGTGACCGGGACGATTGTCCTCCTCGCTCTGGCCTTCCTCACCCCCGCCTTCAGGTAAGCCCTTCTCGGGAATCTTCGAGCGAAGTCCGACCTTTAATAAACTAATCTAGTCTCGTAGCAAACTGATAGTAAATTAATGGATGAAACTGCAGTGAGTTATTTTTGGCTCTCTTTGATTGGTGTTTCCATGTTGATCGGGGGAGAGGAAAGCAGCCTCCTCTGTAGGATATAGTTTGATTTTATTTTCAGCAGATGCCGTTTAATTTCATGTATGTATGTATGTATTTATGTATGTATGTATGTATGTATGTGTGTGTGTATGTCTACATGTATATGTATATATGTATATGTACATGCACATATATATGTATATGCATATGAATATGTATATGCATATGTGTATGTATATGTATACGTATAAGTATTTGTATATGTATATGTACATGCACATATGTATGTATATGTATAAGTATACGTATATGTATACGTATATGTATATGCATATGTATATGTAAAGATGTCGCTAATAGGTCCATATCCTTTTATGGCAGCTTCATCCCGAAGACGACACTAGCGGCCGTCCTCGTCTGCGCCGTGTCGAGCATGGTCGACTACGAGATCCTGAAACCACTCTGGAGGACCCGGAAGTCGGACCTGGTGCCTCTGGTGACGACCTTCGTCACCTGCCTCCTCTGGGGACTCGAGTGGGGCATCCTTCTGGGCGTGGGAGTCAACCTTGCCATGGTCCTCTTCTCCTCCGCCAAGCCGGAGGTCCAGGTCTCCCAGGTCCCTGCTGAGGTACGTGGTCCTCGTTGGCCAAGATCGAGGGGTCCTGGCCTTCGAGGGTGACATATACTCGAAATGAGAGCTTGAAAGCTTATTTTTACCCTGGACTAGTCCTTGCTGGCGCGACTCCAGTCACTGTCAAAGAATTCTACCGAACTACCGTGAGCACAGTTGCTCTTGCGTGTTCAACGAACTGGAGATCGCATAGGTAAACAAAGTTCTTGAAGCTTATTCACTTTGTCTTCTGCAGATTGGCCACGACAGCGCAAGCGCCCACGTCCTGGTTCGTCCTTCGAGCGGGGCATTCTTCCCGAGCTGCCCATACTTGCAGAAGGAGATCCGTAACGCTGGAGTGCGTCAGGGTGGAGGTGTTCTTCCTGTCGTTGTCGACTTCGCCAGGATCAGTGCCGCAGACTACACCACAGCCAAGGTACTCCTAGGGTTCTCTTCTTCCTCCAGGGAATCCTGGGGTTCAGGGTTGGGTACCATTAGGGTTTTCCAGTAAGATCCGCCATAAGGTCAGGGACCAACAAGATCTCCCAGAAGGTCAGAAACCAGCAGGGAATTTCAGAAGGTCAGGGACCAGCAGGATTCTCCAGATGGCCAGTGACCAGCAGGATCCTCAAGGTCAGGGACCAGTAGGATCCTCCAGAAGGTCAGGGACCAACAAGATCTCCCAGAAGGTCAGAAACCATCAGGGAATTTCAGAAGGTCAGGGACCAGCAGGATTCTCCAGAAGGTCAGTGACCAGCAGGATTCTCCAGTAGGTCAGTGACCAGCAGGATTCTCCAGTAGGTCAGTGACCAGCAGGATTCTCAAGAAGGTCAGGGAACAGCAGGATTTTCCAGAAGGTCAGGGACCGGCAGGATCCTCCCGAAGGTCAGGGAACAGCAGGATTTTCCAGAAGGTCAGGGACCGGCAGGATCCTCCCGAAGGTCAGGGACCAGCAGGAATCTCCAGTAGATCAGTGACCAGCAGGATTCTCCAGTAGGTCAGTGACCAGCAGGATCCTCAAGAAGGTCGGGGAACAGCAGGATTTTCCAGAAGGTCAGGGACCGGCAGGATCCTCCCGAAGGTCAGGGACCAGCAGGATTCTCCATGAAGTCAGGGACAAACAGGATCCTCTGGAGGGACTCCCTGCACGAGAAGAATGAAACCAAGCGTACCAACTGAATGATCGAGTGCGTTGAGTTCGAGAAACACACCTCATCTTACACTCGAATCTTAGTCTTCCATGAGGAGCTAAGACAAGAGGGAAATAAGGGCTTTGGATGGGAGTGGAATGGGTGGGAGTGGGTGACTGCTACCTCCATCATAAGGAGGAAGAAACCCTAGGTATATAGACAGATCTAGATATCCTTTCTGAATCCTGTAAACCTTATCTTAGCCCGGAGCGGTTCTCGACTTATTTCCCCATATGTCTCATACTTATGTATTACTGTTCTTTAGAACCCTAGAAATCGTTTAAACACTGAAAAGAATTATTGGGCGCTCATGAATTACCTCTAGGTTTTGGTCTGTGGACCCCACTTTTGAAACTCGGGTGGTTCACGGAGGACCCAAGGTTGTGAACCACTGGGAGGAAAGGTAATTCATTTTATCCGGGAGGGTGAGGAGCCTACGCCAGGAGGCGCCGACTAGATGTGGCTAAGGCCGTCACTTTGACCTGTGCGCTTTAGGGACTGTTGGGGGTAAGTAACAAATAGTCATTGCTGGGACTCGGAGTGAAGTGCGAGACTTGAACCCATGACTAGAAATATACAATGCTCACACAGGAATGACTCTACAGACCTTGCGAGTCATGACTGGGGAAGAATTGTGGCCTGTGAGTCAGTGGCTGAGTCCTGAGGATAAATGGTGTTGTCATTTAGTGATGTTATGTTGTAGCGAATGGAACCAAGAACCGAATCCCGAAGAGAGTGATGACGTCTCGAACTCAATCCTGTCCTAAATCGAGGTTGAAGTCGCCCGGAAGAGGGGTCTTGAGGGTCATTGGAGACCAGACCGATGTGTGCATTCACGAGGAGCACCATGGTGTCCCAACGGTCGTGTGTGCGATGCACGATAACCTATATGAAATGCCATCTAACACTACATCGTTCTTTCCTGAGAATATGATCGATGGGTGGCACTAGTTAAAAATTGTGAGATCGACAGGTACATGTCGTAGGGATGATGCTTTTATGTGGTCTTATTGTGGGATGACTGTTCTCATGTTAGTATACTATTTCCTCTGTGAGTCATCAGGAGACTAAACATTGTCGCCTCTAGACTTATTTGGAGATCATATTATGTTTACGGAGTTGAAAAGAAACTAATTGGCTTTGGGTTGATCGGTCGCTGGGTTCATATTGGAGTCTTGATCTATCTGAGGGGTTCATCTTCCTACTGAAACTGATGCCGTTGTTTCTTCTTCTGCAGACCATGAAGGGGCTGGCGGAAGAGTTCAAGAAGAGAGGTCAGCCTCTTGTCCTAATGGGTCTCCAGTCCCAGGTGAAGGAGGTTCTTCTCTCTCTCTGTCCCGACCTCCGCGTCTACGCCTCTGTCAACGAACTCAGACAGTTCCTCACAGGTGAGTTTGTGTGGTTTATCAACGTCATCATCATTAGTGTCATAGTCATTGTCGTCGTCGTCATCGCCATTGTCGTCGTCATCGTCATCATCATTATCATCATCACCTTTCACTTCCCCCCCATCTTCTATTTCCTCCTCTAGTTATGCTTCGGTGTTTATGAGAACACAGTTTAAGCTGTGTTCCTCAGTGTTCTTCAGTTTTTCATGTGTTCCTCCAACTACAAAAGCCAACTCACAAGCTTTTGGCCGTCAAAGTATAAAAAAAAAAAAAAAATCTAAGTACTTCTACTATCGTTGTTTTTGTCACTACACCCGAGACTCTTGACAAGTTGCCAGGAAGTCTCAAATATATGCACCGGTCTTATCACGATCGTCCAGGAGATTATCCGAGTTTTTCTAACGCTAAAACGCTTCATTTGCAGACATCGGTGATAAGAAGGACAAGACCTTTGGAGGGATGGAGGGCGTGCCCCTCGCAGACCCGATCGAGATTCTGAAAGAGGAGGAGTCCACTCTTCCTTCGTCGACGTCCTTGGAGAAAGGAGCGTCGGGCCCTGCCGTGGCCTAGACGTCCCTCAACCCAAGGGCGAACCTCTCAGGGGCGTAAGCGAGAGTTGGAGGAATACCGAAAGCAGGTTTTCACATCTACGAAGATGTCCAACTCTTGGAGGGCTTCCGGCACTCAGGAACCGTAAGGAGGTTCCTCTCATTCTTGTGCCGGTGGACCCGGAGGATCAGAAGTCCTCCCCACCCCGCGGGCCATGGGCATGCGGTCTGGCGAGTATGTGCGGCCCTCATGCATGAAGCCTATGAGATATGTGATCTCATGAGTCGCGTCAGGCCAGGCAAGCTAAGGGAGCTCGCTGGCCAGCATCACCTCTTCATGTCTTCATATCTCACGATGTAAATAGACTTCGACTACAACCCCATCAGGAAGGATCCTTCGTCAGTTGGGACGAATACTGTACCAATAATTCTCACCCTTCACCACATCATCACAACGTTTAACATCATCACAAAGGCGGACGCGCATGCATCGGGATGGCGTGTGCGAACTGAGTTTCTTTCTAATAAAACTTTTCATCACCACAACGTCGTTTCTGTTGCCTTAATGACCAGAAACTTAACTACAATACTCTGCCAGTGCGTCGGTTGCTACAACACCTAACATTAAATATATCTTATTAGTTGCCGATATTAGCATATTACTTTTCCTCTCTTAATGAGGCTAGTCACTAGTCACTATTAGTTCTAAGATGTTGCAAATGGTAGTTGCCACATGTTAGAACTAGTGATGGAACGATACCCAAAGTTTTAACGATTCCGATACTTGTCCCGATACTGCTCTACAGTAAACTTCCGATTCCGATATGAGTCCGATTCTGATTCCTGCAATGATTATAATTCATGGTTACTTCCGAGCCCTGCAGTTGGTTTGGAAAACAAATACTTTATGAACAAAGTGTATTTACTATTCATTTATCGAAATCGGAAGTTTGGAGCAGTATCGGACTTGTATCGGAATCGTTATTTTTTTTTTATATCGTCCAATTACTAATCGCTCCCAAGCCGATCCCTAGTCTACCAATACCAAACCCACACTTGTGTCTTTGTTCGTCCTTGATGGCCCAGTGCAGGACCACCTGTCTATCCAATGGGTAACAATGCAGCCTTTTTATTTCACCACCGTGCCTGTGGTGTGAATTAGCATGCCCTTTGTCCATTTGCGGGCCTTTTTAATCTGGGTCATTAAATACCAAGGACATCTTGAGAGACTAAATGTCATGAATAAAACCCACTGGATTATAGAAATATTGAAATCATTACATAATCAGTATAGAACAGCTGTTGGAAAGTCCCCAAGAAATTATATCTTAAGTCATCCAAAGAGGCTATAGGGTGAGGAGCCTACGCCAAGAGGCGCTGAGTAGCTGCGGCCGTAGCCGTCACCTTTGCCCTATTAAGCGCTTTGGGGACTGTTGGGACAAGTAATTACAGTCACTGATGGGAATCGGAGAGGAGTGCGGGACTCGAACCCGAAACAAGGAGGATGTGGGACCAGCACGCTTCCAATGACGCCACCAGGAATGGGGAATAATTCAAATGAAGTATGTTGATAAAAAGTTTGGAAGGAAAGAAAGAAATGGAGGAACGAAAGGTGAAAGAAGAATGGGAAGATTTCAGAACAGAAAGTGGGAAATGTGGAGGAAAAGAATGTGGTGACACAGAATGTGGAACGAAGTGTTTGAAGGGAATGGAGGGGAGGTAGGTGGAAGAAGATGAGAAATGAAGTGGAGGAGTACAACAAAAGATATCAGTAAAAAGAAAAAAATATTCCTTTTTATTTGCATGTTTCAAATATGCAAAATTGCTTTCCCCAAATCTACCTCCCTCAAATTGATAGACATAAAAATGAAGATAGACGAAATGAAATGTGGAGCAATTATAAGAATAGAAATAGATGAAATGTAAAGCAGACTAATCGCAGAAGTACTTGTAAATAAGTAGACAATGAATATAATATATAAATAAGGAATATAAATATCAATATGTATATAAATAGACAGGATTTTTTTTAGTTTAATAATGATAATGCAATGAAGGGCAAGGAGGTGGGGGAGATAAATGTGGAAGTACAAATAAAGAATAGTATTTATAAAAATAAAGAATCAATGAAGAAAGGAAAACTAAAAAAAATCACCCACCCACACACACGCACACCCACCAACACACCCATCTACACACACACACGCGCGCACACGTACACACCCACGCACGCACACACACTCACAGACACGCACACCCACACTCAAGCGCACAAACATACACACATACAAACACGTACGCACACACACACACACACACTCGAGCGCGCGCGCGCACACACACACACATGATCATGATCATCATTGCCATCATCATTATCATCACTACCACCACCACCAAAATCAACACATGAAAACAAATTAAAAGGTGTATAGACAAACTCAAAGTTAATAAAACACCAGGGCCTGACGGTTGGCATCCAAGAATCTTAAGGAAATGAAAAATGAGATTGTTGTTCCATTAGAAATTATTTTCAAGAAATCCATCATATCCGGAGATGTCCCAAGAGAATGGAAGCTAGCTAACGTTACTCCCATATTCAAAAAAGGTGACAAAAAGAAACCAAATAACTATAGGCCTATAAGTTTGACTTCAATCGTAGGAAAAATAATGGAAACTATCATCAGAGATGCTATCGAAAATCATTTAGAAAGTAACCGTTTGATAAATGATAGCCAGCATGGTTTCAGACGGAAACGTTCTTGCGTGACTAACTTACTCGAATTCTACAACACAGTTATCTCGAATTATGACAAAAGAAACAATATAGATTTAATATACCTAGACTTTGCAAAAACTTTTGATACCGTCCCACACGAAAGACTACTTACTAAATTAGCTTTGCATGGAATAAGTGGTAGCCTATTAGGTTGGACTAGTAATTGGTTGAATGGTCGAAAACAGAGAGTTGTTTTAAATGGAAAAACTTCTGGATGGAAAAGTGTTGCAAGTGGAGTTCCTCAGGGTTCCGTTCTTGGGCCACTTCTATTCATAGTATATATAAATGATATAGACCATGGACTAAAATCTACTGTTTCCAAATTTGCTGATGATACAAAACTGTGCGGAGTGGCAAATGATCACTTAAACCAATTAGATATTCTAGAAGATTTAGATCAATTACAGCAATGGTCTGAAAAGTGGCTAATGAAATTTAACACAAGTAAATGCAAGGTAATGCACATAGGTAAAAATAACAGTAAGTACGATTACAAGTTATTTGGAAATTCGTTAACAAAAGTGGATAATGAAAAAGATCTCGGCGTAATTATCAATAACGACCTCAAATAATCCAAGCAGTGTATTTCAGCTTCTGAGAAAGCAAATAAGATTCTGGGACTGATTGCGCGATCTTTTGATTTCAAAAGTCCATCACTCATTAACAAGCTATATAAATCGTTAGTTCGTCCACATTTGGAATATGCTGTTTCCGTATGGTCACCGAATCTCATTAAAGACATTGACAGACTGGAAAAAGTACAACGGCGAGCCACAAAACTGATTCCAAATATCAAAAATAAATCATACGAAAATCGACTAAAACACATGAATATGTTTTCCCTAAAAAAGCGTAGACTCAGAGGTGACTTGATACAGGTCTTTAAGATTTTAAAGGGAATTGACCTCAAAAGTTACAAAATTTTCACATTGAATGAGAATCAGACAAGAAACAATGGTCTCAAACTGTCCGGAAATAGATTCAATTTGGAAGTAGGTAGAAACAACTTTGCCAACCGTGTAGTTAATAAATGGAATAAACTTCCTGCACAGGTAGTGCAATGTAGTTAAGTTCGAAGCTTTAAGAATCATTAAGATAAATACCTAAGTAAGATGCTGTAATTATTATAATTTATCTTATATTATTTGTTTTTGTTTTGTTATCAGTCTGTCTGATTTTCATTTATTATTAGTTATATGTCAATTTATTATTTACTATTTACCTGTTTGTTTATTATTTAACTATACCTATGCATTTATTTATGTATTTTATTTGTTATTTACATTATTATAGTTTTTATTTATTATTTTATTATTAATATTATTTTTTTTTTCGCATCCGACCTAGATATGGATCAAAAGGTCTCCTGTCGGCATGCTCCACCTTTGTAATCCTTTGTAATATATATATATATATATATATATATATATATATATATATATGTATATATATCTATATATATACATATATGTTTATATATATCTTGTCGAAAAAATATATATAGGCATATACATATATATACATGTATACATAAATGTACTTATACATATACATATGTATATACTAGTATAAATGATCAGTAAGTTTTCTTGTATACATGTTCCATTGAAGACCAGAACTTATTCTATATCCACTATCTTCTCAGTGATTTTCTCAATTTTCCCAATGGTTTGTTGGTATCTTGAAGGAAGGCCAAACACAAGGCTTCCGAGATCCATGGTGTTATTACAACGAAAAACATTACACAGATTTAGATTACAATATTTCGGTTGAATGATACAACCATCTTCAGGTAAGTAACAATAAATGTACAGGGCAGGAGTTTAAACAAGAGTAAATGAAGGTACTTGGAGAGGTAGGTAGTAGCTAGGTACTGGACGGGGATGAGGGCTTCGTATCAGCGGGTTGTAGCTGGACATTAGATCACTGTAGCCGGACGTTTGGTCTTTGTTGCCACGCAGCCTCGCTGTGTAGTTGTAAAGTATAACACTCTGTATGAAGCGTCCATTAGTTGAAATGTTTATACATAAAAGGTTTACGAATAAAGACTAACAATTATGTACATAGATAAAATTACGAATGAATACTCAACATACAACATGAATAGTTAAAATTTTATCATACTTAAAAAAAACATACAAATAACAAGTGTATAACTAGCATAACCAAATTTAAATTGTGTAATAGAAAGTGTACGATGAAAAATCTAAACAATTTACATGATACAGGACATAGTCACATTCGTAACTTAACAAGCATTCCTCAACAAACGTACAAACAATTCGAACAAACGTTTTCGGGCGTACGGAAGTGACAAACGTTTCACACATATTTGGAGAGAGAGAGAGAGAGAGAGAGAGAGAGAGAGAGAGAGAGAGAGAGAGAAAGAGAACATACATTATGTATCAAATAGACAAGTCACCCCTTAAAAACTCTGGTACTCTCTGTTTCATACGCGTTCATCTTATATAGAAAACAAAATTATAATTAGGAGTAACTACAATTTACAAGATATTAGAATTCCTAATTCTAGTCTTTAGATAGATAGATAGATAGATAGACTTTATTTGGCAATAAATCAATGTACATGAAGTGCAAATAATGACAAGAACACATAGTTCGAAAAAATAAATGTAAATTGCCGAGGATAACACAAAAAGCATGAACGCTTATTTCCATTGTGGTCCTCATCAGGTTATTTTTCTACATTAAGTCACACGGACAAACATACATAGGGGGTTGAGGGGACCAGAGACACTCATGAGTAATACCAGTCAGTACACATATGACACCTAAACATTGTTATATTTTTGCTAATATTACTGAAATGTTTGTACACGTAGGAACATTGAGTCCAAATATTTGAGCACCATCCAGAAGGAACATTGCATTAAGCAAAGGAACAACAAAATAATGTTAAACTGTAACAAAACAGTATGAGTGAGTACTATATCGGAGTAGTACCATTAATAATATACTGCATTTTTCTACATCTGTATCAACATGTATGAGTGAGTACTATATCAGAGTAGGACCATTAATGATATACTACAATATTCTACATCTGTAACAACATGTAGTTATAGCGAATCCTACACTGCAGCTAGGGTCACCTATTAATTAAATCTAACATTTTACCTGAATCTCAGGACAGAGTGGGCAATTACTATGAGTAATACATTATAACCTGAAGCACCGGAGGTAGGGTACAGGGGACCAGTACTCGAATGAGTAAAACAACAAGGAGAATGAGGAAAAAGGTCAGATCATAACTGTTCTCGGAACCTACCTGAGACATATGCCATATTATGACTGGCAAAACAAAGGTGGAAACCAATTTGTAAACATCAATCATTGTTATGCTGAACTAAACTTCTGAAAAAAGGGGGGAGGGGAGGTCAGAAACAGTTATGAATGAATGCGCATATGGATGGTATTACTCATGGAATCAGGTATCCCTCACTAAGCTAGTAGTACACGAAATCAAGGCTGTTCTCTGTCCATAGCTGAGACATATAGTAACCCTTGACTTTTTTCTTGAAGGTAACCTTGCTATTTGTCTTCTTAATGGACACAGGTAGTGAGTTCCATAGTTGAGCACCTGTGAAGTGAAAACTGTTTTTGGTGAAGGGACCTGCATGAGGTACAATAAGAGACTCTTGACTGTTCCGGGTTCGGTTCTCAGCCGATAATGTAAAATTACAGCTCACATATGAGGGAGCAGAATTATGAATGACATTGTAAACCTGGTTTAGTTTCAGCTGCTGGACACGATATTTTACAGGTAACATTCCTACCTTGCTAAATTCTTCAATACCAATATGACTACGTTGAGGTAGGTTTAGTATGAATCTAATTATCTTATTCTGTGTAACCTGTAGCCGGGACTGGTTTTTTCTGCTCAGACTACTGTACCAAGAGCTACAAGCGTAATCAAAGTGATGTTGTAACAAGGCTGAGACCAGAAGCTTCTTTGTTTCCAGATCAAAATTTCTGGCTTTTCTGTACAAAAATTTGACTTTATGTGAACACTTGGAAACAATCTTATCTGTTATAGCATTCCCTGAGAGGGACTGATCTAAGGGTATTCCAAGATAGGTTACCTCTTGTTTTGACTCCAAGACATTAACCCCACATCTGACCTGTACATTGCTGTGTTTCCTGAGGTTGGGTTTGGATGCGAAGACAATACTTTCCGTTTTACCAAGGTGTAAGGACTTTGTTGATGACATATATTTTCTCTAGATTTATTGAAAGTTGATTGTTGTCGATTTATAGTTTATATATAATGTTATAAAATGCGACAACAATATCAACTTTGGATTTATTACTTTTTCTATTTTTATATAATTTTCTTTGTTATTACCACTATCCTTGATTCCTTTTTTTTTGCAAACATGTAAAAAAAAAAAAAATAATAATAATAGATAAATAAATAAAAAGTAAATGAATGGACAGATAAACAGATAAAAAAGAGTAAAATAACATAGAGTGTTATATTGTTTTAATTTTACTTTGATTTTGCTTCTGATCTTACGATCACTACTGCCCATTTTGTCGAAATTTCTTGGACCAAAAATGCCTCGCCATCATTGCGAAGACGACGCCTTCACATATTTCATTCTGGCTAACACTTGACGATTACGATAATGATGATGATGAAGAGGATGAGGAAAAGGAGGTAGGAAGAAGAAGGAAGGAGGATGGAAAAGGGAGAAAGGAGGATGGAAAAGGGAGGAAGGAGGAAAGAGGAGTGAGGAAGGAAGAAGAAGGAGGAAGGAACAAGAAAAAGGGCGGAGGAAGAAAAAGGAAGTGAAGGAGGAGGAGGATGGAGGAAGAGTGAGGACGAAGAATTAGGAGGAAGAGGTGTCCTTTAGATGAATGGATGGATGAAATGATGGATAGATGGACGGACGGATGAATGAGTGGATGGATGGATGAGTGGATGAGTGGGTGGATGGATGGATGAATGAATGAATGGGTGGATGGATGAATGGATGGATGGATGGGACATAGCATGGGTGGTCTGGTGTTGGAGGCGTCATCCGTCAGCCGGGCCGTCAGCCGGGTCTTGTTGTTCCGAAAGCCATCAATGTCAGCCGAACCTGGTTGCCTTATCAGGTTGACTTTCGACAGACCAGGAGGGGGTGGGTGGGGAGGGGTTGGTGGGGGTGTCAGAAGTCCATCAGCTGAATAAAGTCGCATGGTAGTAGACCAGAAATGTACAAGAGAGAGAGAGAGAGAGAGAGAGAGAGAGAGAGAGAGAGAGAGAGAGAGAGAGAGAGAGAGAGAGAGAGAGAGAGAGAGAGAGAGAGAGAGAGAGAGAGAGAGAGAGAGAGAGAATTGACCTCTGTCGTTTACGATCTCAGGTCGTCCATTGTTTCTTTTTTTTTCCTACTTTTGTCCTTAAAGGAATTTTGGTCTTTTCTTTCGTTATCAAACTTCTACTCTGATCACGGTGGGAAGGGGGCAAATGTGTATTTCTTTTACAAGACATATAATATAGGTCATAAATGAAAGAAAAAATAAGTAGATAAATACATAAATAGGTGAATAATTCAATAAATAACTGAGTAAATAGATGAATAAATTAATGGATAAAGAAATATAAATATAAATACATAAACTAATAGATTAATAAATAAATGATAGAATGTTAGATAAATAAATGCATGAATAGATAGACAAATAAATAAACAAATAAATAAATTAATAGATAGATAAGTAAATGAATAGATAAATCACAAACACTATAGATACATATAGTATATTCGAATGAGAATAATATTAATTACATACATATATGCATATACTTCAAGGGCTTTTTCCCCCTTACAAGGGAGGTAGCCAAAGTCAAAAGGCACAATTCCTCCCTACCATTTCATCCACACCAACTCCACTCCCAATTACCACCCCTCTCTCCCTCCCTCTTTTATAACATTATAACATTAAACATTATAACATAATATTATAACATCATAACATTATAACACTATAACTTTACAACATTATAACATGACATTATAACATCACAACATCATAACATAATTATAACATTAATAATACACAAAAAAGGTGTTGAACTCAATGAAAAGTAAAACGCAGAGCTAAAAAAAAAAAAAAAAAAAAAAAAAAAAAAAAAAAAAAAAAAAAAAAAAAAAAAAAAAAAAAAAAAAAAAAAAAAAAAAAAAAAAAAAAAAAAAAAAAAAAAAAAAAAAAAAGAGAAAATGGTCGCAAAAGTGCCAAAGAAAGGAGACACGATGATAAGATATGTCGAACACAGTTCCAGGGTGGAGTGAAGAACACATTACACCTAGAATAGAACGACAATAACACGAGTTGTAGGTAACCAAAGAGTTGGTATCAGTAGCTATGGATAACGACCCCGAAGTACAAGAAGTGTT
>NC_134779.1:39167175-39189675 GCF_046742065.1 Oratosquilla oratoria | reverse complement strand
CAGCTTGCTAGAAAATATTGAGGAAAACATACACTAAGTATGTTATGATACTTTAGTCAACCAAAGATACCAAAAATTTGTCTATGAGTATTATAGTCTGTGTGCTCTCAGGAGTTCGTTAAGGGTGTGGCGTACATTGTGCCAAATCAACCTTAACAAATGTCTCTCTCTCTTTCTCTCTCTCTCTCTCTCTCTCTTTCTCTCTCTCTCTCCCTCTTTCTCTCTTTTATCTCCTATCTTAGAGCTATTTGTATTTTTTATTCTGTATATAGTAAAGGGAGCTATATAATACTATGAGTATAATTTTTTTGGATTATAATAATGATAACGCACCCCATCCGACCTGTGACACTTCGACGTGGCATTATGGGGGGAAAAGCGCCGTTGCCACGTGTCATAGAATTGATTCAAATCGTTGTTATGACCGTAAAAAGTGATACTCATTGTACAATATAGCTTACTTTACTACATACAGAATATAAAAAAAATCAAATAACACTTAGATGGAAAATAAGAAATAGAGGGGCATTTACTATGGTTGATTTGGTAGATTGGCTAGTAGTAAGCCACGTCGTATGCCACAGACTATAGATTCAAGATGATATAGCTAATGTTGTACAGGAAATTCTAGAATTTTGACGACAAATCTCTGATGTGTAATGTTCCTCGGGGCTAATCCTTGACATACAAAGGATAACAAAGACAGAGCATGCCGACAGGAGACCTTTTGGTCCATAACTAGGTCGGATGCGAAAAAACATGATAATGATAAATAAATAAATAAATAAATAAATAAAATATAATAATATAAATAATAATAAATAAAATAAATAAATAAGTGCATAAATATATTCAAATAATAAACAAACAGGTAAATAGTAAATAATAATAAATTGACAGATAACTAATAACAAATGTGAATCAAACAAATAATAATAAACAAACAAACAAATGATAACAAACAAATAAACAAATAATATAAAATAAATGACAGTCATTACAGCATCTTGCTTAGGTGTTTATCTAAATGATTCTTAAACTTCGAACTAAACTACATTGCACTGCCTCTGCAGGAAGTTTATTCCATTCATTAACTACACGGTTGGCGAAGTTGTTTCTACCCACTTCCAAATTAAATCTATTTCTTGACAGTTTGAGACCATTGTTTCTTGTCAAATTTTCATTCAATGTGAAAATTTTGTCGCTTTTGATGTTGTCAATTCCCTTTAGAATCTTAAAAACCTGTATCAAGTCACCTTTGAGTCTACGCTTTTTTAGGGAAAATTGATTCATATGTTTTAGTCGATTTTCGTATAATTTATTTTTGATAATTGGAATCAGTTTTGTGGCTCACCGTTGTACTTTTTCCAATCTGGCAATGTCTTTAATGATATATTGTATCACGATTTCTTTTACGAATGAAAAAAGGAAGATCAAATGTTGATGATCTTTAGCTATGGTGACATTTCCTTTTAATGATGAAAATGGTCTGTTTTTTCTATATTTTTACAATTATCCCCGTCACCTAGGGAGACTTGGCTTTAGTGGATTACTTTCTACAGTAGAATTGAAAATTCTGACAAAAATAATGAAGAAAAAAGAAAGACAAGGAGAGAGAGAGAGAGAGAGAGAGAGAGAGAGAGAGAGAGAGAGAGAGAGAGAGAGAGAGAGAGAGAGAGAGAAAGAGAGAAGAATGTTCCGGTAAATACTGAACAGTCTTCAGGACACAAACTCCACAGTTCTATCAAGCTATTCAGCATTTCTGCAAGATGCATCTGTATGCAATATCCCTTTTTGCTACAAAATTCGACGACTTTCCATCAGCATCAGCAAAGACGACGACGACGTAACAGCCTCATTCTTGGTTTGACTTAAACTCTTCAGTTCCGTGGCTAGCTGAACAGAGATTGTTGCAGCAAAGATCAGGCAAGGTCATCATATTAAGGCAACAGGGCAGGACGCGCAGTAATGAATTTAAATTGGACAAACTTAGGTTTAAGAAGGAAATAGGCAAGAACTGGTTTACAATCAGTGATTAACGAATGGAATAGACTTAGTAACTATTGGAACTATTGATTGCTTTAAGAGAATACACTGTATTAGATAACTTTATGTATGGGGATAAGTGGTAATAGACATGGAGCTGCCTAGTGTAGGCCTTATGGTCTCTCGCAGTCTCCTTCATTCTTATGTTCTTATCTTGTTCAATGTATTGAGTTCAATAGAGTCTTGACTGTTCAGGATGGGTCCACATGCCTCTGAGCAAGTCAGTTACTCCCATTAACGCCTTTAATACGATGGCGCCTACCTAGGCGCCGTAAGACCCTGATGCCAGCGTGTCTTGATTATATTTTGTAGTTGTAGCCGAGTGACACCCATATTCTGTGAACTGGCTGTGGTTATTGATATTCACAGCGAAAGAGAACGTATAATACAGCTGTTACTTTATACTTTATAAGAAGAGTATTGTGATGCATCATTGTACATCAGGCAGCTGATGCTGCCACGAAAAACTGACTCGTATTGAATAGGCTAAGGTGGAACTTATCCTTGCTGTCGCCAGACTGTTCTGTTCATTTCCGTGACACCCTCTCAGAGGTAAGATGTTTATAGAGTACGTAGTTTACCCAGTACTTCACTTGGTGGCACTTTTTTATGCCTCTATTCTAGTAGGTACCAAGCGGTCTTAGTTATCTCTGCGTCATCCCTGCGGTAGGCAAGAGGTTAACTGGATTTGTTAACTAACTATATGCAGGTTCGAACGCGGTTAACGAATGTAGACCTCGATTAGGGTGCTCTGCCTAATCAGGATTATTTTCCAGAGACACACATGAAGAAGAGGAGATGAAAATCCCACGAAATGATCTATAACGAAAAGAAGTGAGATTCACTTGGGAAAAATAAGAAGAAAAGGGAAACCAAATATACATTTGGCCTCTTCATGTTCCCAACGCTTTCCAAAGAAAGGAAATCATCTGACATAAGACATAATAAAATATGTTAAGGTCATCCTAGTAAAGATATTGGCAGAGACAATGAACCTCAAGACAGTCAAAACTGAATGAAAGCGTTTGGTGTATTGCTAAAGGAAATCTGGATTGTAAGTGCGGGTTTGGAAAACTACGGATAGACTGAGGAGGCGACTTAAGCTGAAAGACAGACAAATGTATTAGTTCTCAGAATCATATAAACATATAACGGGAGGCTACAAGTAGAAAGGAGAGAGAGAGAGAGAGAGAGAGAGAGAGAGAGAGAGAGAGAGAGAGAGAGAGAGAGAGAGAGAGAGAGAGAGAGAGAGAGACATTGACAGATTGGAAAAAGTACAACGGCGAGCCACAAAACTGATTCCAAATATAAAAAATAAAGCATACGGAAATCGACTAAAACATATTAATCTATTTTTCCTAAAAAAGCGTAGACTCAGAGATAACTTGATACAGGGCTTTAAAATTCTAAAGAGAATTAACAACATCAAAAGTGACAAAATTTTCTCACTGAATAAGAATCAGATAAGAAATAATGGTCTCAAACTGTCCGGAAATAGATTCAATTTGGAAGTAGGTAGAAACAACTTTGCCAACCGTGTAGTTAATGAATGGAATAAACTTCCTGCACAGGTAGTGCAATGTAGTTCAGTTCAAAGTTTTAAGAATCATTTAGATAAATACCTAAGTAAGATGCTGTAATGATTATAATTTATCTTATATTATTTGTTTTTGTTTTGTTATCATTTGTCTGTCTGATTTTTATTTATTATTAGTTATATGTCAATTTATTATTATTTACTATTTACCTGTTTGTTTATTATTTAACTATACCTATGCATTTATTTATGTATTTTATTTGTTATTTACATTATCATAGTTTTTATTTATTATTTTATTATTAATATGATTTTTTTTTCGCATCCGACCTAGATATGGATCAAAAGGTCTCCTGTCGGTATGCTCCGCCTTTGTAATCCTTTGTTGAGAGAGAGAGAGAGAGAGAGAGAGAGAGAGGGGGGGGGGAAAATATCAACCGCAAAATAAGGTGAATAAGGGAGAAAAGAACATCATGGAACAAAAAAGAAGTGGAGGTAAAAGAAGATGAAGAAAAATGGGAGAAGGAGGAGAATAATAGAAAGAAGAAGACAAACAAGATGAGAAAGAAGAAATGAAAGAAGACGCAGAAGAAACAAGACGGCTAAGGAGGAGGAGAAAAAGGAGAAGAAGAAAAAGATGAATAATAAGGAGACGAAGATGAAGAAGGACTAGAAGAAGAAAAAGGAGGAGAAAAAGAAGAAGAAGAAGAAGGAAGAGAAGAAAAAGAAGGAGGAGGAGGCGAAGAAGAAGAAGAGGTAGAAGAAGACGAAGAAGAAGGCGGCGAAGAAGCTGAAGGAGAAAAAGAAGAAGAAGAACTAGAAGAAGAAGATGGAGAAGAAGAAGAAGAATGAAGAAGAACCAGAAGAAGAAGAAGGAAGAGAAGAAGAAGGAGGAGGCGAAGAAGAAGAAGATGAAGAAGAAGAATACGAAGAAGAAGAAAACGGCGAAGAAGACGAAGAAGAGGAAGAAGAAGAAGGACTAGAAGAAGGAGAAGAAAAAGAAGAAGGGGGAGGAGGAGGAGGAGGAGGAGAAGGAGGAGGAGGAGAAGAAGGAGGAGAAGAAGGAGGAGAAGAAGGAGGAGGAAGAGGAGAAGAAGAAGAAGGAGGAGGAGGAGGAGGAGGAGAAGAAGAAAAAGAAAGGAACATCACTGTTCGGGTGGGTTATGAGGAGAATGTCTCTGGTACGAGAGGCAGTGAGACACAGGGAACAGACAGGACCCGTGGACCCAGCAGAGGGAAGCGGATAAGCAGGTACTTCGGCTGGCCAGACTGCTAATAGCGGGCAGCAGGCAGCCGTTCAAGGCTGATAAGAGATAAGCGAGTTCTGGCTCTCGCATGTTCGCGTTCTGTAGTAGAGATAAGCCGCGATTTATTGATTGAGTTAACTTCATTGGCGTTCTTAACCCTTAACCTCCTTCCCCTAATCCCGATCTCGTCCCTGGTCGACCTCTCAAAGGGTCTGAAAACCTTCGCTACTGCCCTAACCTCCCTAGTCTTATCTCCCACCCCTAACCTCTACCAGACTCTCTCTTACTCCCTCACTAATCTGAAACCACCCCTACCCTGTCCGACCTCAGCTTGAGGTTCCTCTGAAATGAAAAGACGTTGTTTGACGTTAGTTTGTAAAAATAATCTCTGGAAGTCGTGTGAACGGACAACGGATAATTACTAAAGAAAATAAGAAGAAGAAGAAAGAGGTCCACAGTATTCCACGACCCTGTCACCGTGAAATGAATTGAATATTTTGGCGTTAAAAAATAATAAACAAATAAGTAAATAAATAAAACAAAATAAATAAATAAATAAAAAGTGAGTTCGGTCAAATGTCTGGCGTACCCCTGGGAGTCATCTACCGGTAGTTGGGAGACTTCAACTCCAATTTCGTCTCCTTAATTAACAAGTCCTAACGAGTCCTAACAAGTCCTCACGGATCCTACGGGTCTACCTTTGCAGTATGTAGCCCCTAAACTCTTCAATTCGGAGGGGACCTCTAAGGAAATGAATAAAATCGCTTGGCGGAGATGGAAACTGGCACGGGAGGGGAGGGAAAGACTGAATAATGAACGGAGAAGGTGGAAGATTGATTAAATCAAGTTATTTCATTCATCTCGTAGGCAACCCCCTTCAGTACTAGGTGGCACTTTCCCCATATTGTACCTGCCGTCAGATGATTCTATTCATCTCTGTGACACCCCCGTGAACGCTCTAAGGCGTGTGATGTTTGATGTCTCCTGATCCTCCAACAGCTCCCAGGTTTATGGATTTCTGTTCCCTGCGGTTTCTTTCACCTTGGTTTAAGTACAATATTCCCTTTCATGGATACATTCATGGCTTCTCTCCTATCATCCTTCTTCATCCCAAAACACACACAAAAAAAAAAGAGAAAAAGAAAGAAAAAAAAATCAATCTCTCCTATGACACCTGACCGATGTGGTAGTCGTCGGAGTTTCCAGTAGTCGCAGGATGATCTGTCTTGGTGTACGGTCAACAACATCTTGGTGGATAGTATGAAAAATGCATGACATACATATTTTACTATTTCTTGATTGTTGAAACATTTCCGTAGGGTTAATTGAAATAAGTTTTGGAAGTTATTTTCTACAGGCTGCAAAACACTTCTGGTGTACTAGCACTTAATAACTTAAACTAGCATCGTATAGTTATAGGAAAAAAAATATTATGTTTCACTGAAAGCGACTGACATGAGTATACCCAAATATGGATAAAACTGAATACTAAGTGATCGATATGGTTCGAACCCACTGAAACCGCAAAGATGAATATCATCTAACGTTCACTGGCATTCCAGACTTGGTTCGCGACCCATCCAGACTCGCCCGCTCCTGCCGTTCTCGTGAAACCAACCCTACACTCCACTCCTCCCCCACCCCGTCAGCGTCTCCCTGGTCCCAGGTCGCCGAGCTCACAGAGGCGTTTTTTTCCTTCATAAATCAACGGCCGCTCGCCCTTACGACAAGGACCCCCGTTATTACGCGCCCGGCGCAGTAAATCAAATGCTCCTGATTGGCCGTTCTATGCGCGGCGCCGCCTCCCCATTGGCTCAGATTATCAAAGGAGTGGAAACCAGACTCCCTGTATAACGAGGTGGTATTTGATTAAGATGCCAAGCTTCTCAAGTCAGATCATTGGCGAATTTGCCAAAGTAACGAAGAGACTATTACTACTGGAGGTGAGGGAGGGAGGGGAGGGGGAGGTGGTGGAAGGGGGCGTAGGTGGGGGAGGGAGGGAGGAGGAGTGGGCGTGGGGGGGAGGAGAAGGAGTAGTTAAGGATGGGCGATTCTATTGAGCCAAGGGTCAAGGGAGTGGGGAGGTCCTGGCTGACGGTGGTCTCGTTTTAAAGAGTAAGGACCTGTTCACACCAGCGATTTGAACCGCGCGGAAACCGCGGCGATACAGCATAGTCCAGGCAAAAATGCACGGTAGTGTGTGAATGCCTCAAATGACTTACATTATAATTGACGGTTCGAACAGCTAGTGTAAACACGACAAAAAAAAAAAAAAAAAAAAAAAAAATATATATATATATATACACACATATATACACACATATATATATGTATATATATACATATATATATGTATATATATATAAATAAATATATAGATAAATCAATAAATAAAATACGAAGAAACGGCAAATTTAAACAAACGAGTTGACAACGAAAAATATGAAGACGAGGAAGAAGGAAACGAGAAATCACAAAGACTTTGAAGAAGACGAAGATGAGAACGAAGACTACGAGGAGGAAAAAGGGACGAAGAAACGGATGCAGAAGCCCCTTAAACCTATTCCGAACCTAACAATGCAAATAACCTTTGATCACTGGACATACCATAACTATCTTTACACATTTGTTGTTGTTCTGGATTTTGCTTCACTAGCGCTTCTATCCGTATGGAGAATACGGAGCCGCTGTCGCGTGGTTACAAGCATTAACTATCTGACATTGAAATAGATCAACTCAAACTACACATAGGTAATCAACGGCAGGGTTAATTGGATATTTAGTCATTGATTGCAACTGAACTTTCGGAAACGACTGTGCACTGGTCAGTCAACGAAAGGGTAACAACTCAGGCATATACGCGTAATATATAAATGAAAAAGAAAAACATATCTGTTTGTTTATTTACAGAAAACAAAGGTATCACAGAGCGATAGGTTCGAGTCCTACGCGCGAGGGCCATAAAAATTATCTGATAGATATCGCTGTCCACTAGAGAATTTCTCTCTCTCTCTTTCACATACACGCACACACACACACACACACACATATATATATATATATGTATGTATGGTATATATGGACAGGAGATTTTCTCTTATGCATACTTCATTAAAAGTGATGGCTTATTGTGCATTTATTATTTTCTTAAAGGTATTTTCCATATGCCTTACTATGGATTTGTGTTCCTTTGAAAGGGGGTTTATAACTTCACTATAGATAGTCATGTTTGCTATATCGCGATTTCGGATTCACGACCCTTCTTCAGTATCTTTTAGAGATATTCTCTCTGGTCAGGATAAGAATTGTTCCGGTGAATTATATAATGATATTAGTTTATATACTTATGTTTCCATACTTGCTCTTCACTGGGGGAGGTTACCGGCCACCTGGGAGAGGTTACCTGGCATCTCAGGCAATCTTGAAATGTCACGTGCTAGGGGAAGTTTCCGAGTTCGTGTTGTGACGAAATATCGTGTGCTTGGGATCGTGGCATTTTGTCTCGGACTTGCATTTGTGGAGGTACGTCGCATGCTTGGCTTTGTGGCGGTTTACCTCATGCTTGAGAGGGCCCTAAGGTCATCTGCACAATTAACCATCCCTTTTAATGAAGTATACATACACACACACGCACACACACATACACACACACACGCACACACACATACACACACACACACACACACACACACACACACACACACACATTATATATATATATATATATATATATATATATATTTACACACACACACACACACACACACACACACACATATATATATATATAATTACATTCGTATCTTCTAGTAAGCGTATATGCAATATCAATGTGTATAAACACGTTTGCCAATTAAAAAAGGAGTGTTATTTATCTACTGTGAGTATAAAAAAATAGTTTTTCATGTCCTCTTCCGTCTGTAAAAAACCTACGTCAATCATTCAGCTAATATAACTATTTATGGGCATAGAAATAATAGATTCAAATATCATGGGACAGTTTAAGGTCTGAATTGACCTCTGGTAACACCAAAACGGGACCCGACGAAGATAGCTCTTATTTTGTATACTACATCTATGTAAATACAAAAACACACAAAAAAACGCACACACACATACACGAAAACACACGCACACACAGATAACACGCACATATACTGTATGTATATGTATATGCATTGCATATGTATATGTTTATGTATATACATATATATATATATATATATACATATATATATATATATACGTATATGTATATATATATATATATATATATATATATATATATATATATATATATATGTATATATATATTTTTGCAGAAACCACCGGGAAATTGAAAAAACAGATACCGAACGTTTTCGTCTATTTAGACATTTTCAAAGGTACAAAAAAGCAATATAGAAAGAAACAATAAATACATAAGAAGACAAGGATACTCGGAGAGGTCCCATGTTACATTTTATCACACACAATTTTGTCAATAATAAAATTGTCCAATTTAAATAAACCCAAACTCAAGTTCATGTTATTTCCAAAATTTCTTTTTATAAAACAAGATTCAATAATATTTCTTTCTATAATATTATTACAAGAAGCAATTATTTTAGAATTTCCCCAGTCAATATTATGACCATAATCCCTTTGGTGGACAAATAACCCACTGGACACTTGCCCCGTTCTAATACTATATTTATGTTGGCCTATTCTTTTTTCTAAGCCTTTGCCTGTTTGGCCTATATAAATAAAATCACAATTTTTACATGGTATATTATAAATACATCCTTCTTTACTTCTTGGGGAATTTTTAATTAACAGACTCTTAATGTTGTTATTATTTTTGAATACTATCTGGATACCAAATTTTTCAAAAATGCTAGGAAGATGGATTAAATTCTCGTGGTACGGAATTGTTAGCATATTTTTATAATTAAATGGTTTGACCTGCGACGTATTAAGAAAACATTTCCTGGCTTTGATTTTTGTTTTATCAATAAGATGTTTTGGATATTTTAAATTTTCTCCAATGTCATAGATGAACTGTATTTCTTGATCCAAGAACTCAGGGGAACAAATTCTATAAGCTCTCAGGAACATTGAAGAAAAAACTGACAGCTTGGATTTTTGACTGTGATACGAGTAAAAATGAATGTACGAGAGGACATTGGTCGGCTTCCTGTAAACGTCAAATTTAAAGTATCTTCCACATCGGTAAATATTTACATCTAAAAATGGTAACATATTATTTTCTTCAACCTCTACTGTGAATTTAATGGAATGCACCAAATTATTTAAATCTGACAAAAAAGTATCCAAATATTGATCATTAGGCCAAATGCATAATATGTCGTCAACATACCTGTACCAAACTGCATTAATTGGAAGAATGTTTGGTAATAACTCTCTTTCAAAAAACTCCATATACAAATTGCTAAGAATTGGAGACAGACAGTTCCCCATGGCCATACCAAATGTTTGAGTATAAAAGTTTCCATTAATAGACTCTAAGTTTGAATTTAAGTTTTTATTGTTTCTTTCTGTATTGCTTTTTTGTACCTTTGAAAATGTCTAAATAGACGAAAACGTTCGGTATCTGTTTTTTCAATTTCCCGGTGGTTTCTGCAAAAATATTTTATCACGTGTGTTTTGTGATTTCTTTGCGTATATGTATATGTATATATATACCGGTATGTAACCTGTGAAAGGTTACACCTGTGGCAGGGAACACAAAGCCTCTTTGGACTTTCTTGGTATATTGAAGCGAAAAGATTTACAGTATGGGGCTGTAATCCCCTTCGGGGAGAGTCCCCAGGTACTCCCTATAAGGAAGAGAAATTCTCCGCCTTTTATGGGAGAGTTTAACTGTGTGGCGACGCAGTCGCCGCTTACTGTATGTATATGAATATGCCTATCTTTGCATGTCTGGTGTCGGGTTTATAGTTAGATCATAGTTTTGGGATTTATACAACACTATTTGTGTGTTAGTTGAAGTATTATATGTCTGGTTATTATTAGTGGATGTGCCTTGACATGATGTATGGATTGGAGTTATAATTATGTAGTTTGGTAGGTATAAGGAAATGGTTAATGATCTGTCTGGCGACACTATGTACTTGTTTCGGTAACTTTCCGTTGGGCGTTGGCGTGATGTGTGTTGTATGTTTGAGTCAGGTGTTTACGATTTGGAAATGTGGATGTCAGCAAGATTGGAGGCATTGCAAAAGGCCAGTGCCTGTCGGGCACCTTGCATGCATGTGGATCACGTGTCAGGTATATGATATATCGTAATGGTTAGTAATGGTATATGGATACACGTATATGTATAAGTATATGTGTATGTATAAGTATATGCATATTCATATGTATGTATGTATATGTATGTGTATATGTGTATGTATATGAATATACTTAGGCAGGAGGTCCTCTCTCTGGCAAGAAATGTTGTATATAATAGCATAATGACAACTCACAATTTTCTTACAAACTTCCTCAATACTGCTAACAAGGCGACGTATTTCAAGCGGCAAACTATGTAGAAGGTCAGCAAAGGACATTACAATACTGAGGCAGGGTAGTCAAACTTGTAGATATTTCGGTACCAACGTTTCAAATTACACAATTTCATTTTCAAGGCAGAATGAATACATGAAATGGTCAATGAGTAAATATACAGAAAAGTGTTACATAGAATGAGCTAAGGAAAGGTCACAAACAAATAATAGAGAATAAGCACGAACCTAGGAGAGTTCAGGGAGAGGACAAAAGCTCCTCAGTAAGGACAAATGATCACTCACTTTGTGGGGTGGACAATAGGTCTCCGCGCTGTGGGTAGGAAGAATAGATATTATCAATATGGAAATGTGCAACCATGACTTTTATATACTTTATATGTATATGCGTATGTACATGTATGTGTGTATACACACACACACACATACACTCGGTGGCGCGGTTGGTAGAGTCTCAGACTGTCAGCACGGGGGTGACGGCGGTACCTGGTTCGAATCCTGCCCAGGGCTGAAATTATTTCAGTATCGCTGCGCTTCGAGTTGTTACTCCAACTCTCGTGGGCGGGGAGTTGGGTGTGTGTGTGCGTGTAAGGTCATAGCATTACCCATAGATCGGTCATACGAGCTCTGAGCTCTCTTCCGGGAGGGAAATAGCTGTCGATCACGAATCCAGCACGTGATCCAAAGACCAAGGTGAATACACACATACACAAACACACACATATAAATATATACATATATATATATGTATATATATATGTATATATATTATATATATAATATATATATGTATATATATTATATGTATATATATCATATGTATAATATATATATAGATATATATGTGTATATATATATATATACATATATAAGTATATATATAGACATATACTGTATATATATATATGTATATATATATATATATATATATATATATATATGGCTTAGAATTAAAGTGCCTTGTGGTTTATACAAATGTATCTCTAATCCCTGATACCCATTCACTGTTGTATATATATATATATATATATATATATATGTATATATATATATATATATATATATACATGTGTGTGTATATGTACGTATGAGTGCGTGTGGTGCATTAAAATAAGTCGCAATGTCCTATTCGTTGTTACAACGTTGGTGTGAAAGTTGCATCGCAGCGCGGCGTCGCGTCATCGTGTTTGTGGCACAACGTAGGGGGGGGGGGAGACGAGTCGGCCGTCACCCCTTCTGCACACAGCACCCCACGGATGGTTGGCCCCGCGGCGGACACGGTGCCCTCGTGGTCACGTGAGGGGAGGGGGGAAGGGGAGGAGGGGGAGAAGGAGGGATAGGGGAGGGAGGGGAGGGGGAGAAGAATGACCCAGTTGCCTCGCATGTTTTCGAGTTTCGTACCGAATTTGCAGGAATTTGATGTCGTTTTATCACGGACGCGACACAAATATTTCAACGAAGAAATTCGGAAATTTGGTTCAGATAATTAGTCTCTAGTCCTGTTCAGGTGAGTGTAAAGAATTTTTTGTAATATAGGGATTTCTTTTGGATTTTGTTTAGTTTATATAAGGACGTCAACGATAGGAAGAATGTTCCATTTCTTTTTATTTATTTTTGTTTACAAATTATTACAAAGGCGGAGCATGCCGACAGGAGACCTTTTGATCCATAACTAGGTCGGATGCGAAAAAATATGATAATGATAAATAAATAAAAAGAATAAAAAAAATTATAATAATATGAATAATAATAAATAAAATAAATAAATACATGGGTATAGTTAAATAATAAATAAACAGGTAAATAGTAAATAATAATAAATTGACAGATAATTAATAATAAATGAAAATCAAGCAAATAATAATAAACAAACAGACAAATAATAACAAACAAATAAACAAATAATATAAAATAAATGATAGTCGTTACAGCATCTTACTTAGGTGTTTATCTAAACGAATCTTAAAGCTTCGAACTGAACTACATTGCACTGCCTCTGCAGGAAGTTTATTCCATTCATTAACTACACGGTTGGCGAAGTTGTTTCTACCCACTTCCAAATTAAACCTATTTCCAGGCAGTTTGAGACCATTATTTCTTGTCGGATTCTCATTCAGTGTGAAAATTTTGTCACTTTTGATGTTGTCAATTCCCTTTAGAATCTTAAAGACCTGTGTCAAGTCACCTCTGAGTCTACGCTTTTTTAGGGAAAACAGATTCATGTGTTTTAGTCGATTTTCGTAGGATTTATTTTTGATATTTGGAATCAGTTTTGTGGCTCGCTGTTGTACTTTTCCAATGTGTCAATGTCTTTAATGAAATTCGGTGACCATATGGAAACAGCATATTCCAAATGTGGACGAACTAACGATTTATATAGCTTGTTAATGAGAGATGAGCTTTTGAAATCAAAAGATCGCGCAGTCAGTCCTAGAATCTTATTTGCTTTCTTAGGGGTTGAAATACACTGCTTGGATGATTTGAGCTCGTTACTGATAATTACGCCGAGATCCTTTCCACTATCCACTTTTGTTAACGAATTTCCAAATAATTTGTAATCGTACTTACTGTTATTTTTATCTATGTGCATAACCTTGCATTTACTTGTGTTAAATTTCATTAGCCACTTTTCAGACCATTGCTGTAATTCATCTAAATCCTCTTGAATATCTAATTGATTTAAGTGATCACTTGCCATTCCGCACAGTTTTCTATCATCAGCAAATTTGGAGACAATAGATTTTAGTCCGTGGTTTATATCATTTATATATATTATGAATAGAAGTGGCCCAAGAACGGAACTCTGAGGAGCTCCACTCGTAATATTTTTCCACCTAGAAGTTTTGCCATTTCGATCATTGAACTAATTTCTAGTCCAACTTAATAGGCTACCACTTACTCCGTGTGAAGCTAATTTATTAAGTAGCCTTTCGTGGGGGACGGTATCAAAAGTTTCGCGAAGTCTAGATATATTAAATCTATATTGATTCTTCTGTCATAATTCGAGATGACTGTGTTGTAGAATTCGAGCAAGTTAGTCACGCAAGAACGTTTCCGTCTGAATCCATGCTGGCTATCATCAAACAGTTACTTTCTAAATGATGTTCGACAGCATCTCTGATGATAGTTTCCATCATTTTTCCTGCGATTGATTCTTCGCCACTTCTTCTATAATTCCACATGTTTGATGCAATATCATACCCCAAGGATAGAGGCCCTGGTTAAGACAAAACACCTCACTCTTATTCAGATTAGAGAATCTCCTAATCGTCACCGAAGACCATAGTAACCGTGATTAACTTGAGAAGAACTATTTGAATGGATGAGGCGTTCTTTAAATATTCTATTCTGGTCAAATCGGATGCTGTAGCTGGTCACAATGGGGGAGCATGTGATCGCGAAAGTGGAAATTTAAATATTATTATCTTTCTCGGTCCGTAGTCAACCATCATCAAGGCATTGAAGTGTGACGTGAACCAGCTACCAAAATACCATACTGTGACCTCTGACCTCTCCAATCATAGAAGCATTATACCAGTAGAAGAATCACATAGCACCCGCCCCCCCCCATTTTGCGACACTGAACCCCCCTCCCTTCCTCCTCCTCCTCTCTCTCCACCTCTTCTTTCTCTTTCTCTTCCTCCTCTCTCTCCACCTCTTCTTCCTCCTCCTCTCTCCCCCTACCTCTCTCTTCCTTATTCTCTCTCCCCACCTCTTCTTCCTCTTCCTCCTCCTCCTCTATCCCCACCTCTTCTTCCTCCTCCTCCTCTTTCCCCACCTCTTCTTCCTCTTCCTCCTCCTCCTCTTTCCCCACCTCTTCTTCCTCTTCCTCCTCCTCCTCCTCTCTCCCCACCTCTTCTTCCTCTTCCTCCTCCTCACGTGCTTGTCTTTATCATGTCCTTTCTCTCCTCCTCCTCCTCCTCCTCCCCGGGTCTAGAAAATTCCATGTTCACAAAAATCTCGTCAAGCTGTGGTTGACGTAATGTCGCTCGGTTCGTGTCCAAAATCACAGACTGATACAATCCATGTTGACAAAACAAAACAAACACATAAATAAATAGGTAAACAAAACAAACAAAACAAGATAAGATATGAAAAAATAAAATAAAACAGTCTAGCAGGACATTATCCTAAGACCATCCTAGTTTATCTCTCCTCTTAGACAAAACGTCCTGCACTCGCCTAGATAAACAAAGGTGGCATCGTGTGCAGGCCGTGATTGGTGCGCGTGATTACTGTGATGAATCTGTGACGTCACTTCCGGGAGGAACGTGGGAAATAGCCACGCCCTGCCCTTCCACGTGGATCTTCCGGTGTGACCACAGATACAGGAAACGCGTGTGGAGGAGGTGGAAGAGGAGGAGGAGGAGGAGGAAGAGAATGAGGAAGAGAAGTAGGAGGAAGAAGGAAAGGGAGAGAATGAAGAAGAAGACGGGGAAGAAGAAAAAGAGGAGGAGGAAGAGAAAGAGGAGTAGGAGGAGGAGGAAGAGGAAGAAGAGGAGGAGGAGGAGGAAGAGGAGGGAAGCAGAGAGGAAGGGCGGGTCCCATGGAAGCATGGATGGCGGGGCAGACAGCAAATCTCGGCAGCAGTGCCTCCGAACATCACATATTTGGTTCTGGCTAAAGACGGACGATTTCATTCACCTTTGGGGGGGGAGAATGGGGGTAGGGGGTGAGACTCGGGGCCGTAGGGGGGCTTGGTTGTTCGAATTTCCTTTCAGGCTGGTGTCCATCCCCTTTTTCTGTGTAAAGAATATGAAGGATGTCACTGGTGACTGTGCAAGTATTTGTTAGTATTACATCACGTGTGTTCACGTGCAACCTTGACCTGTTGTGTTACGATATATTAATAAATCGGGCCCTAAGTCTCCCCATAAAAAAAAAAAAAAAAAAAAAATATATATATATATATATATATATATATATATATACATATATATATATATACTCACATATATATGTATACACACACACACACACACACACATATATATATATATACACACACACACACACGCATATATATATATATATATATATATATATATATGTGTGTGTGTGTGTGTGTGTGTGTGTGTGTGTGTGTGTGTGCGTGTGTGCATTTGTATGTATATATATATATATATATATGTATATATATATATATATATATATATATATATATATATATATATATATGTGTGTGTGTGTGTGTGTGTCCCAGTAGCCCTTCCGTACCGGGTGGCACTTTTCTTTTCATCTAATCTGCCGTTAGACTATTGTATTGCCAAAGCACTCCCCCCTCGCACACCACTCTTGTTAGCATTTTTCCCCTTTTCATCATGTCTGCCGCCAGACGATTTTATTTATCTCTGAAAAAACTTTGTTCAAATTATCAGGGACTATTTTAGTTATAAATTTCTGTATTTGCATTTAAGACTTTGTCTTATGTGTCTTTATTTGGTCATAAAATATGACGTTTTATGGTGTTCGTTTTTTATTCTATTAAGTAGAATATTTAGCGGAGTATATGATCTCTACTTGTTTTGCACGAACTATCAAATTTTTTGTTTGCAAAATATATTTCTATAGAAGAAATTCTGTGTGTAAGAGGACTGTGTGTATGTACATGTTCATGCATATGTATATCTATGTATATATATTATATATATATATATATATAAATATATATATTTATATACATATATATATATATATATATATATATATATGTGTGTGTGTGTGTAAGCATATGTATATATGCATATTATATACATATATATATATATATATATACATATATACAGTATATATATATACATATATGTATATGTATACTTATGTGTATATGAATATATATATATATATGTATATATATATATGATAATATATGTTGTGTACATGTATATATGTATAATTATATGTAAATGTATGTATATATACACCTGTTTATATTCATGTACACATACATAATATTTCCATCCCATGATTTGTATGTACATATCTTCATGATTGTAGCAGTAGGTGTGCAGTTGCGACGGTATAGAGTGCATACTAATCAGGGAGGCCCTAATTAGGGATGCAAATCACCTTTCCTCCCTACCTCCCTCTCTCCCTTGGCTCTTCTCCCTCCTTCCCTCCCCCAAACCTCTGTCTCCAGACGATTTTATTCATGAAGTAAAAAAGTTTTCGAATATATTGATCTGATTTATATTCTTATTTGTTTATATATTCATGTGGATCTTTTTAATTGTTAGATATAACGAAGAGTGAGATGCCATAGGTCAACCCTTTCCCACCCATCTTGACCATTGAAAGAAAGTAGTTTATATAAACACACACACACACACACACACACACACACACACATACATATATATATATATACACACACACTTGGGAGGAGGTAATTAGTGGGGTTCCACAAGGATCAATATTGGCTCCAATAATGTTTGCTATCTATGTGAATGACAGACGAGGGTGTGTAATGTTACATAAACTTCTTTGGAGATGATGCAAAATTGTTAAAGAAAGTGAGTACTGAAACGGACTGAGACTCACTACAGAGAGATCTGAACATGGTCTGGGAATGGAGTCAGAAGTGGGAAGTTGACTTCAACATAAAGAAATGTAGCATAATGGAATTTGGCAAAAGTAAAAAATGGATATCAAGAAAAATATAAGATTGGTGAAAAAGAAGTAACGAAAGTGGGATCTGAAAAAGACCAGGGAGCGATCACCACAAAAGACATGTTCCCTGACAAGCATGTAAACAAAATTGTCGGCAAAACATATAACTTGCCAAGATCAATAAAAGTGGCTTATACTTACTTGGATTAAGAAATGGTAAACAAAATATTGGTCAAACTGATATGGCTCAATTGGTGTATGCAGCGGCACTATGGCCACCCAGTAATAAAAATAATATAAAGAAAACTGAGATAATCCAGAGAGCAACTACGAAGATGTCCCCAACACTTTAAAAAATGTCATGTGAAGAAAGATTGATAAAACTAGAACTACAGACTCTGGAACAAAGAAGAGAAAGAGATGACTTGTTGACCATTTACAGAATCATGAAAGGTGTAGAAATCCTTGATAGAGACGAATTACTAAATTGAGATAAGAGAAGCAAAAGAGGACATGGAAACTCAAAAAGGACATTTAGAGGAGACATGAAAATAAAGACAGCTTTCCTCACAGAGTGGTGGATGTTTGGAACATACTAGACAAAACAATAGCGCGTGCAAAAACAATACAAGAATTTAAGATCAAATTACATATGGCGAGATACAGAGACGGGACACCACGAGCGTAGCTCCCCTTCCCGTAAGATACAACTAGGTACAACTAGGTAAATACATACAAATTGATTAACATATATGTATGATACATGAATGATGATACACACACACACACACACACACACACACACACACACACACACACACACACACACACACACACACACACACACACACACACACATATATATATATATATATATATATATATGTATATATATGTATATATATATATATATATATATATATATATATATATATATATATTTATATTCATATACGAGTATATACATATGTAGGTTGGCCTCCATGCATGCACGCATGTGTATGTATACATTTATCCATCCCTGATCCTAGGTCTCTAAAGTGGTTTAAGAGAGAATAACGTATATTGGTGCCGTGGGTGAGTGGGTGGGTGTGGGGAGGGGCGTGGGTTTTTTAATTACGAAGTGGAAGAGATGGCTTTAACCAGCTGGTGGTCCTTCTGGGTGTCAAGCAAATCTCTTATAAGAATCGCATACCATAAAAAAGACAAAAGAAGCCAAAAACGAAATACGCAATATTGACCAAAAGTACCTAACACTGAGCGGGACTGAAAATAATTAGGTTTGAAAAATAAATACAGAAATAGAAGACGACATAGAAAGCATACATACATACATACATGTATACTTTTCTTCTTAGGTTTATTCAAAATGATAGGGGGAGATGATTGTAAGAGACGTCAACTTAAGTCGGATAAGGCTAAATCCTTATGGATTAACATTTTGTCCAATTTAGAAACTAGTGTTCTTTGTGTATCTTTTTAGGTTCTACTAAGTTAGGCACATAATTCCTTACGCGTATTCTCAAACATCTTCTATATCTGATGTAAATTTTTAGTCTATTTGTGTTAGCCTCCTGCCGTCAGGCGATTTTATTAAATTTCACTGCACGCTTCCATTTGACAAGAAAGAAGTTATGTCCTATTTAAGAAATAGGCAAGAACTGGTTTACCAATAGAGTAGTTAACGAAATGAATAGACTCGGTAACCATGTTGTGAGCGGTGAAACAATTTGTCGCTTTAAGAAAAGACGAGATAGTTTTATGGATGCGGGATGAAAGGTGGTATGGGGTATGGAACTACCTAATGTAGGTCTTATGGTCTCTTGCAGTCTCCTTCATTCTTATATTCTTATGTTTATTTCCCTTGGTCGAGGTCGGAGAAACAACGGAAGACTTCGCGAACGCATTCCTCTTGAAGAAGATTTCTCGAGGTCCGTTTCTAAGAAAACCCGATCCCAAACAATGGCCAAGCTCCTGTTGAGCTAAAGACCTGGTTATGGGTTTTTCATTAACTCTGACTTTCACATTGTGGGGATTAGGATTTATTGCTGCACAAACGTGAAGGAGGTAATCTCCTTCAAGGGCGTAAATCACCTACATAATCCCGAGTTGTTAACTTGTGGTTTAAAAATGTCTCACAATAAAATCTAACCCCTTACTGACTGGGTATATCTTTCCTATCTTTTTTCCCTGCCACTTGACTATATTGTTCATTCTTGTAGTAGCTCCTCGGTAACAGGGGGAGTTGGGGCCTTTCTCAATTAATCCCTTCTGTTTACAAGGTGCTACTCCTTTTAATCTACCTACCACAAGTCTACTCCATTCATCCCCGTGGAACACCCTCGGTAACGTAGGGGTAGAGGGACTAAAGTACTTTACGAGCCTCTATCAAAATTATGAAAGACCTGGTCAGAGTTAATACCTGTGTTATTGTCTCCTCCCTCTTTTATAAACATAAAGGCTCCAATTGCACGTAAAGATTTACGCTCCGGATCGCGTCCTGGAAGACTTAATTCTACTTCAAGATTAGGGATCTCGTGTCCGGGGGAAATCTCATCTAGATTCCGAAACTTAATGGCGACCTCGCCAGGATAAGAGAAGTGAAATTGTCGTGGTTCCTCACCAAGTGTCTTCATGGTATTGTAACAGAGTCTGTAGGCGTGTATATGTGCAGTTTGTGTATGTGTGTGTGTGTGTGTGTATGTGTGTGTGTGTGTGTGTGTGTGTGTGTGTGTGTGTGTGTGTGTGTGTGTGTGAGTGTGTGTCTCTGTGTGTGCAAACGCGTGCGAGTGTGAATGTGTGTGTGTGTGTGTGCGTGTGTGTGTGAATGTGTGTGTGTTTGTGTATATGTATGTATGTATGAGTGTATTTATGTGTATGTGTGTGTATGTGCTTGCGTGTGTGTATGCGTGCGTGTGTGTGTTTATTTAGATGAACGACATGGAATGAAGTTATACTCGCAACATCATATATGTGTATGTACATTACAGACTCACACACACACACACACACACACACACACACACACACACACACACACACACACACACATATATATATATATATATGTATATATATATATATATGTATATATATATGTATATATATATATATATATATATATTTGTGTCAATTGACATTTGGAATTAAACTCGTCTGCTGGGACTCGAACCCTCGTCTAGGCGGCTTCCGTCTTATGAGACGAAGACCTTACCAATCACGGCATCCTGATCAGGATGGCGTAATTGGTAAGGTCTTCGTCTTATAAGACGCAAACCGCCTAGGCGAGGGTTCGAGTCCCAGCAGACGAGTTTAATTCCATATATATATATATATATTATACTCATATATACACATACACACATTATATATATATATACACACACACATACATATTTATATATATATATATATATATATATATACGCACGCGCACACAGACACAATGGCACGCACACACACACACACACACACACACTCACACACATATATATATAATTATATATATATATGTACATATACATATTTATATATATATGTATATACATATATATATACATATATGTATATATATATATGTACATTATATATATATATATATATATATATATATACAGTATATATATATATACTGGTGAGAGTGATTGATTCAAGTTAGGTATGTGTGCTGTCGCCATGGTTGTTCAAAGTGTGCATGGGCGGTGTGGTAACGGAGGTAAACGAGTGTTTGGTGTATGTTTGGATTCGTAGGGTGAAAAAATGGAAGGATATAAGAAGGGAACGAGTCGTCACACACACACATTCGTTGAGCACAGGACAGCCCTTCGTCCCTGAAGGTCAATGAAGGGATGGGGATAGTTGGAAAGGTTTCGTCCGTGTACGATGTGGATGTGTGTTTTAATATGACCACCGCCCTTATAAGGGGGGAAGAGCCTTTCGTACACATATTTAACATATAATGGTAACGAGGACGGTGGTGGCGATGATATAGAATATCACTTACACGCTATGGGAGGGCAAATTTCAACTTAAAATGGAGAGTTGAGAAGAAATATTGATTGTCGGGTGGAGAGGGGTCGGGTGGGGGATGAGGGTGGTGGTGGTGGGGAAGGAGAGCCGTGTTTATTTGTTTTTAACGTGATACGGAGCTGGTGCATGCTCAGAGCGAATACAAAAATAAAATAGATAAATAAGTGAATAAATAAGCAAATGAACAAATAAAAACTGTACCGTCCTTTGTCGATTGTAAAATTAATTTAATTCAATTTCTCGTGAGAGTTCTATCAGCCCAATCCTGAGCCGTCCTGGAATACTAAACAAATAAATAAATGATCGATAAACAAAAAACAAAACAAATAAATAATAAGTAAATAAATGAACTTACAAACATAAATAATTTAATAAATAGATAAATGAATAGGTGAATAAATAAAGGAATAGATAAAAATAATACATTGATAAATACATAAATAAACAATTAAACAAACTAGGTAGAATGGGCAAAAAAATGCACATACTTGTAAATGAATAGATCAACAACAGGAATAACAAA
>NC_134779.1:39157175-39162175 GCF_046742065.1 Oratosquilla oratoria | reverse complement strand
GTGTGTAGGAGAAAGCCTATGTATGTACGCATGCACGCGTGTACCATTGAATTTTATCATATTTAAATTTGTCTTTTTGATAAATCATGTAAATACATAATGAGTAAATGAACAAATTAATAGATAAAAAATACAAACACACACACACACAATATATATATATATATATATATATATATATATATTATATATATATATATACATATATATATATATACATATATATATATATATATACATATATATATGTATAATATATATATGATATATATATATACACATACACATATATATATGTATATATATATATATATATATATATATATATATATATATATATAAGAATATCTTTAATGGTAAAAGTTCTTATTTCGATATTCACAGTTCGAAGTTTCACAAGGTGATCTAAGTAAAGTCTTAGGTAAAATATTGACATACCAGTCAATCGGTTACTTTATTTCGCTCTTTGCATTTCACCGTTGAAGCGTTTGTTTATTATATATTTCATTGATCTAATCCGATCTAGCAAGGACTGAAATATATCTTTCAGTTTTCTTTGTCAACGTGAGTCTTTGTTACTTTTGATTTCGATTTTGAATTTCGTTAATCAATGGACGGGGACTTCCGCGTAGAGGGACATTTTTTCTCGTACTACATGTTAATAATAGTAAAAAAAAAAAGAAAAAATTAAATAAAGGTTTATATTCCAATCATCTTACCGTCTACCCTTTGCTGTTTAAATGGAGGTATTTGCCATCTTTGCAGATTTTATTCTGTGTGACAATAAGTGATTCTATTCATCTTAGAACCTTTTTATCTGTGGTTCCCTAGGCGGCTTAGGCTTCTATCTTTTCTTTTGTAACTCATAAAGAGGACACATTGAGGGACATCCCCGGAAAACCTCGACTGCCTCTCACACCTTAGGTCACCACCGCATCTCCTTCGTCAGGAAGTCTTCAGGACAGGAGCAAACGAGCGACTCTGTGGCGCCACATCGACACGTCGATGCGCGGCGGTGATGTAGCTTCCTATAGGTTTTCCTTTATTTAGAGGCGAAGCCGCAAACACGCTCGCCACAGACGCTCGTGTGCGCGGGTTCACCACTAAACAATAGAAACCTATGACAAGCCACATCCCTGCCACACACCGACGCTGCGATTTGGCGCTACAGACTCGCTCGTTTGTTCCCGGCGTCACAGCCCACATTGTCACCCTGGAAGAATTAGGCTAGGATATTTTGCTACCGGAGGAATTACAGACTGATCCATTTCTTCCCCCTTCAGTCTAGAATGTCCCCCCTAAGAAAATCAAGGATATAAGATACACACAATAATTTGTATTGATTTTTTTTAACACATAAGGTGCCATGGTCATTATTTTAACACATAAGGTGCCATGTCTCAGCAGTACATCTACGTCTTGTCTCAGTAGTACATATTCTAATGGTTCTCAGCAGTACATCTATTTCTTGTCTCAGCAGTACACACTGTAATGGTTCTCAGCAGTACATCCATGTCTTGTCTCAGCAGTACATACTCTAATGCTTCTCAGCATTACATATATGTCTTGTCGCAGCAGTACATAACATAACGTAACGTAACGTAACGTAACGTAACGTAATGTAACGTAACCTAACACTAACCTAACCTAACCAACTGCTGCTTGTGAAGTTTATAGAGATGGAGTAGGGGGGCAGTTTAGGCTGGAGGGGGGGATAGTTATCCTAGGATATTTCCTCCTCCTCGGAGTAACTATCCTAGGATACTTTGCCCGGGGGAGGAAATATCCTAAGATACTTTGCCCCCCGGGGGGGAGAAATGAGCGGGGGGACTTTTAGACTGGTACACCGGCTTTACTCATAAGGAGGACACATGAAGGGACATCTCCGGGAAGCCTTAACTGCCTCTGTGACCTTGGGTCACCACCGCATCGTCATCACCAGGAGGTCCGTTGGAGGAGGACGCGCTTGCTTGCTTGCTTGGCGGGAGGGCTTCCTTCCCGTCCACCGGCCGGCGGCTCTGGCCGGGAATGGGCGCGCGCGGGACGCGGCCGAAGCAGATACGGATCGATTCTGCCCCGTGTCAGGGACTCCTTGTTTCGACAGGTCGAGTATTACGACGTCGACGCAAATGAGAGGTTGTACCTTCGTGCCCGGCACCGCTTCCATCAACAACAGCGTTCCATAAGACACAAGCTTAGTCTTAAGTGTTGAGGATCATAATTAAGTCTCCTATTTGAACAACACGTCGAGTACTCAACCACCCCTTCCGTACCATGTGGTACGTTTCCTCATATTATGGGTGTCGTTAAGCGATTTTATTGATCTTCGTGAGATCAACTTGGTGGCAAGGGAGCTATCGACTATTTCGATGACCTCAATCGTCTTTTCAGCTTGTAATTACTTGTAAATAATCTAATTCACAAATAGTGGACGGTGGGGTGGGGGTGAGGTGGGGGGTTTACTATCAGTAGATAGTCGGCTATAAGCAGCGCTTCTATTCTTTGGGATAGTGTGGCAGCAGAGATGTAGAATAATGGAGGTGGTAAAAAAAAATCCTAAAGCAGAGATTAAAAAAAAAAAAAAAAAAAAAAAAAAATCCAACATTCTTCTTTCGGGCCATTGTTAGCCTCAGACCACAAAAATAATAATACTGCATTACTCTGATCCATAGAGGTGTCGTTAAGTCTCTAAATTATTAACGGGTTAACCGATGACTGAATCAAGGTACTTATGACCTTTCGGGTTAGCGAATTTGTCCTGGCTAACGCCATACGATCTTAACCAGCTCTAGAGAAACCATTTCTCGCAAAGGGATTAAAGTCATCTTGGTTAACCTTGACAATAGTGGTGGTTAGTTTAATGAGTTATGAGCATCTAATCATCAATTGCATGACTTTGTTTTTGGCAAACGGGTAAAGATTTTGTTGAGCCAAAAAGGGGCTTCTTGTGTTCATTGGCTTAAACCTTATCCAGAAAATATGTATATTTATTATTTTGATCATTTTATTTTGGCCAACATAAGGAGAATTAATTTAGAATCGAGACACATATTTTCCTCCTCTTCCTCTTCATGGTCAAAGAAAAGTCCCTTCCCAGCCCCCAGCTCCCAGCCCATCATAATCGCCTTTCACCAAAACCAACCAACCATCCTTCTGTCTGTGCGTCCGTCTCTGCCTTGTCCGCGATAAAGGCATGAGCGGGGGCCTGGGGTCTTTCACTTCGCCAAATTTAAAGACTTAATCGCGGCGTTTGACTCGATCCGCGCGGGGCTGTAATTTGCCCGACACAGTACACGAAGGCAGGACCTATCTGATGGCGAAGGCAACCACTTGCTCCTCGTTCCTCCTCCTCCTCCTCCTTTTCTTCCTTTTCCTTCTCCTCTCCCTTCTCCTTCTCCTCTTCCTCTTCTTCCGACAACAATGATCGACTCAATACCTGTTCGTAAGCAAACCTACTTGCACAATACCAAGCCCTACCTCAACAATATACATACATACTGTATATATATATATATATATATATATATATATATATATATATACACATATATATGTGTGTGTGAATGTATGTATATATATATTATATATATACATATATATATACATACGTATTCATATATATATATATATATATATATATATATATATATATATATATACATGATCTACAAAAGGATTCAAACTTTGAGTTGAACTAACTCATGAAGATTCTAGTTAGATTGCTAACTGCCGTCCTCGCCTAATTTTTACAGAGTCCACGAGCGATTCACTTTAGTTATTTACAACGACGAAAGCCCATAAATATTTCGAAACAACATTACCGATTGTCCTAGAGTTGAGATCGGGAGTCTGTGAAAATTAGGCGAGGACGATAGTTAGTAGTCTACCTAGAATCTTCGGGAGTTAGTTCAATTCCAAGTTAGAGTCCTCTTATAGTTCCCATGGCTCAGTCGGTAAGGTATTGGTTTGGCATCAAGCAAAACCTCGGTTCGATTCCCGGACTGACTAGTTGAAATTAGTCGTGGGATTCTCGCTGTTACTAGGGATTCACTTCAGGTGTATATTACACACACACACACACACACATATATATATATATATATATATACTGTATGTGTGTGTGTGTGTGTAACAAAAATGACAGGAAATATGTGAATGATAAATTTACATAAAAAAGTGGACGATAAAAAAAGGAAGACCGAATGTTTTCGTCTGTGAAGACACTTTCACGGAATAAAGAATAAATAATATATGAGCAAAATGCATCAACAAGACAAGGTGTAAGGAAGAGAGGGAAGGGGAAGAGGAAGGGGAAGGCAAGAGGAAGAGGAAGACACACGAAAACGATCCTAACCAGTGTACATGTTGGTGCTCACCAATTCTATTTATTAAGAAAATGTAAAAATCTTATCAGCCCATACTCACGTTTAACCTATCTTAGAAAAAGTCTGTTTGACGAGAATGGATGCAATGGTATTCAACAATCAACAAAAGTATGCTTGATGTGTGTGTGTGTGTGTGTGTGTGTGTGTGTGTGTGTGTGTGTGTGTGTGTGTGTTGGGTGTGTGCATTGCGTGTGTATGCATGTGTCCGTGCGTGTATGTATATTTATGTACTTAATTGTATTCACAAAATTACAGTATATGGGAAAAGAGCAACGTTCGCGGGGTTCTATGTGCGCGCGCACGCGCGTGTGTGTCTGCGTGTGTTTGTGTGTGTATGTGTTTGTGTGTGTGTGCGTTTATGTGTGAGTGTGTGTATGTTTGTGTGTGTGTGTTTGTATGTGTACGTGTGTGTACATGTAAATGCGTGTGTGCTTATATGTACGTGTGTATGCGTATGTGTGTGCATTTATATGTGTGTGTATATGCGTGTGTGTGCGTGTATGTATTTGTGTGTGTGTGCGTGTGTATGTATATGTGTGTATACGTATATGAGCGTGCGTACGTGCGTGTGTGTGTGTGCATGCGTCTGTGTATGTGTGCGTGTATGTGTGTGTG
>NC_134779.1:39144675-39152175 GCF_046742065.1 Oratosquilla oratoria | reverse complement strand
GTTCCTCCTATAGCTTGATGACGGCTTCGGCCGCAGCTACTCAGCGCCTCCTGGCGTATGCCTCTCACCTTAATTTTTTCTCCTTATTTCTCGTATCTACCTACCTCCTCTATCTCTCTTTCTCTCTTTATCACACTCTTTCTCTCATTTCTACTATTTTTGTCTCCTCTCATTCTATCTCTATTCTCCCTACATATTCCTCTTTTATCACCATCCTCTGTTTCTCTCTCTCTCTCTTTTTCTCCTTCTCTCACTCTTTCTATCTCTCTACCCCCAACATATTTTTGCCTTAATTCATTCTGTCTACTTCCCTTCTCTCTACACATTTCTACTTCTCTTTTTTGTATTCTCTCTCTCCTTCTCCCTCCCTCCATCCCTCTCTCTCTCTCTTTCTATCTACCCCTAACATATTTTTACCTTATTATATTCATTCACTCTTTTTCCTTCTTCTCTACATATCACTACTTCATCTTTTGTACTCACTCTCCTTCTCCCCCCCTTCCTCTCTCTCCTCTCCTTCTCCCTCTTCTTTCCAGTGGGTGAGGAGCGGGGGTTGGGGGGGTTTGGGTTGGGGGGGGGGGTTGGGGGGTTGGGGGTCCCTTGGTACCATACTCGGGCCAAGCAGCATTTGGTCATCAACATAAGAAGGGTACTTATGGAGTCAGGCAGGCAATTAGATAAAGAGCCATTCAGATACTCGAATCACTGTTCCAGCTAATGGCCGATTACACCTCTAAATAGCCACGGGAGCAATTGTCCGCGCACGCTTTGATAGGCAAGGAAGCAAGACGGGGATGGGAGGTGGGGAGGAGAAATGTCTTCGGTATTGTCTTGTGATAGTGCTAATATTGATTTCTTGATTAGTCGTTACTCTCGTATGGTTTTGGTGCTAAGGGACATCTAAAGAGGTTTTTAATGTCACACACACACACACACACACACACACACACACACACACACACACACACACACACACACACACACACACACACATATATATATATATGTATACATAAATATTTGTATATATATATATGTATATATATATACATATATATATGTATATATATATGCATACATATATATTTATATATATATGTATACATATATATATATATATGTGTGTGTGTGTATGTGCGTGTATATATATATATATATATATATATATATGTATATATATACATATATATATATGTATACATATATATATAGTGCATATATATATATATATATATATATATATTTATATTTTTATATATATATATATATTTTTTTTTATATATATTTTTAAATCTTTATATATATATATATATATATATATATATATGATGTAAGCGGAATAGGAAACACAGGAGTCTTAGTCTTGATATTATTCCTGACTATTTTCGCAGGTATGTTTTTCCTTTGAAAAAGCATACCTGCGAAACTAGTCATGAATAAACTCATGAATAAGACTCCTGTGTTTCCTATTCCGCTTACATCAACCTGTCAGAATGTCTCAATATATATATATATATATATATATTCATATATATATATATACATATATATATATATATATATATATAAAACTTTGACCCACTCTCGGGGAAAGATAAGCTAAGATACGGAGTGAACCGTATATTTCGACCACTATGATCCTCTTCAGCAGGTATCTCAGCTTATCTTTGTCCGAGAGTGGGTCAAAGTTTTATTCTACTCATGTACTACTACATGTGCTATGTCATTTGATATATATATATATATATATATATATATATATATATATATATATATGTGTGTGTGTGTGTGTGTGTGTGTGTGTGTGTTTGTGTGTGTGTCACCCTGGCTGTTAAATGTATTCATAGATGGAGTGTTGCAAGAGGTAAATGCAAGGGTAGTGGGTCAGGGATTGGAGATTGTTAAAGAAAATGGAGAAAAACGGGAGATAAGCCAGTTGTTGTTTGCTGACGACACTGTTCTTGTTACAGATTCAGAGGAGGGGATAAGGAAGTTAGTGACGGAGTGTGGGAGAGTGTGCGAAAGAAGGAAATTGAAGATAAATGTGGGTAAAAGTAAGGTGATGAGATGTACAAGAGGAGAAAGCGGCAGTAGACTGGAAGTGAGTAATAAGGGAGAGAGACTGGAGGAAGTGGGTAGTTTTAGATATTTGGGTGCGAATGTGGTGGGAAATAGAGGTATGGAGGTGGAGGTAGTATGTGGATTGATAGAAGCGAGTAAATGCCTTGGGGGATTAAAAAGTGTAATGAGAAAAAGACATTTGGGAATGGATGCCAAGGGGAGAGTGTATGAAGGAGTGATTGTGGCCACAGCACTGTACGGGGCAGAAACATGGAACGTAAAAGAGGAAGAGGGGAGGTGTTTGAATGTGTCTGAGATGGGGTGCCTGAGAAGTATGATAGGGGGTTAGTAAGCTGGATAGAGTGAGAAACGAGGAGGTGAGGAGGAGAACGGGGATGGAAAGGGAGTTGGGAGATAGGGTTGATGAAAGAGTATTAGGATGGTTTGGATACATATAAAGAATGTGTGAAGAAAGACTAATATAAGAAGTATGGAAGGCAGATGTGGAAGGAGTGAACATGAGGGGTCGACCTAGGATGAGATGGATGGATGGGGTAAAAGGGACATTGGGAAAGAGGGGAATGTCTGTTGAAGAAGGACGGGAGACAGGGGTGAATGGAGAATGGTTGTGTATGGATGATGCTATGATGCATGAGGTGGAGTGGGTGGGGGTGAGGGAGTATGTATGAGAAACAAATTGACGCAGCCCGAAGGTATATCTCCCCGTCTTCTCCTTTTCTGCTTGAGGGGACGGAAAGGGGGGTCGCCGATTTAATGAAGCGGCCTTGCTGTGGATGTGTTGTGTCTTGTGACACTGCTTCTGACCCAGTGCAGTGGGCGAGATGCAGGGATGACCCGTCATCCAGGAGGTACCAAGATAAAACGGAGGGAAGAGAGTGGAGGGGAGTGGAGTATGTTAGGGATGGAATGGGTGGGAGTGGTTTTATGCCTTTGTTTTTTGGCTGCCTCCCTTATAAGGGGGAAAAAGTCTTTGGTATATATATATACATATATATATATGTATATGTATATATATAAATATACATGTATATATGTATGTGTATATATATATACATATATATATATATATATATATATATCTATATATCTATATATCCAGGATGCCTCTAGGCAACTTTTACTAACGAGCACGAATTCTCCTGTGTTCTTTCTCTTCTCTCCTCCGACACCTGTTTCCGTCACCTACACCTGTCGTCTGCGTTAACACTTGTCCATAAACCTTGTCTTTTTACCTAACACCTGTCCTATATACGAACATCTTTGCTTTTCTTTAACACCTGTCTTTCTCGTCAACATCTGTCCTTCGTCCTAACACCCGTCCTGTTCCTTAACACTTTTTCTTTACACTAACACCTGTCTCTCTCACTAAAACCTGCTTTTTCTCTGAACACTTGTCCTTTTACATGACACTTGATTCTCTCTCATTCTCTAACTTTTCCTTTACCTCTAACTCTTCCTCTACCTCTTCCTCTTCTTCTCCTCTATCTCTTCCTTTGCCCTTTCCTCTTTTTCTTCCATTTCATTTTCTTCTACCTTTTTCTCTTCTTCCTCTGTCTCTACCTCATCTTCTGCCTCTTCCTCTTCCTCTGCGTCTTCCTCAAACTCTTCCTCTTCCTCTTCCTCTACCTCTTCATCTTCTTCTTCCTCTTCCTGTACCTCTTCCTCTTCCTCTGCCTCTGCCCAGACCTCCCGTCTCCCTGGGCAGTGTTTACGTATGTGGTGTTGCTCACGGGGATGGAAGCGAAGAGGACGACGGCGCGGTGGGGGGAAGAGGCCCAGGGGGAAGAGGAGGAGGGAGAGGAGGAGGAGGGGAGGGAGAGGAGGGAGAGGAGGGGAGGAGGAGGAGGGGAGGAAGAGGGGAATCAGGAAAAGGAGGAAGAGGCAGAAGAGGAGGAAGTAGAGGAGGAGGAGGAGTGAGAGGACGAGGGAGAGGAAGAGGAGGAGGAGGAGAAGGAGAAGGTGAAGGAAGAGGAGAAGCAGGAAAAGGAGGAAGAGACAGAAGAGGAGGAGGTAGAGAAAGAGGGGAAGAAAGAGGGGAGGAAGAGGGGGAGGAGGAAAAGTAGGAAGAGAAGGAAGAGGAGGAAAAAGAAGAAGAGAAACAGAAGAAGGAAGAGGAGAAGGATGTGAGGAAGGGCCCTAAGGGTGAGACTTGGAGGTAGGAGAGGAGGATGGGAAGGAGGGGGAAGGAGGAAAGGAAGGAAGAAGAGGAGGAAGAAGATGAGGATAAAGAGAAAGAAGAGAAAGAGGAGGAGGTGGAGATTGAGGAGGTTGAGAAAGAAAAATAGAGGAGAGAGGAAAAATATGAAAAGAGAAAGGAAGAGGAGGAAAGAGAGCAAGAGGAGGAGGAGGAGGAGGAGAAGGAAGAGGAGAAAGAGAAAAAGAAGGAAAACAAGAAAGAGGAAAAGGACGAGAAAAGGAGAAAAAAGAGGAGGAGAAAAAAGAGGAGGAGGAGAATGAGAAAGAAGAGACGGATGAATAAGAAAAGGAAGAAGACAAAGAAGAAAAAGAGAAGAAGTGGGAGAACAATGAAAAAAAGAGAGGTTGGATGGGGTAGGAAGAGAGTAAAGAAGAAGAAGAAGAGAGAGGGGAGGAGGAGGAGTTGGAGGAGAGGGAGGAAAGAGAAATGGTAGGAGAACAGGAGGAAAAGAAGAAAGAGGAGGCGAAGGAGGTGGTGGAGGTAGAGAAGGAGTTGAAGGAGAGGAGGCGGAGGAGGAGAGTGAAGTATAAGAGGAGTTAGGAGAACAGAAGAAAGAGAAAAAATAAGTAGAGGAGGTGAAGAAGGGAAAGAAGACGAGAGTGATGGAGAAGGAGAAGGAGAAGGAGGAAAAGGAGGAGGAGGAGGAAGGGTAGAAGGAGGAGGACGAGGAGGAGGAGAGTGAGGAAAGAGAGGAGTTGGGAGAACAGAAGAAGAAGAAAAAAAGGTGAAGGGGAAGAAAGGAAGGAAAGCGAGGGTGATGGAGGAGAAGGAGGAGAAAGAGGAGGAGGAGGAGAAGGAGGAAGAGAAGAAGAAGAAGAAAGAAGAGAAGGAGGATGAGGAGGAGAAGGAGAAAGAAGAGGAGGAAGAGAAGGAGAAGGATGAGAAAGAGGAGAAAGAGGAGAAGGAGGAAGGGGAGGAGGAGGAAGAGGAGGAGGAGAAGGAGAAAGAGGAGGAGGAAGAGAAGGAGAAGGAGGAGGAGGAGAAAGAGGAGAAGGAGGAAGGGGAGGAGAAGGAAGAGGAGGAGGAGAAGGAAGCGAAGGAGGAGGAGAAGGAGGAGAGGGAGGAGGAGAACGAGAAAGAGGAGGAGGAAGAAAAGAAGAAGGAGGAGGAGAAGGAATCGAAGGAGGAGGAGAAGGAGGAGGAGGAGGAGGAGGAGGAGAAGGAGGAGGAGGAGGAGGAGGAGGAGAAGGAGGAGGAGGAGGAGAGGGGGGAGGAGGAGGAGAGGGGCGTGCCAGAAGGCCCTTAGGACTTCCGAGTCCACTTAACGCAGTCGACCCTCGAGTTCTTGTGGCCGAGCTAAGGCTCTCCCTTTTTTGCTCCAATTGGTCTCCATCCTCTGGTGCGCTGCATGCGATCTCTCCCCGAAGTCACATGGTTCCTGGAAGGCATGAGAAGTCTTCGGCAGGTGCTAGGTAGAGCTAGAGCAGGCTCTAGATAGAGTCTAGAATGAGAATTCTTGGTCTTTGCGCTAGCGCCAAACAGACTGACTCCACACACACACACACACACACACACACACACACACACACACACACACACACACACACACAAAAGAGGAAAATCTGGTAATGTATATTTATTATTCTTAATCAATTCCATACATACTGGACACGAATTCTTAACCTTTGTGTTGACACCAAACACCTTGTCTCCATTTATCCCCCTCCCCCCCAAAAAAAAAAAAAAAAAAAAAATTAGAAGAATCAAAGTGGGAACACTTGGCAATGTATTTCTACTCATCTTCCTTAATTCCATACATACTTACAATAGTTCCTGTTTTTTTGTCCACAGCACTTCCTCCCTTTCTTCCCTCCCCTAACACCCCCCTGGTAATTACTCACGCACCCCCAGGGGACAAACCATTGCTTTGGCCCAAAGTTATGGATCCCAATTACTGTGATCTCGAAGTTTGAATTTTAGTGGAAGCCAAATATGGCACAAGGTTATGTGTTCTGGTTGTGTCTCTCTTTCTCTCTTCTTCACTCTCGCCCTTCCCCCTCCCCCTCTCTCTCTCTATCTCTCTCTCTCTTTTTTTTTTTTTTTTTGACTTCCTGCTCTTCCTTCCGTCTTTCTTTCCAGTTGCACTTCCTCCGTATCTTCGTCTTTCATGGTGTGGGATTTGCTGTCGTTGCTGATAATTTCGTCTTCGTTGTCGCTGTTGTTGTGTCATCGTCGTTGTTGATCTCGTTTTCGTTTTTTCCGCGTTCGTCTTCGTCTTCGTCACTTTCCTTTTCATCTTTTTTTACCATTTCAGTCTTCATCGTTCTCTTTATCTTCCTGGTCGTCTTCGACATTTACGTCTTCGACACTTTCCTCGTCATCATCGTCGTCATCGTCTTCGTCATTTTCCTTTTCATCTTCTTCACCATTTTAGTCTTCATCGTCCTCTTTATCTTCCTGGTCGTCTTTAACTTCGACATCTAAGTCTTCGTCACTTTCCTCTTCATCGTCGTCATCGTCTTCGTCATCGTCTTGGTCGTCATCACTATCATCATCACCATCCCGGTTACCGTCATCTTCTCCGCCCTCTTCCCTAATCCCCGTCTTCGCCTTCCCCTTCGCCTTCTTCAGGAGACACTCTGTGCACGCAACCTATTCGTCCTTCTTCCGCAGGTAACATTTACCCTCATAACGGCCCCGGCCGGTCCGGCTCATTTTTTTTTCGTGAGGTGGACTAAAGTCTCCTTGCTCATACTTGTTGGCCACTGACTGGCAGGCCGTGCCAAAGTATCACTTTAAACTTTATGCTAGTTTAGATTATGTTAGATTAGATTAGAGTAGGTTAGATAAGATTAGGTTAGGATAGGTTAGGTTAGGTTATATCAGATTAAGGTAGATTACATTAGGTTAGGTTAGGATAGGTTAGATTAGATTAAGGTAGGTTAGATTAGGTTTGGTTAGATTAAATTAGATTAAGGTAGGTTAGATTAGATTAGGTTAAGTTAATTTGATTAGGTTAGATTAGGTTAGATTAGATTAAGTGAAGTTAGATTAGGTTAGGTTAGATATGATTAGATTAGGTTAGATTAGGTTGGAGTAGGTTAGACTATGTTATATCAGGTTAGATTAAATTAGATTAGATTCTACATTAACCACACCCTAATACATATCATCATAAACTCCTGCAATTTACAATGGTCAAACATAACGATGTAATTCATAGCAGCTACAAGTTAGGACGAAGAAAATAAGTTTGATGTAACATTAGAAAAAATATGGAA
>NC_134779.1:39132175-39139675 GCF_046742065.1 Oratosquilla oratoria | reverse complement strand
ACGTTAATTAGCTGTGTTTGCGGTGCTTTCGCTGTGTTTTCGGTGTTTGCGGTGATGTTGTTTAGTGGGTGCAATCAGTATGCCACCCAAAAACCACTCCAAATCAACGGATTATTCACATCGACGGACACCGTTACCCCCCTTTTAGTCCGTTAATGGGAGGTAGTACTGTATATATACAATATATATATATATATATACATATATATATATATATATATATATATATATATATATATATATACATATATATATATATATATATATATATATACATACATATATATATGTACAACACTGAATGGGTCCCAGTGAGTAGAGATACATTTTTATCAACCACAATGCACTTTAATTCTAAGCCATCAACATCGGAAGAACCGCGGAGGCACATGCAGATATTGACTTAGACCAATACATCATCAAGAGATCTCTCGATGGTGTATTGGTCTAAGCCAATACGGCACTGGTCACGTGCTCGCCGCGTTGGTTCGAGTCCTCGGGCGTACCACGTTTCAATTTCTGCATGTGCCTCCACGGTTCTTCCAATGTTGATGGCTTAGAATTAAAGTGCATTGTGGTTGATAAAAATGTATATATATATATATATATATGTATACATACATACATACACTTATACACATAGAGTGTGCGGGTCTTTTACTGAACATTGTCAGTCAGCAAGTCTAAGAAAACACCACCACCCGCACCAACACCAGCACCAGCCCCACCATCACCAGCAGCATCCCCCTGTCGGAGGGCCCCGAAGTGGTCCTTCCTGGCTTCCTTCCCCCGTCACGCTTGTCGGCTTCGCTCTCGCCTCCTCGAGTCTCCACCTCTCCCGATCGTTATCCCTTCGCAAACCCTACAGAGGGCTTCAGCCTCTCCCTGAATGGGATTAATTATCTGATCCTCTTAATGGAATAAACAAGATTGTTTTGAGATCAAGAGGGACCGGGGGGGGAGGGGGGAGGGGGAGGCTCGCAACGCCTTTTAAAAGTGAACACCAATCAGAATGTGGACTCTTCGGCTTTTATTTATTTTTTGTCTTCCTCCTCCTCCACCTCCTACTCCTCCTCCTCTTTCTCCCACTTCGCCCACTCTCGTGATTTATACCAATAAGAGTCTCCTGGTGTTTGTTTCTTCTCTACCCATGTCACATCAACGACAAATGGTATCTTTGTTGATTCTATTCTGGTTACTTCCAAACAATTTTATTAAGATTTGAAGATTTTATTGAGACTGAGGGGTTATCATTTTGAATAGCTTTTATTCTGGTTAATGAAAAAAAAAATTCCTCTGCATTTTAAGATCTTAGTATTCATGTTGTTCTCGGTAGGCGAAATTATTTAGCTGATGGAAATTTCCTTCACGGGAAAGTGGTCATGTTTTCTATTTTTATTTATTTTTTTATTTTTATTTTTTAGAAAGGGGGGGGTTATTTCTAACGAACTTAGGGTCTTTTTACGGGAGGGCAATATCTTTTTTGAGGGGATACGGGCAATAAGGACCTTTCTGGATCCTTTGAGTCTTTCTGAGTCAACCAATTTTTTTTTTCAACCAGTGGTCTTCCTGGGCTATGCACTTATTCCGTTTATTTATTGATAATTTTATTTATTTATTATTTATTATAATTTTTTTTAAATCAACAAGGGATTTAATGGGTTGAGTAAGGGCCTTCTCGTGCCGGCCAAGGTCTTTGTGGGGCCAACTAAGGTCCTTTTTGGGGCCAACCAAGGCCTTCTCCTCGGAAATCCTCGATGTCCCAGTGCTTGCTGATAAGAGTCAGGAGCCATAATGGCCACCGTCGCAGACGCAGCCGCCAGCCGCGGCGCCTCAGATGTGGCCGCTCGGCTTATGAGAGAGAGAGAGAGAGAGAGAGAGAGAGAGAGAGAGAGAGAGAGAGAGAGAGAGAGAGAGAGAGAGAGAGAGAGAGAGAGAGAGAGAGAGAGAGAGAGAGAGATGCCACCGACGACTGATGGAGGCACGTGACAGACCTCTCCTGAAGATCGGAGGCCACGCGATCTCGGAGCTGCCACCGTTTGCTCACCTGAAGAAGAAGAAGAAGAAGAAGAGGAGGAGGAGGAGGAGGAGGAGGAGGAGGAGGAGGAGGAGGAGGAGGAGGAGGAGGAGGAGGAGGAGGAGGAGGAGGAAGAAGAATGGAAAAGAATATGGAAAAGAAAATGAAGAAGGAAAAGGATAAGTATGACATTAAGAAGAAAAAGAAGAAGTAAGAGGACATGAAGAAGGAAAAGAAGAAGAAAAAAGAAGAGGATGAGGAAGAAGAAGAAAGAGAAGAGGATGGAAATGAAAATGAAAAAGAAAATGAAGGAGAATAAGAAGGAAGACAGGAAGGGGAAGACGAACAAGAATATAAAGAAGGAAAACAAGGAGGAAGAAGAAAACCAAAGGAATGAAGAAAAATAAAAATAAAAAGAAGAGTAGAAAAAGAAGAAAGAGGAAGAAGGGCATTAGAGAGTAAAGAGGATGATGTAAGGAAAAAATAATAACAATAAGAAGAAAAAAGTTATAATAATAATAATAATAATAATAAAAATGATAATAAAAATGATAATAATAATAATAATAACAATAATAATAATAATGATAATAATAGTAATGATATTATTATTATTATTATTATCATTATTATTATCATCAATAATAATAATAATAATAATAATGATAATAATAATAATGATAATAATAATAATATTATCAATAACAATAATAATATCAATGAAAATGATAATAATAATGATAATAATAATAACAATAACAATAATAATAATAACAATAATAAAATAATACATATACCAAGGGGTTTTCCCCCATTACAAATGAGGTAGCCAAAGTCAAAAGGCATAATTCCACTCCCACCCATTTCATCCCCACACACTCCACTCCCATTCACCATCCCTCCCACCATCTTTTCTTGGCTCCTCCTGGATGACGGGTCACCCCTGCATCTCGCCCACTGCCCTGGGTCAAAAGCAATGCAGCAAGACACAGCACATCCACAGAAAAGCCGCTTCATTTAATCGGCGACACCCCTGTCCGTCCCCTCATGCAGAAAAATAGAAGACGGAGAAAAATTCCTTCGGGCTGCGTCAAAATATAATTCACACATACTCCCTCACCCTTCCATGCATCACAGCATCATCCATACACAACCATTTTCCACTCACCCCTATATTCTGTCTTCTCCCTTCCTTTCTTAAAAGACATTCCCCTCTTTCTCTATGCCCCTTTTTACTCCATCCATCTCATTTCATTCTTGGTCGCCCCCTCATGTTCACTCCTTCCACCTCTGCTTTCCACACTTCTTTTACTAATCTTTCTTCACTCATTCTTTCCATGTCCAAACCGTCTCAATACTCTTTCATCAACCCTATCTCCCAACTCCTCTTTTCATCCCCGTTCTCCTCCTCACCTCATTTCTCACTCTATCCACCCTTGTAACCCCTATCATAATTCTCAGGCACCTTATCCCAAACACATTCAAACTCTTCCTATCTTATGTTCCATGTTTCTGCCCCATACAGTGCTGTTGGAACAATAACTCCTTCATACAATCTCCTCTTAGCATCCAGTAACAAATATCTATTTCTCATTACACTTTTTAATTCCCCAAGGCCTTTACTTGCTTCTCTCACTCTACATTCTATCTCCACATCCACTCCTCCCTTTCCCACCACATTCGCACCCAAGTATCTAAAGCTATCCTCTTCCTCCAGTCTCTCTCCCTTAATACTCATTTCCATTCTGTTGCCATTTTCTCCCCTTGTACATCTCATCATCTTACTTTTACCCACATTTATCTTCAACTATCTTCTTTCGCACACCTTCCGAAACTCCGTCACTAACTTCCTTAACCCCTCTTCTGATCCTGCTGCAAGTACAGTGTCGTCAGCAAACAACAAATGGCTCATCTCCCATTTCCCCCCATTTTCTTTAACCATCTCCAATCACAGGCCCATTAACCTTGCATTTACCTCTCGCGCCGCCTCATCCATGTATAAATTGAACAGCCAAGGCGACATGACACATCCCTGGCGAAGTACTACCTTAACCTCAAACCACTCACTCTCTCCATTTCTAACTCTAACACAGGCTCTATTACTCTCGTAAAAACTATTAACAGCTTTTAACAGCTTTCCTCCTATCCCATATATCTGCAATACCTCTCACAGTGTCTTCCTGTCTACCCTGTCATAATCTTTTTCGAAATCCATAAAAGCCCAAAAATCATCCTTACCTTTTCCTAAACCTTACCACAAAAATCTGATCCAGGCTACCTCTATCTGCCCTAAACTCACACTGTTCCTCACCAATTACTCCCTCTATTCCTCACCTCATCCTCTCAATCAAAACAATGACAATATAGTAATAAGTGGGATAATGACAATAAAAAAGAAGAATAAAAAGAAAAAAGGTAGAAGAAAAATAAAACAATACGAATACGAATAATAAGAAAGAAGTAGAATGAGAATGGAAATGAGAAGAATAAGAAGGACAAATAATGGAAGAAGAAGAGGAAAATTCAAACAAACAAACAAACAACGGCTTTGTCGGCGTCAGTTATGGTTAACACAGATTATGCTAATATATAACTTTTTCTAATTAATTTGTTTCGGTGGCCATTGCAGAAAAATTCTACTGTCTAACGTCCAATACTCGTAACACTAGGCATATGTGTTTTGTGTGTGTGTGTGTGTGTGTGTGTGTGTGTGTGTGTGTGTGTGTGTGTGTGTGTGTGTGTGCGTGTGTGTGTATGTGTGTGTGCGTTTCTGTCTATCTGTGTGTGTGCGCGTGTATGTGCCAATGTATGTGTTTGAGTGTGTTTGTATATGTATGTGCGTGCGTGTGTGTGTGTATGTGTGTGTGTATGTGTGTGTGTGTGTGTGTATGTGTACGTTTCTGTCTATCTTTGTGTGTGCGCGTGTGTGTATGTGCCAATGTATGTGTTTGAGTGTGTTTGTGTATGTGTATCTATATGTGCATGTGTGTGCGTGCATGCGTGTGTGTGTGTTTGTGCGCGCATGTGTGTATGTGCATGTGTATGTGTGTGTTGGTGTGTATGTGTGTGTTGGTGTGTGTGTGTGTGTTGGTGTGTATGTGTGTGTTGGTGTGTATGTGTGTGTTGGTGTGTATGTGTGTGTTGGTGTGTATGTGTGTGTTGGTGTGTATGTGTGTGTTGGTGTGTATGTGTGTGTTGGTGTGTATGTGTGTGTTGGTGTGTATGTGTGTGTTGGTGTGTATGTGTGTGTGTGTGTGTGTGTGTGTGTGTGTGTGTGTGTGTGTGTGTGTGTGTGTGTGTGTGTGTGTGTGTGTGTGTGTGGATGTGTATGTATGTGTGTGTGTATTGGTGTGCGCATGTGTGTGTGTCAGGCCACAGAAATTGTGGCTGGCTTTTGTGTTGGTAGTTCGGTAGTTGGGTAGTTAGCTATACGCATGTCGAGCTAACTCGAGCCTTCCATTACAAAGCTAATGAGGTTAACGCATGTCTTGACCTTCATTGGATGATATCCTCTAATATGAGCCTGAAATGAAGGGAGTGGTCTATGCTAGGTTTCATTCTACTGTCGACCACTGATCACTGAGGGAGCAATTTTGTTGTACTGTAGTCTGCACATCAGTTTTAACGTATGTGTAGGTCCCCTTGACTCTGTAGCCAGGGACACTAGCAGTTCCCTTGTTCACAATGTTGAGGCTTGCTGGTTCCTGCTTCCATAGACGAGAGTCTTTCTGATGGGTTTGGAATAATAATACCGTAGGTGGGTCGTACGATAGCCCATTGGATATCGTCTTGAACTCATGAACATGTAGTCGATAGTTTCGTGTCCCGTGGCCCGCTGCGAGCTTACTACTTTGGTTCCCGACAATTCTGGCCAGGCAGGGAGGCGACCCAATATCGGCCTCTAAAAGCCCAGCTGCTTACCGCAATTGACCGGGCTTTGGCCTACCATGGGTTTCTTGCTTTCCACTAAGTGATAAAGAGAGAATTCCAAAGGTGTGGGAAGATATATAGATAACACACTTGTTAGTATTCACTTTGAGGATCCTGTGGAACTGCAGGATCTAGTGATACACTGATGCATAACTCACAGACAACATCATTGCAAGTGACGCAGAGGCACCAACATTCTTTTCCATTGAACATCCATCGGAAACATAACAATCTTCTCAAAGACGCCGTTTTCCTTGGAAGAGACTCTAAAATGTTATGAAAATTCTTGTGGACACATTTTTCATCTTCAGGCTCATACGTTATGAGTCCCTCTGATTCCAGTCATTCTTTAGTGGTCCGAGAAGAGCCTAAGACTTCTGACTTAGATTAAGGCTAAGATTAAGACTAAGACTAAACTAAACCAAATTAAAATAGAATAGAAAATAAAACAAAACAAAATATAATAGATAAATAAATACAAATAAAATGAAATACAGTATTCATCCTAACACCATATAATTTGTTTCCAACTTAATGTTTTGTCGCATATATACTATTCATCTCACTGGAACATAAGTGTATAGTGACACAACAACCTCTGCAGTCAATTTGCTTCGGGTAGGAGTTCAGCACTTGAGACTGGAAAAAAACCTGGTGTGGGGGGGTAACATACGAGCCTTCCCACTACACTACCCTACACCCCCACCCCCACCTCCACTCACACCCCCAACCGGGTCATTCAGATTCACACAATGTAAAACCATCAATTTGACCATGCGAGGGATGGTATTTTCTTGAGGCGAACCCCCCCCCCCAAAAAAAAAAAAATCCCCAGATGCCCGTGTTCTGCAAAGAAAGATAAAGAACTATGAACAGGAACCTTCTGGGAGATGACAGAAGCTCCACTCCAGTCGGCTCCACACAAGAGGCTTCCACCCACTCAACCGAACGTTTGCACTGGCCCCGCCTTCGACGTCGTTCGTATTCCTTATAAGGCAAGTAAGCGACCCCGAAGGAAACCACAAGAATAGGGAATGCGTCACCTGGAGCCAGCCCATTGGCGACAAGGGAGATGACGTCATCCGCCCAGTAGCCAATCACAGTCACGGGCGAGAAATGCAAGCAGTGCTTACGCGGGGCTGTCGATATTAGGAAGGATTGTTTTGTCTTTGGGGAAATGAAAATTACCCTACGCCAACTAAATTATCTATCTCCCACTACAACAGACTGGGAAGAGGCAACGATGCTAGAAAAGAGCGATAACGAGATTCTAATTAAAACGGCTGGGAATAACGTGCATGACGCTGGCCGCCATGTTGGTTTTCTGTAGTGAACGCAAGACAATGATGGTCATAAAAAGTTGATGAAAAAACGACTTCTCCAGAAGCTTAAAGTTAAAAATCATTTTATCTAAATTCTTTATCTCCTTTCCTCACATTCTACTTCCCATTGCCTCTTCACTTGTAATCCATCGACTTAATTGTACACTTGTCATAAAGAAAGAGTTTCTCAGGATTACAAACGTCGACTTGATTGACATTTATAAAATCGTC
>NC_134779.1:39124675-39127175 GCF_046742065.1 Oratosquilla oratoria | reverse complement strand
TGAATGAAGTGGCCTTGCTGTGGATGTGCTGTGCCTTGCCTCTGACCCAGGGTAGTGGACCAGGTGCAGGGATGACCCGTCATCCAGGAGGTGCCAAGATAGGAGGGAGGGAGGAGGGTGGAGGGGAGTGGAATGTATTTAGGGATGGAATGGGTGGGAATGGTTTTATGCCTTTTTCTTTTTGGCTACCTCCCTTGTAAGGGGGAAAAAGCCTTGGTATATATATATAAGTATGTATGTGTTACCGAGAACCTGCTCCCTTCTTTTACATGTATATATCTATATATATATATATATATAGATATATAGATATATACACATATATATATATATACAGTATATATATGTGTGAGTGTGTGTGTGTGTATGTGTGTTCATGTGTGTGTATATATATGTGTGAGTATGTTTTCGTGTGTGTGAGTGTGTGCATGTGTGTGCATGTGCTTGTGTGTGTGTGTGAGTGTATATGTGAGTGCGTATATGTGTGTGTGTATGTGAATGCGTGCTCGCGTGCGTGTGTGTATATGTGTATGTTTATGTGTGTGTTTGTGTGTTTGTCTCTGTGTGTGTGTGCATATGTGTGTGTGCGTGTTTTCGTGTGTATGCGTGTGTGTGTATATGTCTGTGTATGTGCTTGTGTGTGTGCATGAGTGTATATGTGAATGCGTATATATGTGTGTATGTGAACGCGTGAACGTATGCGTGTGTGTGTATGTGTGTGTGTGTGTATTTGTATGTGTGTGTTTGTGTGTGTGTATGCTCGCGCGCGCGTGGGTGTGTGTATGTGTGTGTGTATTTGTGTGTGTGTTTGTATGCGTATGTGTGTGTAGTTACCTAGTTGTATTTTGTGGGAAGGGGAGCTACGCTCGTGGGGTCCCGCCTTTGTATCTTGCAGTGTCTAGTTTGCTCTTAAACTCATGAATGTTTTTTGTGCACACTATTTTTTTGTCCAGTTTGTTCCAAGTGTCCACCACTCTATGTGGAAAACTGTTTTTCTTCAGACCTCTTCTGTAGCTATGTTTTTTATTTTCTTTTTTTATTTTCTTTCCATGTATGCGCGCACGTGTGCGTATGTGTATGTGCGTGTGAGTGTGTGTGTGTGTGTGTGTGTGTGTGTGTGTGTGTGTGTGTGTGAGTCACCATGGTCTTGGATCACGTGTTGGACTCGTGATCGACAGTTATTAACCTCCCGGATGAGAGCTCAGAGCTCGTATGACGGATCTATGGGTAATACTGTGACCTTACACGGACACACACACCCAACTCCCCGCCCACGAGAGTTGGAGTAACGCCCCGCAGCGCAGCGATACTGAAATTATTTCAGCCCTGAGCGGGAGTCGAACCCGGACCGCCGTAGTGTCAGGAGAGAACTCTAACCGCAGCATCACGAATTGTGTGCGTGTATGTATGCGTGCGCGCGCGCGCGTGTGTGTGTGTGTGTGTGTGTGCGCGCGAGTGTATGTGTGTGTGTATGTGTGTATTATGTGTGTGTGCGTATAGTTGTATGCGCGCGCATGTATATGTATGTATGTGTGTGTGTGTGTGTGTGTGTGTGTGTGTGAGTGCGTATATTTGTTTGTATGCGTGTGTGTATGTGCGTGCGTTGCATGTGTGTGTGTTTTTCTGTGTTCGTTTGTTTATGTGTATGTGTGTGTGTTTGTGATTGTGTGTGTGTGTTTGTGTGTGTGTGTGTGTGTGTGTGTGTGTATGTGTGTGCGTGTGTGTTTGTGCGGGCGGGCACGCATGCATGCCTGAATGCGTGCGTGCTCGTGTGTTTTACTTGCGTGCGTGTATATACTGTATGTGAATGAAAATGAACTTATTTGTTCCCCTTTAAGCAAACAACAATAACCCATTTTAATTATGTACACAATTTTACGATCCTACCATCATTTTCCTCTCCTGACGTTTTCCTAAACTACAAATCACCATTTTTACTCCTGTGCTTATCCGCAAACGCTACCTAGGGTGATTAATGCAAATATGATATTTTCTTTACTGTCGTGTAATACACTGTTTTCGTCTTCTAAAATCACTCATTCAAAGTCCCTCTCTGTATTGAGCAGGCGTTAGAGCAATTTACTCATCGTGTGACAAGGGTGGTTACTAGGTCCCTTTGTCCTTACTAGGAGGTGACCCTGATTTGCGGTTGGTCCGGTGATTTTAGAAACTAGTTACCTAACGAGGCGATGATTACAAGCTTCCTGAGTGACCTGACAAGTTAAAGGTCTTTAAGTGTGAACATAGAGCACGGACAGTCACATAATGCGTTGAATTATGGATGAGGATTTGCTGCTCCTAGACGTGTTCAGAGTTGTCTCTATGTGGAGATGAACATATATGAGCGTAGGACACGCACGTGTACGTACACACATACACAGGCACACAAACACATACACACACAGACTAACACACACACACACACACACACACACACACACACACACACACACACACACACACACACACATATACACACACGCGCGCGCATGAACGATAG
>NC_134779.1:39087175-39119675 GCF_046742065.1 Oratosquilla oratoria | reverse complement strand
TAATAATAAAAAAAGAGAGTAAACAAAAGCAAAGGAGTGACAATATTCGCGAGATGCTGGGACAGTACCTGTTGTAGTGTTAACAACTTGAGAGCGAATTTATGGCGTTGTATTTGTTTACGAACGAGAGTTTTGAAGGAAACTTGACTCATGCGGGATTTTAAAGTGTCGGTCATGAAGAGTCGTTTCGTCGTATTTCTCCTCTGAAGGAAAGAAATATTGTCGTCTGTTACTCTCTTACTTGCAGACCTCTATGCCCTCATGATTAAAGCTTTAGAAACACGAAATATCCTCAGGTGAACCTTGACATACAAGCAAAGGGTCAGCCAAGGACTTTGGTAGAAGCAACCGAAAACTGAAAACCATAACCAAAATGACATTGCCTTCGTGAAACGGGTGTAATCATGTAGTGACTTAGTGATGAGGACAAACACAAGAACAGTTTCCAAAAGTCAGTTGCAAGAACAAACACTCCTCTCCTGACTGGAGACGGACGAGAGAAAATCCCCCCATTGGTGTTTCTGTTACCCTCCCCTTCTGAAAGCTTGTCTCTTGGATGGCGAGAGGAACTACCGTCTAGCCATGGTGGAATTGGTGGAACGAGTTGAAAGTTACAAGGACTCCACCTTCCGGCACATCCACCACCAGCGGAGCCCAGCCGGGAACCACTTCAGCAATTTCAGTCAAAACTCGACGACAGAAATTTCAGAGGTGAGAATTGCCTGCACGCACAGGCGCGATCGAGACCTGTCTCTTTCTGGGCCCATCCACCCCTGGTGAGGCACCGAAGTCAGGGGTTTGGTGGGAGGTAAATGATCAACTCCCTTAGGAGGAGGACAGACTTCGTTCCTCTTTTATTACCCAGAGGAACGAAGTGGCTCCCTTTAGGATTTTTCTTTTTATCCTGGCTGGCGCCATGTGATTTTATTCAGCTCAAAACAGTGCTTTTAAACCTGGGGTATATAAATCCCAAGTGGCCAATGAATTTCCCAAATGGGGCTAGAAACAAAAAACCTAGAGGTAGTTAGTGGATGCTTAGCAATATGAACCAGTGTAGAAGTGGTCTCCGGAAGATTAATAGTGAACAGCAGTACATAAATATGGGTGATACACGAAAAAACAGGTTTGATACACCTGGCGTAGAGGAGTGTTATGGGTCCCAGGGTCTCCTGTTAGCATGCTGGATTACTATAATTCATTGCAACTCACTATAACTTACTGTAACTCATTTTAACTCACTGTAACCACTGATCATTAAGAGGTTAAAGTACCTGTTAACAGTGACCCAGAGACAACCTCTCCAACGCGTTTCTGTTACCTCCCATCCCCCCACCACCACGACCTAATTCTGCCAGACCCCTTCATCACAGATACTACCTTTGCAGATCATGTTCTGTTTAACGCCAGACCATTCCAGTCAGGTGAACGCGAGACCTTGGGGATGAAGGGGTGAAGGTTTTATCAATTAATCACTCGGACAAAGTGGTGTCTCTTGTAGAACCTAAGGTTAATCTTGGACGGTTTAATTTAACTGAGATTAGGACTCCACGTTGAATCTTTTTTATTTTGAAAATCTGTGTGTTGACTTATTTCGAGAAGAATTCTAACTGAATAGGATCAGAGGATAATGATAAAGACCAAACTTATCTTGATTCACTTGTCTTGCATATATTTGTTTTCTTCCATAATATGAAGAACTGTAAACCTAAACTGTAGAAAGTGATGTATATTAATACTTGACTTGGAATAAAGACAATTACTTGTGACAGTAGCTCTCTCAATCCCATCCAGTTCCTCTTCTCATTCATTTGATTCCAGCTTGGGGACGCACGATCATTACTAATTCATGAGACAGACTCCCTCACTCTTTGGCGTTAAGATACGTTGTTTTGACATACGAAAACTGGTAAGCCAATCACCATACGTACTACGCATCATTATCCAGGTCCTTCGGTTTATGCTAAGAGGTAACTATCGAGTTTAATTAACTCAGACCTTGAGGCGCTGAGCTCAACTTTAGCCGACATATTGCCCAATGTACTTGGACAGTCAGAAGGTTGCAGTCGTCAGCGCATACAAGGCTGAAACGACAAGAATGGTCAGCTCCCTTATGTGACCAGTTTGATAGTCCATAGATATCCCAGTATGATAGTCCATAGATATCCCAGTTCATTCGACGCGTTGACTCACTTTGAAGATTTTGCTCTGGCTAAAAATTAAATTATTTCTACTTAATTGGAGGGAGGGCTTATGAGGTTTTCGTTCATTACACTGATAATAGTATTTTTATTCCCTTCGTCGTGCATTCATTTCTTTTGCTACGATAATTCTCGAGTTGAACTATCTTTTGAATGTGAGAATTTGGGAGCAAAAATTTATTCTATACGGGATGGAATCACTGTGTGTGTGTGTGTGTGTGTGTGTGTGTGTGTGTGTGTGTGTGTGTGTGTGTCCACTGGTATTACTCTTGTGTTCGAGTTTACTTCTATGAATGTGACAAATATCGGGTTTGTTTCGATCATGTCTCGCGCGACAAATGGAACCGCCTTCGAATCCATTAGCTACCGGTGCTCTCTAATTGTCATGAACGTCCTAACATATAGGGCAAAGGTGACAATACTTGGTTGCTGCTCATTGTCTCCAAGCGTGAGGTTGGCTTCTTACTGTAACGTAAATCACATAGTCCAGTACTACAAGTAAACCCGATCATAACTCAAAACAGTAAATTGGTTTAACCTAAACCCATTTATTCCACACTGCGTCAAGAATTGCGGTCTTGTGGGGAGATTTTTCAACTTTCAGGAGTGGGCAAAAACTTCCTCATGCTGCTATGCTTACCACAGAAACTTCCCTGACGTTGGGTCAAGTTAGATTAGGTTAAATTAGATGAGCTTAGGTTAGGTTAGCTTAGGTAATGTTAGGTTAGGTAAAATCAGATTATTTTAGATTAGGTTAGGTTAGATTATGTAAGGTCAGGTAAGATTAGGTTGGGTAAGATTAGGTTAGTTAAGGTTAGATTAGATTAGATTAAGTTAAGTTAGTCCAGGTTGAGTTGTGTTGGGGTGTCTGGCTTGGGTTAGGTTAGGTTAGGTAAGGCCAGATTAAGTTTTGTTATGTTAATTGTCATTATGCCACTATTATCATGTTTCCATCGAACTTCTTTTCAAGTGATGATTTATAACTTGTTTATACTAACCTGGCAGAGGTTCTCTTTGTTAGTTGCTGGAAACTTGATTTGATTTCTTCATATTCTGTTTAATTCCGGATTCCCACCATTCCAGAATCCTGTCTTCTTTGTGTGCGAATATCGCCAAAACTGTCACCCTAATGTGAAATGTATATTTTTCTTCTCAAACAAATCTACGCCAAGATTAGGTAAAATGGACTAATAGACATAACAGCGAGAGTACCAGTACTAGTACTAGTACAAGTACTAGTACTGGTATCAGTACCAGTACTAGTACAAGTACCAGTACCAGAGAGTATCAGTTACGTTGAAATACCAGGAACTTTCTTCCTCCTCTAAGGACTACCTCTTCTCTCTCGAGGACAACCATTCCTCCCCTCCTCGAGACCTATTCTTTCTTCCTGGAGGCCCACATTTCTTTCCTTCCTTCCGCCCTCGAGAATAACCCTTCCTCCTTCGAGAACCAACCTTTATCTCTCGAGAACCACCTTTTCTCCCTCTAGAACCATCCCTCCTTTCTCGAGGTCCATCATTCCACCTCGAGAACCACCCTTTGTCCCTCGAGGACAACCCTTTCTCTCTCAAGAACTACTCTTTTTCTCTTAAGACCTACCTTTCCACCTCGAGAACCACCCTTTCTTCCTCGAGGGCAACTCTTTCCATCTCAAGGACCACCCTTTCTTCCTCGAGGACCACCTTTCCACCTCGAGGACCACCCTTTCTTCCTCGAGGATCATTCAACTTTGAGGCCCACCTTTCCACCTCGAGAACCACCCTTTCTTCCTCGAGGACCACTCCATTACGAGGACCCCCCTTTCCTCCTCGAGGCCCACCACTCCATTTCGAGGACCACCCTTTCTTCCTCGAGGCCCACCACTCCATTTCGAGGACCACCCTTTCCTCCTCGAGGGCCACCACTCCAATTCGAGAACCACCCTTTCTTCCTCGAGGCCCACCTCTCCACCTTGAGGACCACCAATGCCTGACCCACTCAATCACTTGTGCTCGTCTGACGCCCGCCCCGCAAGCTACCTGTGTTCATTAGAACGGCTCTCGCTCATTATGGCGTACCTGCGTGGCTTTACAGGTTCCGCAGCCTCTGACGATGATGTACTGAAGACGCATAGTGTCCTTACCCTTGGTCGCATATTCACGACTCTCGTCAAGTGTTTTGAATTTGAAAATAAGACAATTTATCATACAGTATTCTATACTTCCCTATGTCTGCAATTCTAATATTCGTATTCTAGGTTTAATTTCTCTTAGTTCGTCATTCAGCTTCTCAGTATATGATGCAAAGGTGATTTGATGTTTGGAGATTCGGAAAATAAAATATCTTAACCGAAGTCGTTTTTACTCGAATGAACTCAAGTCGCGTATATATGACCGGGGCTGTACTCTCTTCTCCCCAACTTGGGTGATTTTAATGCTTCCTAAGATAACAATCCAATATATCAACATTACATTTTAGTCCTCACTGTGGTGATTTCAATGCTTCTAAAACACCAATCCGAAATACTAGTTTCATATTATCATACCATCTTCCCCAATATGGTGATTTCAATACATTTTAAGACACCAATCCAAATTATAAGCCACAACCCCTACTACTTTCCCCAATATGTTGATTTCAATACATATTAAGATACCAATCCAAAATATTAGCCAACTCTTATTGATTTCCTAATTTCAAATTAGGATACATATCCAAAATGTTTGCTATACATTTATGCCCGTTTTGTTGGACATTCCATCCTGAAACCTACCGAGAGATAGGTAGAGAGATAGGGAGAGGGGGAGAGACAGGAAGAGAAAGAGAGCAAGAGATAGGGAGAGGAAGAGAGAGAGAGGGGGGAGAGAAGGAGGGAGGGAGAGAGACAGAGAGGGGGTTGAAAAGGAGGGAGGGAGAGAGAGAGAGAAAGAGTGGGTGAGAGAAGGAGGGAGGGAGGGAGAGAGATAGAGAGGGAGAGAGAGCGGGTGAGAGAAGAGAGAGAGAGAGAGAGAGGGAGGGGAGAGAAGGAGGGAGAGAGACAGAGAGAGATAGAAGGAGGGAGAGAGAGAGAAACAGACAGAGAGAGATGGAGGGAGAGATAGATAAATGGATAGAGGGAACTGTGGGCATAAATCCAGGTTATACTAATTTGTCGTCAGGTGATTCTATTCAGCTGAGGCGAGGGGTTCCCTGGAACGTAAACAAGACCCGTCACCTTTGCCCTATGTGCACGCCAATGCGCGTGGGAAGCACGTGTGCTACGGCGGCCTGTGAAGCCCGAAGAGAAATGATCATCGTAGTCATATGTTCAAACACTTGCCACCGGTAGCCTACTTAAAAAAAAAAAAAAAAAAAAAAAAAAAAATTAAAAAAAAATATATATATATATATATATATATTATATAAATTTTTGTTTATATATAAATATATATATATATATATATATATATATATATATACAAATAGATAGGTAAATAAAATAAAAGTTTTGTCCCTCTTTCCTTCCATAATATCTTTCTCTTTCTCCTCCTCCCTCGCTCTCTTCCTCTCTCTCTCTCTTGCTCTCTCTCTCATCCGCACCCCGATAACAAGGTAACGCAAATTAAAGGGAGCTGAACACGTAACATTTATGCACTGCATACTCTACGGAATCATTACTCCCTTACGGTTAAGAGTTACGTAGCTTATTTTTTTCACGATAAGAGAATAATTCTCAGGGAAAAGAGTAGTGCTTATCTAATCGGAGCTGAAATTGAGCTCTGTTCTAACATCTATTTACAACAGCGCTCAAACTAATCATGTCTCCTTACAAATACTTGAGAAACACAGAAGCACACACACACACACACACACACACACACACACACACACACACACACACACACACACACACACACATATATATATATATATATGTGTATATATATATACATATATATATACATATATGTATGCAAATACATATATACATAGATACATGTATACATATATTCATTTATACATATACACAGATATACATACATATATATACATATATACATACATGAATATATGAATATATATACGAGTATATACCCATATATACATACATACATGCATACGAATTTTACACTAAAAACTATCGAGCCGTATGATAAAAGGTTTGCATTATCATGAGATATTTTAAGATGGTAGTCTTAAGAAACCATTTCTCCAACCCTGACGTCAGTGAGTAGAATAAACTTCATACTGAAGCGTTCACATGTAGCACTGATCGAAGTCTTCAGATGCGGCTGGATAAGCACCTGAGCTATTTGTTGTATTGTTGTCCAGTAAGTGATTATATTTGCTACCCCCCCGTGTAAGGGGGAAAAAGCCTTTGGTATATGTACAGTATGTTATTTTATTCGCCTGTCTGGTTGTATGTTTGCATGTTTTTATCTATTTATCTATTTATTTATTTATTTATGTACTTGTTTATTTATTCAATTCATTTATTCCTCTATTTATTTATCCATCTTTCCATTTATTGATCTATTCATTTATATATTTATTTAGTCATTCATTCGTTCATTCATTTTTATTGATACTCATTTGTCCGTTTGTATATTTATCTGTTTGTTTTATTTGTCTATCTATGTAAATATCTATTTATTTATATAATAAATAATTTGTCTATTTATTTATCTATATTTATTCATTCATTCATCTATTCATCTATTAATGTATTTAGCTTTTTATTCATATCTATTTATTCATCTACCTATTAATATATATATTTATTCATTAAAGTATTTATTCACTTATTTGTTTATTGGTACATTTACATATTCATATACTTTATTAATTTATTTTTTGCAATTGGCCTCTTTATGGACTTAGAGGTCACAGGTCAGTATATTGTTTCCTTGTAATCTATGAACTATTTGCTACTAGGACCAGGAGTATTGATCACAAAACAAGATCAAGGCAACTAACAAGATTAATCTTAGTTATTAGTAACTAAAGTAATTGATTACCAATGTACAGACTACAAGAATTAAAATATTTTTTGTGAAGTCCTATTGTGTGTATGTGTGTGTGTGTGTGTGTGTGTGTGTGTGTGTGTGTGTGTGTGTGTGTGTGTGTGTGTGTGTGTGTGTTTTAGTGTGTGCGCGTGTATGTGTGTGTGCGCGAGCGTGTATGTGTGTTTGTGTGTGTGTGTGTGTTTGTGTGTGTGTGAGTGTGTTTCACAATGATTCTGGATCACGTGCTTGACTCGTGATAGACATTATTCTCACGGATGAAGCTCTGGATAATGCTGTGATATTACACACATATACCTCTAACGCCTTGCCCACCAGAGCCGGAATGCCAGTTTGTAGTGTTATGATACTTTTCAACCCTGGGTTGGGACTCAAACTCAGAGCGTTGAATTTGCAGTCGGGCGCGTTATCACTACTCCTGTAAGCTGTGATTCACCATGGTCTTGAATCACGTGTTGGACTCGTGATCGACAGCTACTACCCTCCCGGATGCGAGCTCAGAGTTCATGTAGGACCGATTTATGAGTAATGCTGTGACCTGACACACACACAACTCTCCGCCCACGAGAGTTGGTATAATGGCTCGCATCGCAGCGATACTGAAATTATTTCAGCCCTGGGCGGGATGCGAACCCGGACCGCTGTAGTGGCGGTCGCAATCGCTACCACTGCACCGTCAAGTCGTGTGTGTGTGTGTGTGTGTGTGAGGGAGAGAGACAGACAGACAGACAGACAGACAGACAGATAGAGAGAGAGATTCTTCAACGAATAGAGTGGTCTTGATAGATGAATCCAAGGGTTGTGAGTTGATGATAGACTGGACTAAACAGACTCCGACTGATTGAAAACAACTCAACGTTGAACAGATTTTGTTTATCATATCAAAGGGCGACTTGAGATCTGAGTTCGATTCCCGATAAGACAAATGTACAGTCGTCCACACAAGCGATGCAAATCTGAATGTTTCGGTTATTAAAGTTTTTATACCGGGAGTGTTTAATTTTATTCATTTAACTAAATAAAATCGTCTGACACAATGTAATAGCGAATAAAAATTTCCCTCACCCATACATTGATTATAAATTCAATCAATTTTTTTTTATCTACTCATTGATTATATCTAAATAGTATCAACACATACGAAAACCTTTATGACTTCTTACTTGTCTTCCATAGGATATCGCTCACTGATCGATACACTATGATCACTGTTGCGTCACCTGCGCGGCCAACTGGATCTCCTATTACTCGCGCGCTTTATGGATTGCTATTGGTGAGCTCCAACTCGGTCCTTCCGTAAGTCTTCTTTCGAAGTCTATACTTCGAGACCACGAGAGAGGATCATCGTTGTTTTCATTTAAGTCTTCCTAACGAGGTCGTAAACTCGTTTAGTTTTGTGGTTTATGATATAGTTTTAACCCAGTTTTAATCTCGTCGTTCACCGTGTTGGTGCAGTCGAGGTAAACAGATGCCAAGTATAAGAAACAAATAAAACGAAAAAAAAAAGACTTAATCGTTCTTTTGATATTTTGAGGATTGTGAAGTGAAGACTATTTCTAATAATCACCTGAAATCTGGAGCAGTAATCTGTACAATGCGCCACTTACAGTGGGAGCTTTTGTACTCAAGATTATCTAAGGAGACTTTTCCTTCGGCTGAATAAAATCGCGTGGCGGCAAATAGAATAAAATTAATGGTAGTGTGACGTAGCGAAAAGTTAATGAAGGATTTATTTTCGACAAAAGGGGAGAGAAAGAGAGAGAGAGAGAGAGAGAGAGAGAGAGAGAGAGAGATAGAGACCAAATATGCAAGTCATTCAGATACACAAAGCTTAACCGCGGGAACAGTCCGACAAGCTCCAATTATCTTTTTTACCAGTACGAATACTAATACTTTACTAATACTAACACCACTCCCAAAGTCAACATTCCTCTTCTAAGTACAGAACTATACATAATCCCAACCCGTTACTTAGTAAAGATTATATCACGAACGCTCAAAAGTGACAGACACAGAGAGACAGAAAAAAGACAGACAGGACAGACCGACCAAAAGACGACGGGCAGAGACGCACACATACGCACATGGGTGTACACAGGTACACACACACCCTCAGACGTCCTTCTTAAGATAAACTTAGAGAAGGCTAGCCACAGAAGTTCTAACTCTTGACCTTTTGAGTATTATAGAACGTGTACAATACCGTAGATTCTCTGTTTTCTCTATCTAACTTCGCTCGTCACTGATTAAGGTATTCAAGTGGGTCAAAGGTTTTAACAAAGGTGATGCAGGCAAGGTCATCGTATTATTAAGACGGAAAGGCAGGACTCGTAGTAATGGGTTTAAGTTGGACAAAGTTAAGCTTAAGAAGGAAGTAGGCAAGAACTGGTTTACCATCAGAGTAGTTAAGGAATGGAATAAACTTAGTAATCATGTACAAGGCGCTGAAACAATAATTGTTTGTTTTAAGTTAGATGAGACAACTTTATGGATAGAGATGGAAGGTGGTCAGGGACCTGGAACTTCCTAGTGTAGGCCTTATGGTCTCCTGTAGTTCCTTCCATTCTTGTGTTCTCATGTTCTCGTTAACAGCCTTCTCACAAAGCTTTTTCTCTCCTTCAACTGCCCTCAAGTCTTCTTATTATAACAACTGTTTTTGACAGATTCTTTACTGTTGTTTATTTATACCTATTTGACGAAGAGTTATTAAAGAACAAAAATAATAACCAACAAAAAAAAAAAACTGAAAAAAGTTAACTCAAGGAAACTAAAAACTGGTATTAGTTTTATTTTATGTCAGAAACTATCAAAACAGTTTCACTACGTTTTATATTTCAGCGTTTACTCTAACTGCCGCCAGACGATTTTATTAAGCTTATGAAAACAACTCCAACAGCCAGATGCTTAACTCCTTTCTTACCGGGTGGTCCTTATCCTTTAACTTTACCTGACGTCAGTCGATTTCATTCATCACTGTTGCAGGACCACCAAGTGCTCATATAAATGTTCAAGACTGCTTAGTTACTTAATATCTCGCGGGGTTATGTTCAGAGTACAGTGGTGTTGGTGAACATAAACTAGAATAGGTAAGTGTGATGACTGCAGCAGTGTCACTAACAATGATGATGATGATGATGAGGTGATAATGAGACTGAATGGTGAATGTGAAAAGGGACAAAAGGAAAGGAAAATTGTGATGACTATATATATATATATATATATATATATATATACATGTATACATATGCATATATATATGTATATATGTATGTATATACACACACACACACACACACACACACACACACATATATATATATATATATATATATATATATATGTATATAAATATATGTATATATATATATACATATATATGCATATACATATATACAAACACACACACACACAGAAACATATGTATATATAAAATATATATATATATATATATATATATATATATATATATATATATATATATATATATGCCATGTGATTCATCCTTCTAACAAGGGAGGTAGCGAAGTCAAAGACACGTACCTACTCACTCCTATTTTGCTCCTGTCAACCTCCCTTTCCCCACTCTCATCATACCTCCTATTGGACTACGGGTCATCATCTGTATGTCGCCCACTACCCTTAGTCAGAACCGATGCAGCAAGACACACATCATTCACAGCAAGGCTGCTCTACTTAATCGGTGACACTCCCCTCTCCGTCCACTCCAACAGAAAAAGAGAAGACGGGGAGAAATCCCTTCGGGCTGCGTCAAAATATCATTCACACATGAGCACCCCCTCCCTTCCTTTCCTTGCATAACATTATCATCTACACACAGTCACTCTCCACTTATCCCAGTCTCCTGCCTTCTCCCTTCCTTGCTCAACAGACATTCCCCTCTTTCTCAACGCCCCCTTCACCCCATCCATCCACCTCATCCTCGGTCGTTCCCTGAAGTTCACTACTTCCACCTCTGCCTTCCACACTTCTTTTACTAATCTCTCACCACTCATTCTTTATATATATATATATATATATATATATATATATATACATATATTCCCGGTGGTTATATGAATGGTTGTGTCAATGGTAAAGGTGCTACTTATGACGCCAATGGTGGTAGCAAAGTGTGTGTATGTGTGTGTAGGTTTTCTTTGTGTGTATGTGTGTGTATATGTACTTCGACCATGGAAACAATTTCATTTGTAAACGATCAGTACTCTGTTATCTATATGGAAGTTTTAATCTTTTATCTCCATTCACAGTCCAATTCGAGCTTCAAAGTACTTAAAACATCTCACTTCTTCATGGTCTAGTCGTTATCTTTATATGGGAAATAATTCTTATAAACGAGCCTTCTCTCTCCCTCTCCCTCTCTCCATTTCTCTCTCTCTCTATCTTTTCTTTTTCTCTCACTCTCTCTCTTTCCCTCTTTCTCTCGCTCCCTCTCTCTCTCACTCTCTTTCTCTCTTTTTCTCTCGCTCTCTCTCTGTCTACGAACCAAAGCGCTTTTGGAGTATCATGCTTCAGGAAAGAGAATCAGGACAAGAGAATCCGTTGCCATAAAACACCTTCAGATACGAGATCGTACCCCTTTTCGGACGAAGAAGCCGCTGTTTCTTACCAGCAGCAATCATTATAACTTCGCTTTTATTGCGGGAGGTCGGAGGTGGTTCGAGAGCGGCTCTTTACGTCCAGCTTTTGTCGATTGTCTTGTGTTAATGAGGCGTCGTTAGTGATGTCACCATTGCTGAATGTTTGTGCGTCCTTGCTGACAAGGCAGCGGGGGAGAATCTCGCGTCTCGAGTAAAAGTTGTCAGACAAATGTTGGCAATGTTTTACAACCCGGAGGCCTGGCGAGTGAGTTGTTGTTGTTCTTCTTCTTGTTGTCAGGCGGTCCCACAAGTAATTACCAACAAACCTGTTTAGTGTCGGACAACACTACCGCTCCCCTGACCTGCTAATCGCTAGGATACGAACTGGCGTGTCTTCATGATGTACTTGTTTGGATCCTCTCCGAGAGTATAGTCATTATGTTGTTTCACATATCTCTTATTGTCTGAATATATGTATGCGCACACACACACGCACGTGTACATACATTCATACATACACGCACGCACACAGACATATATATATATATATATATATATATATATATATATATATATATATGTGTGTGTGTGTTTGTGTATGTATATACATATATTTACACACACACACACACACACACACACACACACACACACACACACACACACACAGTATATATGGGGAGAAAACCATCTAGCATACAAACTTTGTTGAAGTCTACAGCATGTAGAGCATTATTTGATTTGTATGAAGGTCTCTCAACATTTCTAATGGGAATATAATATCTAGTATTCAGGGTATTTATAACTCCCCTAAAATTCATTTTGTCACTTGAGACGTTTTTGAACTCAGACACTGATCACCTTCAAGTGGAAAAAGCGAGACAGAGCGCATTAGTTGACTTGTTAAAAAAAAAGCTAATGGGAAAGGCGTTTTACAAAATTTTGTTTTCCGTGGCCTCTTGAGTGGGTAAATACATAGCTATCGAGTTCTGAAGAAGAGTGGCCATAGAAATAAAAAAAAAAAAATGTCCTAATAAGACGAAAACACTCGTCCTTAGTTCATCATTTCTCTTGTGGTTAATCTGCGTTTTAGAATCACGCGTTTATGTCATTTGTGCTGCAAGAAAAGAAATATTGATAAGATGGAGAGTTTTGGACTCTGCTTTGTTCAGGAGTTGGGCGAGTCACTCCTAACGCGTGATGCGTACTCCATACATGGTTGAATAAATCCCTTATAGAGGGACACCAACTGAGGAGGAGTTCCATCAATAGTTGAGGCATGAGGCTTCCAGTTGATTGAGGGATAGACCAACAATCATCTGTTGGTAGGAAGGAACAAGTAAGAACATAAGAATGGAGGAGACTGCAAGAGGCCATAAGTCCTATACTAGGTAGTTCCAGGTCCCTTGCCACCTGTCACTCCTATCCATAAAGTCATCTAATCTCTTAAAACAACCAATTGCTTTAGTGTTCAATACCTGGTTTTTAAATCTGTTCCATTTGTTAACCACTCTCTTGGTAAACCGGTTCTTGTCTATTTTCTTCTTAAATCTAGATTTGTACAATTTTAAATCCATTACTATGAGTCCTGCCCTGCTATCTTAATATGATGACCTTGCCTGCACCACCTTTGTTAAAGCCCCTGACCTATTTGAGTACCTCTATTAGACCACCTCGCACTCTTCGTCTTTCCAGAGAGTGTAAGCTGAGGTGGGAAAGTCTTGGTGGAGTTGCAAGACTTTAGGTTTCCTGCGTTGTGGGTTCGAATCCCACACTCCTCTCCAATCCCCAGCTGTGACTCTTACTATTCGCTTAGTTGTGAGTTCGAGTCCCGCATTCCTCTCCGATTACTGGCTGTGACTATTATCATTCGCTCCGTTGTGGGTTCGAATCCCGCACATCTTTCCGATTCCCAGCAATAACCATTACCTGCCCCAAAATTCCTTTACGGTAAAGGTGACGGCTTTGGCAGCAGCCACTCAGCGCCTCTTGGCGTAGGCTCCTCACTTCCTCTTCAATCAGATATGATAGAGAGGTCAGAAGTCAGCTATCATTCTATTCTAGAACTAAGCTAATGGAGCTCAGTTTGAAGAGAAAGTCAAGAGAATAAATCATAAGCAATATCGAGCTGTGTTATCAGGATTGCATACGTGAAAACGCGCGATTAAGTAAGTTCCTAATAAATAAGAGAAAAAGAGCAGGTGACAGAACAGAACCTTATGAGACACTAGTGACTATAGCAGGTGGGTGGGGCGGGTAACCTTTTTATATGTGGGTGCCAAAATCAGCCAAATCATTGATACAAAATTTTTCTCGCGCGCCACCGTAGTAAAATCATAGGCCTACATACGAGCATAGGATCCCTCCCTTCACCTCCCATAAGAGCCTCAATCCGCCACCCAGCGCAATATGTGGTTACCAGTGGTCATACAAAAGAAGTTGGAGATTTATTAGTTTTTTGTTTCAAAGTGAGCTCTGGGTTTCACGTGACGGAAAAAAGTCGTTAATGTGACAGGTTTTGATCGCGTGCCAAGGGTTACCCATCCCTGGGTTATAGGTATGGGAGAAGAGCAGTGACAATCTATAATAGCAGTTATAGAACGTTCAGAATGAATATAGGATATGAAGGAGCAGCGGAAGAGACAAGTACATGAGACTAGCTTAAGAATAAAGATTTATACCAAACTCAATTAAATGCTATTGATGTGTATGTATATGTGTGCGTGCGTCTGCACTTCTTGATACTTGACAACTGATCTACAATTTCTTTCTTGCAGATGTGGCAAGACATCGAAACTCTTCTTATGACTGAAGGCAGCCAAGCAGTCGTGGTTCAGTCGCCACCGCCAGCCCCCCAGCCTCCCCCTCCACCTCCTCCTCCTCCCCCTCTCCACCAGTACGCTCACACGGTCTCCCCGTCAGACACTTCACCACCCGTCTTCCACCCACCTCCACCTCCGCCTCCCCCTCCACCGTTACCCCCGCCGTCGTCAGTTGTCGCCCATGTTTCCCCCAGCTCCCTCCCTCACCCACCTCCACCCCTCACCCCGTCTTCGTCGTCATCGCCTTCGCCCGTGGCAGCATCGACAGCTCCATCTCCTGCAGGAGTTCTACAGATTGACGAAGCCGCAAAACCTCTGCTGTCGGTAAACACGTCTTCGTCGTCGCCTTCGCCAGTACAAAACCACCAGCTACAGCAGTCCTCCACTCCGTTGGTCAGCTACGTCAAAGTCAAGGGCGACTCCACATCTGGCGCCCAACAACCACCACCCCCTCCACCACCCACCCCACCACCTCCTCCTCACTCCACGTCCCCGTCATCGGTCATACAGACGCAGCAGCAGGTGACATCGAGCTTGGTGACCGAACTCTCTCACGATGTCCCTCAGCCCTCCTCTTCCCACCTCCAGCTTCCTCCCCCTCCTCCAGCCACCACCATCGCCTCCTCCACAGCGGCGGCGTCCTCCACCTCCACGGTTGCGGCAATCACGACTGCTTCCGAAGTGGTATCGTCAATAGACTACTCCTACTTGGACCCCAAGTTCGACCTCAAGTACTCCTTCACCGACCCCAAGTTTCTTCAGCAACAACCGGACCCCAAGTACCTGTGTCTGGACCCCAAGTATGTGTCTCCAGACCCCAAGTACGTGGCTCCAGATCCCAAATACTCCCTCACCGAACATGACTCCCTCGTGCCAGACCCCAAGTACTCCTTGTCGGAGCCCAAGTTCCAAGCCCACGGGAGTAGCACCAGCAGCAGCAGCAGCACCACCTACTCTACAGTGACTCTTAAACCTGAAGGTCGTTATGAGTCCCACTCCACGGATCTGGGCGTAGGTGTGCTCAATTGGGGGTTGGATGCCGCCAGCGTGTATAACTGCAAAGAGTGTCCACTCCCTTCGGTCGCCACCTCACAGTACACCCCAGCTCATTACATGGGGGAGTACGGTACTCACTACTACTCCACACCCTACTCCATGTACACAACTCCCTCACCCACGTCTACGTGGGGCACGCCCTCCTCCCAAGTGACGGTGGGCGGAGGGTACCAGTACACGACAACGCCCCTGGCCCCTCTTTCGATGCCCCTCAGCGAAGCACCTCCTCCACCCCCGAAGCCAAGACGCCGGAGGGCCAAGAGGAAGGTGACGATACACAAGTGCCCCTACGAGGGATGCACCAAGACGTACATCAAGTCCTCGCACCTGAAGGCGCACCTGAGAACCCACACAGGAGAGAAGCCTTACCAGTGTTCTTGGAAAGGTTGTGGGTGGAAGTTCGCGCGTTCTGACGAACTCACGCGCCACTACCGGAAGCATACTGGAGACAGACCCTTCCAGTGCAGACTCTGTGAACGCGCGTTCTCAAGATCGGATCATCTTAGTCTCCATATGAAGCGTCATATAGCGATTTAAGTCTCCTTTTGGGTGCTGGGCGTTCATCGCTTATCTCGTGTCCCGGTGAAAACACAGAAGAAAAATCTCAACAGAAACAATTTTGGGTATGATCACTTCTTTTTTTTTCGCCCTAAGAAAGAATTCAGGGACGTGTGACAATTACTGGGTGAGTCGAAGTGGATAAAGAAAAGAAAAAACAACGAAAATAGAATACACTTGAATGTTGGCCAGCCTGACTGGAGTTCTGTATCCCTGTCTAAGTCAGCAACCCCCCCACACATATGTCGTTAAAGTTGAGATCGCCCTCCGCCCCCCTCGTTCTCCTCCTCCCTCTGGAACCCTGGAAACCTCAACCACTTCTGGAGGAGGAACTCAAGGGCGTGTGCGGCTCAACACTGTACAGCTGGGTCAGCCTTCTGTATCTCCTTGAGTCCAAATGTATCGTTATTACCTCAAACTCAAGGCTGACCTGGGATGTATTTTCTTTTTATATTTTTGTCTTTTAAGGGAATGTTAGAAGGATCGACATGGAGTCCTTCGAAGGACATTGGTGTCACCTTCCCGTGTTCATTTGTACCTTGTTCCAGTCTTTCAAGGGATGAAGAAGGTTTTTGTTCAAATGTGGAAAATCCTTGAAGATATCGTGACAGAATTGCCCAATATTCTTGTGGAGTGAGTAGGACCGCTTCTTCCGAAGTGAGTTCGACAAAGAACCGGGCATAGGGATGTTAACCCCTCAAATACCCCTCTAAGGATTTTGTTCTGGCGAACTCCAGGAGATTCTAATCAGCTTATAGGGAACTCTGAAGGGTCTGAACAGGGTCAACTAACCCATCAAACCCCCTGTGACACCCTTTAGAGATTTTGTTTAGTTTGATGTCAAACGATTTAATTAATTTGAGAGGGACCTCTGAACACTGTCCTATCAAAGCCCAACGTTTAGGAAAATGAATCTGGTCGGCGCCAGACGATTTTATTCATCTTGGAGGGTCCTCTGGGTGTTGAAGGGTTAAAAGTGAACGGATCTAGTCACTTGATGGTCGTCCTTTCTCTTCCCCACATCATTCCAGACTTGACGAGGCTTTCAAAACGAGGCGAGGATGAAAGGTTTGTATGAAAAAAAAAGTAAATTTCTTGTCTCGTTTATGTATATTTTCTCCATTTTTTGGTGAAAGCTTAATGTGAGCGAAATGAAGATTAGAAGTTATGGTAAGCTGCGTCATTATATGGCTATTTTTTACAAACAAAACAATTGAAGTTAAGTGACTCAATCTGCTGTACATACAAGTGTGAATAATTCTAAAGTTTATACCTTTGTGAAATACACGTTTTTACGAAATTCTTGTTTTCATAACACCTTAGTATCTTTTTTTTCTCTGCTGTGCTATGATGCACACTCATTGGAATCAAGGCGCTACGAAAGCCGCCTCCTGAGGTTGGTCTTCAGCGTCTGGAGGTCCATCATCTTTGAGATGACGAAGTTTCTTGCCTCACTCAGCGCTTCTGAGGAAGTTTGAGTGCAAAACTTCCCTCATTATCATCATTTATTTTCTGAATGATAGTCTTGAGTCTCTACCTGTTCGCCGCGAGATTTTATCTCGATCTCCTATCTTGCGCTTTCAGTAACTCTACTTCTCCACCTCTCGAGAGGTCATTCGATGATCTGAAGCTTCTTACCCGTTTTCTGTGGATCTACTTTTCTTCAGACTCAACTGTGTCTTGCTGCATTGTTTTTGACCCAGATGGTGGACGGGGAACAGGTATAGCTCTTCACCCATAAGGAGCTAAGATGAAAGGGGAACACAAATGGGTGTTGAAAGGGTGTGGGATGGGTGGGGGGTGAGGGGTGAGTGGATACTTTGGGTGGCTTTTGGAATATAGACAGATGAATCAACCAATCTTCTGCTAAATCAAAATAAAAAGACGAATGCCTCATGAGAACGACAGGGGAGTGAGATTATCAAGACGTTGGTGTTACAAACAACACTGAGGTTCGTGAGCAAGCCAGGCCAATCCTCACCTTGTCATACATAACATTTATTCTGGCTAACGCTGGATGAGTTTATTCAGCTTAAGAGGCTCTCTGGATGCAACAGAGATATGGGGGAAACAAGAGTCTACCTTCCTCAACCCCCCTAAAAAAAAAAAAAAAAAAAAAAAAAAAAAAAAAAAAAAAAAAAAAAAAAAAAAAAAAAAAAAGAGAGAGAGAGAGAGAGAGAGAGAGAGAGAGAGAGAGAGAGAGAGAGAGAGAGAGAGAGAGAGAGAGAGAGAGAGAGAGAGAGAGAGAGAGAGAGAGAGGGAGAGAGAGGGAGAGGAAAATAAAATCTTCACCAAAATCAAGAAAGGTTAAACTGAAAATCATAAGCTGGGATGGAGCTGTCCCCTCAGGCACCACTGAAGTAATATTCCACTTTCATAGATATCATCTAACTTGTTCAACTATTGAAACACGTGCTAATATCAATACTTGCCATGACGTGTGTCAGAAGTGTGTATAGATATAACAACTAAACAAATATATATAAAAATATCAAATATATAAAGATATCAAAACACGTGGAAGGAAACAAGAAATGTAAAGTGTACAGTGTTAACAAACACTATGTAAATTTGATTAGGTATTCATTTTCCGTCATTTTTGATTCTGTTGTCTTGATAGGTGTGGGATAGTGAAGCCCCCTTGGGTCATATTGGGTACAAAATACTACTTTAACCCTTTCATTACTCATGATCGCTTGTAGCTGTCGTCAGGTGATTTTTATTCGACTTAGAAACTCGTCAAGAGGTCAAAGGAGAAAACTTTATGGTCCATCAACCAAGGCTCGTCCTGCTCCGACTTGTGTATGAAGAGATGATGCAAAGGTTGAGAAAACAAACATTTAACCTTTTACGGTAAAAGGACGAGTCGTCCACTCTCGTCTCGGGGCTAAAAGGAACTCGAAGTCCAAAGGAGACCTCTGACCATCAAGACTACGACCATCTCGAATGACCTCTTGGGGGGACATCGAGAGTCCTTTCTGGGGTTTCCAGATAATCTTCATCTAGAAGAGGTCGAAGGGGTCTTTCTTCGGCACTGGGCTTCCAGAGAATCTTCATCCAGAAGAGGCCAAAGCAGAAATCTTTCCTCGGCACTGAACTTCCTGAGTTTTAATCCAGAAGAGGCCGACGCAGAAGTCTTTCTTCGGAACTGGGCTTCCAAAGAGACTTCGTCCAGAAGAGTCGAAAGCAGAAGTCTTTCTTCGTCATTGGGCTTCCAGAGTGACATCGTACAAGAGAAGCCAAAGCAGAAGTCTTTCTTCGGGACTGGGCTTCCAGAGAGACTTCAACCAGAAGAGGCCAAAGCAGAAGTCTTTCTTCGGCACTGGGCTTCCAGAGAGTCTTCATCCAGAAGAGGTCGAAGAAAGAGTCTCTAACAGGAGACAGAAAAGGCCAGAGCGTTCTCCCGAAATCGGAAGGAACTTGGCTGAGTTCGGATGAAGAACCTCAAGATTATGATTATCCCCTTCCGTACCGGTTGGCACTTTTCCTTTTGATTATGACTGCCGCCAGGTGATTCTATTTAACTCCGTGTCAACTCGGAGGTTAATCTGAAGCCTTTAATCCCGGAGTTGGCATCAATAAAGACTGTAAACGCCGTCACCACATCCAAGCCCTCAGAGGATCAATACCTATTGACAATAATTCTATTGTCAATTTTCCAATATTGGAGAAAATGTAATATGTCAAAAATAGTGATTTGCCACGAGAAAGAGACAACGAGTCTCACATTGCCAATATTCATTGAGAAAAAATATTGTCAATATTTCTTCGTTGAGAAGAATTCTATTGTCAATATTCATCTTCCGTGCTTTCGATACCACTCTAGTGTTCTCTAGACGTCTTACTAGAGTGTTTGGTATCAACCTGACACGGTCGGTATTGATGAAATCACGTCAATATTGTCAATACATATGCACTGTTCATTTGGGATTCATTCAGCGGTCTATGAGAGGGCGACCCCAATCCTGAGAGAGAGAGAGAGAGAGAGAGAGAGAGAGAGAGAGAGAGAGAGAGAGAGAGAGAGAGAGAGAGAGAGAGAGAGAGAGAGAGAGAGAGAGAGAGGGAAACGAAAAGTCGTGATGGTAATGATAATGGTAATTGCAAAAATAAAGATAATGATGGCTATAGAAATTATGGTAATGAACACATTCCAACCAGAGAGAGAGAGAGAGAGAGAGAGAGAGAGAGAGAGAGAGAGAGAGAGAGAGAGAGAGAGAGAGAGAGAGAGAGAGAGAGAGAGAGAGAGAGAGAGAGAGAGAGAGAGAGAGAGAGAGAGAGAGAAAGAGAGAGAGAGCCGCAGTCGCGCTGAACAAGACACAGGTCTCATGTTCGTCTGAGCCCACCACTACGCCCCGCCCTTACCTGCATAATGTAAAAAAAAAAATAATGATAATAATAAAAAAAAAATGAAATTAAAATAATACTAATGATGATGATGACAGCAATAAGAACATAAGAAAAAATGAAAAACCAAAACAAATAAAATGAAAGAAAACAAAACAAAAAAAACAAAACAAAACAAAAACCATAAGGTGCGCCCCGGTACTGAAGGTGTTTGGGGCTGAGAGAGAGAGAGAGAGAGAGAGAGAGAGAGAGAGAGAGAGAGAGAGAGAGAGAGAGAGAGAGAGGAAGGAAGTAAGCCCCCGCATCCTATGCGTGCGTGTGCGCGCGCATCGCCTCTCGCAGCTGACGGCTCTTCCTTATAAGGCAGTGCACCATGCAATTGGGTTCCGCCCTCACTCAGCGCCCTACCTCGCGCCCTTGCAGCCCTGAACCAGCAAAACTTCCTACGCCCTTATACCTCGTTCATCATAACCTGACGTGGAAGTTTTCTCCGCTCAAGCAACTGAGTCTCCCATTAGTAAAATTCCATCATTTCCTCTTTTTTTTTTTTTTTCTTTTTTGAGTTCTTCGTGATGGTGTTTTTCGGTTTCCTTCGTTTGGTCGGCGTGAAGACACTTTAAGAGTCCTCGTGTCCTGTCTTCGTGTCCCTGTGTCGTCTTCTTCAGGGACTGAAGTCCCTGAAGGACTCGTAGAGCCCCTGCGTCCCTGGCCTCTGTGGGTCCATGAACCGTTTCTGCTTACAAGGACGGTTTTGGGCAACTTTAGGGATTTTATTCCGGCTAGCGTCATGCAGATTTGAACCAGCCGGAAAAAAAAATCAGGCGATTTGATTAAATTCAGAGAACTGGGTAAGAATATGTTAACCCTTTCAGAATGGTGGTGCGCCTTTAAGATATTTTATTCTGGCTGCCGCCAGCCGATTTTTTTTCAGATTTGGGAACGTCACTGTAGGTGCTGAGACGCCTTCAGTACCTGTGATATGGTAATGTACTCTATATATTTAACTCTGGCTATAACCAAATGATCATTTTTAGCGTATGGAGTGTCATTTTTGTGAAGAGGGGCGATGTGGATTAATCTCTTCGGCTTTGGAGAGTTTGGAAATAAGAAAGGGATTTATGTCCTTCACCTCTTCAGGTTCCCTTTACCTCTGAAACCCTTACGAAGGGTTCTGAATCTATGATTTCTTACGTTACCCACACTTTATGCGATGCTGTTTCCTACCCTCTCCAGGAAACGCCTCAATAATTAATTTAATCGTAATGGATCCACTAACTTCAACTAGATTTCAGGGTTTGGACCCATTCTAGATGATTAAGGGTCCTCTAGGGGTCCACATGTAGAGATCCACTCCTCTAGAGGAATCTAGTATCTAGGTTTCATTCTCTTTTGTTCTTGCGCACCAAGTCCTGAAGAACCTTTCTAGCTGTGTCTAAGAATGTCACTATCCCCCTTCTCCCGTTCTCCCTGCTCACAGGCTTGTCTTATGCTAAAAGGCAAATTTTCTTCCTTTATTGTTAATTTAGTTTATGGTGTTAGAAAAAAGTGAGCGATGTCCTGTAGATGATGTAGATTACTAGAATGTGTAGATGTGCGGTCTGTAGAAAAATCAGGATTCCAATTGTCTGAGTATGAAGATCCGCTCTCCTAATCCCAACAGAAAAGTTAGAATTTCCTTTTAAGGGGAGGGGATAAAAAAGGAGGGGAGGGATTGGGGGGCTATCCCTTTGCCCCCACCCTTCCCCACCTTTACCTAAAACTCTGGCATCTCCTTTGAAATATTTCGTTCTTCTAAAGTTGAAGTCTCGTCCGACGGTACATCCGGATAGCTTGACTCACAGGAACCTCGAAAACGAGTCATCTAAGATTTCTGGAGTGGTGCGTCCTTCATTAAATCCCTTATTTTCCGGGTGATAATCTTACCCTGGGAGCCCCCAAGTGATTTAATTCATCTCCATGACCCCCCACCCACCCACCCACCCGTTCAGTGCCAAAGAGGTCAGAGGGCAGTTTTCTTTGACTTCGTCTCTGCCGGGTGCCACTTTTTCATTTTTCATTCTTGTGGTACCACTCGATGAAGAAGGACAACAGAGCTCACTTTAGATCAATTCTTCCACTTTTCCACCCTGTGTGCTTAGTTAAATATATATTTTTTGTATTTATAAATTTTTGAAAAAAAAACAAACAAAAAAATCGCCTTGTATCTACAAACGTCATAAATTCCTAACATTGCTATCTGAATTCTTGTTTTATTTTATTTTATTTTTATTTTTTTTTCCTGGGGATGGAGGAGGGGGTCATCCTTAAGTTCTTGAAGCCTCTTGTCCAGAGACCCTATCAAGACAAGAGACCCGTAGCCCCACCGCATCCGGCCATGGTCACCGTCAACAATAACCAGCGCTTCTATCGTTGAAAGGACAGTACCACAAGTCACATAAGTAGTAAAGGAAGGACTTACGGAAGGCGAGAAGAGAAACCCTTAAGTAGCTTAAGTAGCAGACTTAAGTAGTAGAACGATTGGAAAGTAGTACTTAAGTGATCAAAGTGGCCACCCCTCCTCTTTGAGTGGACATTATTCTCTAACCACAAAACAATACTGGGTGATCTGCTCTGTATGGGTGCAGCTCGTCCCTAAATCACGTAAAGGGTGATCTAGCTTATAGCAGACCACATGTAAGTTAGATTGAAAATTTTGCTTGAGAGCCAAAAGTATATAATAAGATTCCACTCTTTTGAGCAAAACTCTTGCCATACATACTCTTAGACTCTCTCATGGCTTCTTGAACGCTGATAACACCTGAAGTGGACAAAATCTGGCCCCCCCTCCCCTCCCCCATCCCCTCAACTCCTCCTCCTCCCCTCCCCCCACAGACAACAATAAGGGATATGTTTTGTAAGCTAACATGCAAGTTTCTCCATATTCAAAATATTTTTCTCTCTATCCTTGTCTCTCTCTCTCTCTCACACACACACAGGTATACATAAAAATATACATATACACGTACACATAAATATACGCATACACATACATATACATACACATACATATATGCATATGCACATGTACATACATACACATACATATACATATGTACATGTACATACACATAAGCATACGCATTCACTTACACATGCACATGTGCATATAATATGAATCTGTGTATGTAAATGTGTGTGCGTGCACGTATGCATACACGCAAAAGTTACCAAATTCATCCTCAGAAGAACAAGTCAAACTCCTTTCATCTCTTTATTTACCATTAGGTCAATACTCAAACACTTGCTTGAAGAAAGAATCACTAATGAACTGCCGGAGACTAAATACAACAAAACTTTCAGCTCATTAAAGATACAGCTGTTGTTGTTGTATATGTAGGCCAGCTGTGGCTACATTTGATACATCGATAAAGTCTGATATCTAAAAGGAATTATAAATGAGTGAAAAATTCCTTCAGTCTCACTTCATCCATCTGTAATTAATCGACTTGCGGATTTACAAAATCCCAACCTCGCCCTGAGCGTTCCGCCTGACACGCACGCCTCCCAAACACATACACCGCCACCATCACCACCACCACCACCACCACCACCACCACCACACCACCACCACCACCACCACCACCACCACCACTACCACCACCACCATCCTCCCTTAGGCGTCTTCAATATCATCCTAAAACTCTTTTTGTTTGGGTCTCTGTTTGAAAGACTTGAATGAGAAGGGGAGTCTCATACTCCCCGGAAGGAGTCTTTGGGTATAATTATTGATTCCCCCTTTTTTTTGGGGGGGGGGAGTGGGGAGGTTTAGGTAAGTTACGTTAGGTTAAGTGGATCACTCCGCTTTGGGTAAAATATCACCGGAAATGGAACGGAAATCGATGCCAAGTTTCTGATCAGTTTGGATATGTATTTTCATATTAATGATGATACTTATAACAGTAATAGTATTGATAATAATAATAACAGCAATAATAATAGTAATAATGATAATATTAATAATAATAATAATAATGATAATAATAATAATAACAACAAGAACAAGAGTGATAATAAAAATAATAACGATAATATTATAAAGCATGATATTGTTTTTGTCATTAGTCTGATGAATTATCCCACGACATATTTACATACATACATACATACATACACACACACACACACACACACACACACACATATATATATATATATATAATGTATATATACATATATATATATATATATATACATATATATATATGTATGTGTGTGTGTATTTATGCGCTCACCTCGTCTTGCCTCAGGTCGCCTGTCAAGCCATCACTCCGTCACGTGACCAATCTCATCTTCCACGTCATCACTTAGGAGCTGCGCGCTTGGAGGCAAAAATATGTGTTTACGCGCAGATTGAGGTCTTGAAAAAACACTCACACTTGTGCTCAGGTTCTCGACTCGAATAAAAAAAGGCGAACCAATTAAAGTTGATTTAATCTCTGAATGAGGGGCGATTTAATCAACATAATTGCACATTTACCTTCAATATGACGTTGAAATCTGTTGAGGAAAAAATCCTCAGGTAAGCATAAGTTACACCGAATGCTTTAAGGAAAGTTGTACTTTGTATTTCTTAAACACGAACTTCCGTGAATGATAAAGATGGAATGTGAACTCTGCGGGTTGATTTGAACGTGCAACATGAACAAAGAATACTCTATCCATCATATTAATAAATTTTTACTTTATAATTAAATATTAAGTACAAACTTTTTGCTTATTTTTATATAAATGTGCGCGCGCGTATGTGTGTGTGTGTGTGCGCGCGCGATTCACCATGGTCTTGGATAACGTGTTGGACTCGTGATCGACAGCTATTACCCTCCCGAAAGAGAGCTCAGAACTCATATATAACAGTGTGTGTGTGTGTGTGTGTGTGTGTGTGTGTGATTCACCATGGTCTTGGATAACGTGTTGGAGTCTTGATCGATAGGTATTACTCCTCCGGAAGAGAGCTCAGAGCTCATATATGATCGTGTGTGTGTGCGTGCGTGCGTGCGTGTGTGTATGTGTGCGTGTGTGTGTGTGCGTGTGCGCGCGTCTGTATGTGTGTGTGTACGTTTTAACTGCTTCCAGAGCCCTGACTTACTTAATAACTTAACCTAATCACTGTTGAAATGCCGTCAGGTGATTTTATTCAGCTTAGGAAGACCTCACCGATCTAGTAACTCTTACTTTAAAGACTTTATTCTTGCTAACGCCAGACAATCTTCTTTGCTTAGAGAACCCCCCCCCCCGCCTTCATCCATGCGCATGCGCAAATCAGCTCGGCTTCAAAAGCCGCAAGTAACTTGAAAAGCACTGTGGCTTAAATCCCAGCTTTGAGACGATATACTCTTTGAAAGAGATTAAATCCCCCTTTCTTGAGGTACACATCCTCCTATAATTATGCATATCAAACATGTGATTATTTACGTAACATGCATGTATGGAACGCTTGGTAATTCACTGTCCTCACACAAACTCAAGGATAAGTTGGTTGTGATTCAAAGCTACTCATATCCGAACAGGTCCGGCTGTCTACCATCTTTCAGTCCACCTTTCACCCAGAAAGAATATACGTTATTGCTTCTCTGCTTTCGTTCCTTGATACACGCTTACACGCTGACACAAGACGTGTCTAAGAAGGAAGCAAATCATACTTTGTACACATCAATACACATAAGCAGGGACGTAAATTTGTATAAAAAAATCAACTCTGTGATCGTACAGCGTTTATCACTCTTCAGTCCATATTGTCTGTCCATAAACACTTTACTATCTTTGCGGTTGCCTACTACTTATTTTTTTCTTTCACAATGAAAACAATCGTCTTGGGCAGTTTTCCAAATGGGGGGTACGATCGTATTCTTATTTTAAGTGTGTGCCCCGAATCGGACCCTATCCCTCCCTACAAAAAAAAAAAATAGTTGAAGATACGTACAAAGAATTGTCAGAAAAAGTCTGGCGCATTTGTATTTAGATCTAGTTAAGATGTACACTTGGCAATACTTACTCGTGGACCACCTACTTGTGTGGTATGGACGATGTGGCAACAACATTATGTGTGGTCATAGAACGAGACATACAAAGACTGCTAAATATCAACAGGATCTCTGAACTTTTTTTTCCAGTAATTCTTACATGTGCTATACTGCACGATAATCTAAATGTTAATGCACTGTGGTGCAAATACATTTGCCCGTGTGTCTGCAATACACAGTTAACAGTCTGACATAAGGCATCAATAAACAAGCGGTAAAGAGAAGGGAGGGGTATTTCAGAGAACTACTGAGTTTAGAGAAAGTTAGGGAGGAACTGACGGTGGCAGTGGGATGTGCTAGGGTGTGAAGGGAGGAGAAAATAGCAAGAGATATAAGAGGAGATGAGAAACAAGGAACACCGAAAGTGATGAAAACTGGTAAGGCGCCTGGGTTGGATGGGTGTCATGTGGAGTGTCTGACAAAGGAAGGAACTGTTTTAGTGGATTGGCTAGTGAGAATGTATGGTATGTACCTAAGGGAGGGGAGTGTGTCGAACGACTGGAAAAGTTCTTGTATAGTTCCGTTTTAAAATGGGGAAAGGGGACAAATATGAATATAGTTGGTTTAGGGGGACCAGCCTTATGCATACTTATGTCTTATGCATACTTACATACCGTACTTATACATACATGTATGCAACCACACTCAAACCCGTGCTACATGGATATACATAAGGTCTGTATGAATAAACATCTCATTTTACGAAGGACGAGACAGGGAAATCCGGAGAAGAAAAAAAGATGAAAAAAAAAGAAGAACTCTGAACTGTAGATCGACGCGGAGCGAGATGGACAGAGGGAGAGGTAATAAACAAGGGCGTAACGAGAGAACGGGTATAGACACGGGAGCATCCCTGCAGCCCAAGTTTGTGCTTATGTATGTGTGTTTGTGTGTGTATGAGTGTTTGTGTATGTGTTTATGTGCTTGTGTGTGTATATGTTTGTGTGGTTGTGTTTATGTGTGTGTTTGTGCTTGTATTCGTGTGCTTATGTGTGTGTTTGTGCATTTGTTTGTGTACGCGTTTGTGGGTGTCTGTGTATGTGTTTGTGTGTGGGTGTTTGTGCATGTGTTTGTGTGTATGCGTGTGTAAATTCGTGTGCTTGTGTGTGTTTGAGTGTGTGTGTGTGTGTGTGTGTGTGTGTGTGTATGTGCATGCACTGGATACATATATTAGATACATACGTATGTGGGTGCGTGCATATCTACCTAATGGTATATCCCGAATTATAGTACTACACAGGAAAGGCACAACGCTCGTGGAGTCCTGTCTCTTACTCTTCAGGTAACATATCCGCTGTGTTCACACGTATTCACCATGGTCTTTGGATCACGTGTTGGACTCGCGATTGACAGCTATTTCCCTCCCGGAAGAGAAGCTTGTATGACAGATCTATGGGTAATACTGTGACCTTACACGCACACACACCCCAACTCCCCGCCCACGAGAGTTGGAGTAACGACTCGAAGCTCAGCGATACTGATATTATTTTAGCCCTGGGCAGGATTCGAACCAGGACCGCCCTAGTGACAGTCGAGGACTCTACCAACCTCGCCACCGAGTCGTGTGTGTGTGTGCGTATGTGTGTGTGTGTGTGTGTGTGTGCGCGTGCACGCATTTGTCTGTCTGTCTTGTGTATGTATATGTATGTGTTTAGTACCTGTCAATTTGTTCCTACCTGTCTGCCTACCTATCCTCGTCTCAATTCTGTTAATCTGTCTGTCTGTATATCTATACACACCCGGGATTCTGTATTACAAATATATCATTAATTTATTGTAAAAGTACCATGAGAAACATGGTAAAAAATTAACAGATATTCGTTAGCAAATAAAGAAATTCCAACTCTGTCGACGAACTTTTAAATCTAATTGTGCAGTTGTGAGCACAAGTTCATTAATACCATGGAACTATGTGTTGGTATAAAACTTGTTTTTAATTCATATACAACAGGAAAAAATAATTTTTATTACAAAACTACGCCGTAAAATATGGAAGGGACCTTTGCGTTCGACTGTACATCTCCATTTTAATGTGTCATCGTGTTCCTCTGAGTTCAAAGCATGGGGGATAAGAACAATGATACTGCGTTCCTACGCGTGCCGTGAAAGGCGAGAAAATAGGGGCTCCTCCTTTCAGTATCTTACTCCCGTGCATTGACTTGGTTACCCTTTATAAGGTGGAAAAGACCATTGATATATATATATATATATATATGTATATATATGTATATATATATACATATTTAATTTCCCTGTTGTTTCTGCAATATATATATATATATATATATATATATATATATATATATATATATATATATATATATGTGTGTGTGTGTGTGTGTGTGTGTGTGTGTGTGTGTGTGTGTGTGTGTGTGTGTGTTTGTATACACGGAAAATACAACCAATGAAAAGGTGTTCACACCTGCATCCACCCAATGATTTTTGACCAGGGATCAGCGCAGGATTGCCCACAAGGACAGAAGCGCTGGTAAAGCACAATCTATCGATTGGGTACCCAGAAAACCCAAAGGGCTCACGGAAGTGATCTAGTTGGACCAGAGATAAAAAACTAGTACTAGTTAGTGGATGGATAACGATTGTTCTTAGTGGCAAGATGATTCCCAGGAGCTCAAGAAACAGCGCTGAATAAGTAATGGAGATCCGAGTAAGTATATCGAGAGCTACTGTACTAAGCGAAGTCATACATGAACGAAGAAATGTGGAAGGTGAACGAGATCAACACGTTTGGTCGCCTCGATTTCTCAGCTTCTGACCAATTACAGGCGGCTTCAGCACCTTCAGTGTCAAGTGGCACTTATCGAGCAATTAAAATGGGGGGCACTGTATTAAACAAAGTGACGCATGGACGAAGAAATCTGAAAACTAAACAAAACCTGCCACCCCATAAGTTGGCACACATGAGACTTCAAGGCTCCTAGTGTCAGGTGTGGACCTTATCGTTTCATTCTAGCTGTGGCCAAAGTTATGCGACACTGTTTCTGTTAGTGCTAAAATTATTGATAGAATAATATCAAAATTCTCAACCATTCCGATACAAGTCCGATACTGTTCTATACCTCCGATCCCGGAAGTTCAGAACAGTATCGGCACTCGTAGTATCGGAATCGGAAGTTTCTAGCAGTATCGGGACTCGTATCGGAACCACTGAAAATATTGGTATCGTTTCATCACGAGCTAAAACTAAACCCATCAACTGGCATCAACGTCTTCAGTGCCAAGTAGCATGTTTGTTTAATCTACCTGTGCCCAGGCACTGTTCAGCTACTTGGCACCACCTTCATTAGTCCCAAAATGAACCACAGTACAATTAATACCCAATAATAGAAAGTGTCACCTATCCTTATATTGTCTACTACGATCCAATCTAATTCATCACCGTGGTAATCCCGTTTTACATTTACTCCTGTCTTATATATTCTATCTTATTTACACATATCTTATATCACTGGAATGACTTCCTATCAAACCAGAGACTGTGCTGAGAGACTCAGTTTAGGCCAGTTACTTCTAGTATGATTTGTGAACGTGATTTCCGGCTATATGGGCATCATGTGGCACGTTTCCTTGACGTTGATCCTTCTCCTCACAGGGTTCCTGTCTCCACAAGAGAAAACTCTCGATGGAGGAGACGAAGAAGAGGACGATGCCCATAGAATCCATGTCCGGGGCAAGAGGATCGAACCTGTCGAGAGCTGTTTGGGATGGGATGGGTGGCTGCATGGGAGCTTGCTGCTCGAGGAGACCGTGGAGACTGGCGACGGCGTGTGAGTGAAGCAACGCGCTTCCTGGCGTATGCCCCCTAAGTGATGCTGATTGATATATCACATACTCACATCACATACATCACATACTCATATATCACATATATATCACATACTCACATCACATACATCACATATATATCACATACTCACATCACATCACATATATCACATACTCACATCTAAACTTTTCATTTAGCGTAAAGGAGCTCGCGCACACACTGACCCACTCTTCCGTTGACTCAACAAGGGACCTTTTGTTCCATGTAGTCCTGGGTAAAGATACTTTTTTGAGGTCTCTCGCACACCCGTGAGGTCCGCACGCCTTTCGTGTGAGCAATCTCACCCATCTCACTCTTTTTTCAGTCGTAGGCATTTTAATCTTTCCATCATCCAGTATTTGCCGTGTGGGTTGATGAGGTGTACCCTGGTTATGCGTGCTAATTGTGGTGGAGAAAGTGGAGAAGTTGTTGTTGGTGGTGGTGAAGTTGATGATGGTGGTAAAGTTCATGATGATAAAGAAGTTGATGGTGGTGGAATGTTTGATCGCGGTGTTGGTGTCGATGTTGGTGCTGGTAAAGTTGATGATAGTAAAGAAGTTGATGGTGGTGGTAAAGTTGATGATGGTAAAGAAGTTGATGGTGGTGGTTGTAAAGTTGATGATGGTAAAGTTGATAATGGTAAAGTTGATGATGGTAAAGTTGATAATGGTAAAGTTGATGATGGTAAAGAAGTTGATGGTGGTGGTGGAATGTTTGGTCGTGGTGTTGGTGTCGATGTTGGTGCTAGTGTTTTTGTTGACTAAGTCCACTATGACCTTCTTCTGACTGCGCCAGATTGCTGTGGTCAAGAATGACCTTGGATGTGAATTAACTTACGAAGTTGTATCAACACAAAGGATACACTATTCCAGACCCAGAATCACATTCCAGTGACTTTTCAAAAAAATTTAAGAACGTTCAGTAGAAAAAAAAAAAAAGGACATAGGATCACGGAAAAATTGCTGATACAGTGGTACCGTGCGCGCGTGCACACCAGAAACATTTCAGGAATCAGGTCGAATGACCACTGGCATTTGGCAGAGTGACCGAAAACATTTGGTACCCATTTTCGTATTCCCAAAATTCTTCGGACAAGCGGGAGTAACTACATCAAGGCTTCTCTTCTCTCGGGACTTGGAGATAGGTGGAAGGCAATAGACAAGAACTGGATTACCAACAGGGTGGTTAACGAATGAAATAAACTCAGTAACCAGGTAGTTAACACTGGAACAACTAGTTCTTTTAAGAGGCGAGATAACTTTATGGATAGGGATGACAGGTGGTAAGGGACATGGAACTGCCTAGTGTAGGCCTTATGGTCTCTTACAATCTCCTCCATTCTTATGTTCTAATGCTCTTCCATGCTAACATAAACTCTTAGATATATCCTACTTATGGTCTGACGATTTTATTCAACATAGAGAGTATTTGGCATTTTTCTTCAAGAATTATGGGTTCGGCTGAAGTGCTTGAGGCACTTCATTCTGTCGAAGGGAGTGAAGAAGCTCTTCGTCGGAGCCTCGCAATTAAGCATGATTCATGCTACCCCGCCCCAGCATGATGCGGCTCGTCGTCAGCATGATTGCGACCTATTGTGATGATCTCGACACAGTTATGTTAGACTCAGGGCTTGTGATGATATGGTCGGGGGAACTCACTCACTCACTCACTCACTCTCTCTCTCTCTCTCTCTCTCTCTCTCTCTCTCTCTCTCTCTCTCTCTCTCTCTCTCTCTCTCTCTCTCTCTCTCTCTCTCTCTGTGTGTGTGTGTGTGTGTGTGTGTGTGTGTGTTTTGACTTCCTAAGTGGAAAGTTAGTACACACACGCGCGCGCGGGCGCAGAAAGATAGAGAGATAGATTGACAGAGACATAGAGAGAGAGAGAGAGAGAGAGAGAGAGAGAGAGAGAGAGAGAGAGAGAGAGAGAGAGAGAGAGAGAGAGAGAGAGAGAGAGAGAGAGAGACATAGAGATATATAGATAGATAGATAGATGGAGATAGAGAGATAAATAGAGAGAGGGAGAGAGAGGAAGAGAAGGGGAGAAAGAGAAAGATAGAG
>NC_134779.1:39082175-39084675 GCF_046742065.1 Oratosquilla oratoria | reverse complement strand
ATTTATATAAGATTTATATAAGGAAATATTTTTTTAAGAATACCACGGTATGGCTTTTGATGGGAGTAGGCAGAACATGTAGTCATAGACGCTGAGACAAGATTGAAAGAATTCTGAACGTGCGTCATATACTCGATCAAAGTTCAACAAACAGATCTACAGAAGCCTTCTATTATTTCAGCATTGTAGATCTGGATTCGTAGTAATGAATTCAAATTGTACAATTTTAGGTTTAAGAGGGAAATAGGCAAGTAATGGCTAACTAACAGAGTGGTAAGGGACATGGAACTACCTAGTGTAGGCCTTATGGTCTCTTGCAGTATCCCCTATTCTTATGTTCTTCGATGCCAAAGAAGGTGCCACAGGAGTGAACAAAACAGTGCCCCCTGGTAGAAAAGGTCTTAGAATAATTTGTAGAATAATTCCAACTGGCCTATTTCATCACGAATGGTTCTAGACCAGTGGTTCTTAACCTTTTTCAGTGTCCGTACCCCTTGATTATCTCAGAACATTTTCTCGTACCTCCATCCAATATAATTACAATCCAAACATATGAAAAGTATTAGTGATAAACCTTTCTGAGTAGTTATTATATATATTCCATTACTGAACTCCTAGGAGTCAGTAATGGAATATATATAATAATTATATATAATATATATATATAATAATTTCTCAGCAAGGTTTGTTTTACTAATCCTTTTCATATGTTTGGATTGAGGGGGAGTGGGTGGGGGATGGGGGTGAGGGAGTATGTATGAGAAATAAATTGACGTAGTCTGAAGGGATTTCTCCCTGTCTTCTTTTCTGCATGAGGGGACGGAGAGTAGGGTCACCGGATTTATGGAGCGGCCTTGCTGTGGATGTGTTGTCTTGCGACACTGCTTCTGACCCAGGGAAGTGAACAAGATGCAGGGATGACCCGTCATCCAGGAGGTGCCAAGATAAGAGGGAGGGAAGAGGGTAGAGGGGAGTGGAGTATGTAGGGGATGGAACGGGTGGGAGTGGTTTCTATGCCTTGTCTTTTGGCTAACTCCCGAGTAAGGGGGAAAAAGCCATTGGTATATGTATGCATGTATGTATGTATTACTGAACAAATGTACTTCTTTTATTTCAAATTAGAAATGTGAATTAGTAGGATACAATGAATGCACATTATGATTTCTCATGGTAAATATACAGTACCATTGCACTGGCTATCATGTCTCGTACCCCTAGGATTAAGGTTTCGTACCCCTCGGGGGTACAGGTACCCCAGGTCAAGAACCACTGGTCTAGAAGCTCTCGGAAGTCTTCTCTCACTTTTGCCCCAAAGGCTGAAGACTCTGCACACTTCGGAGAGCATCTTGGCCCAGATGGTCTTGAGCAGCGGTTCTCAACACGTTTTTTCGTGTATTCCACACTTACGTTCTTCAACCTCCATGAGACCACAACTTCATCACTAAAGTTAATCGCTTTGCATCCACTAACAACCACTACTTTCCGAATTGTGGACCCCATTTTTGAAATTCTATGGCCTCCCAAGAGATCACGGACCCTAGCTGAAGGACCACTGTTCTTGAGGAACCTCATCGCAAACAGGTTCTCCTCCGTGGGGTGATCTATCACTCACAGATACACTTCATTCCCAGGCTTCATAGATTCCTCCCCAATCCCCCCCACACACACATCAATCCCCCCAATCACCCTCCCCAATCTCGTCAGGGTTTTTGCCCCCACTTGTCACACCTGTTCTCGGGCTTGTGATGAGTCGGTTCTGGTCTGACACCCAATCGAAAACGTCTCATATTTCAGTCTTCGGTTTCAGTCTGAAGCTTCTGTCGGAGTTCTTCCTCGTTCCTCCTCGCCATCACTCACCCCTGACGTTCTGGGTGGCCCTTAATCCTCCTTTTAATTCGCTCTGTCGTCAGGCGATTTTATTCATCTCCCTGGGGCTCCCTTGGAAGCGAAGGGACTGCGGCTCGTATTGACAATATTCACTGTATTGACAATAATCACACTGACAATATTTCTAGTATTGACAACCATGGCCTCTCATGCTTTCAATTTCATCTAGAAATTTTCTAGACGCCTTTTTAGGATGCTAAGCACCAACTTAGTAGAGCTGAGGAGCCTACGTCAGGAGGCGCTGAGGTGCTGTGGCCGAAGACGTCCCCTTTGCCCTGTTATACACTTTGGGGACTGCTGGGAATCGAAGATGAGTGCGGGATTCGAACCCACAACCAAGCGAACACGAGGCCGGCACGCTTCCGAATACGCTACAAGCTTAGCACGGTTAGTATCATCTAGGTTTTTCTAATAATGTGAATGAATACCTAGTGTGCATGAGACACTCGTAATGCATATGAAGCGGAAAAAGGGGAGGAGCTTAATACGCCAGGAGGCGCTGAGCAGCTGCGGCCGAAGCCGTTATCTTTGCTCTAGTATGCAATTGAGGGATTGTTGGGAGGACAGGTAACAACAGAATTGCGGGAATCGAACCCACGACTAGGAGAATACA
>NC_134779.1:39067175-39069675 GCF_046742065.1 Oratosquilla oratoria | reverse complement strand
TCCTCATCCTCTTCCTCTTCCTTATCTTCCTCCTCCTTTCCCCCTTCTCCTCTTCTTCCTCCCCCTCTTCCTCATCTTCCCCCTTCTTCCTCCTTTCCCCTTCTCCTCCTCCTCCTCTTCTTCTTCCTCTTCCTCATCTTTTTCCTACTCCTCTTTCTCCCCATCTCCCTCCTCTTCTTCTTCCTCCTCTTCCTTGTCCTCTCCTTCCTCCTTCTCCTCCTTTTATTCTTCCTCCTCTTTCTCCCCATCTCCCTCTTCTTCTTTCTTCTCTTTCTTGTCCTCTCTTTCCTCCTTCTCCTCTTCCTATTCTTCCTCCTCTTTCTCCCCATCTCCCTCCTCTTCTTCTTTCTCCTCTTCCTTGTCCTCTCCCTCCTCCTTCTCCTATTCTTCCTCCTCTTTCTCCCCCTCTTCCTCCTCCTCTTTCTCCCCGTGTCCCTCCCCATCTTCCTCTTCTTTCTCTCCCTCTCCCTCCTCTTCCTTATCCTCCTTCTACCTGGCGACAGAGAACAGAGCCACATAAACACATTACCAACCCCCGAGCCCAACCTTTCATCCCAGAGGACCGTTGCCGTCACCTGATGCTCAGGGGCCGGGGCACCTTCCACTCAATTGAACCCAAGGGGAGGTAACGATTGAGATAAATCATTTGAAGAGCGTTAAGTCGATAGAATAATAATTGATTGTTGCCCTGTGTTTCACTGACAGGTTACCCACAGCCCCGCAGTAGTCGGACACGAGCCTCGGGCACTTCCCATACATCTCTCTCTCTCTCTCTCTTTCTCTCTGTGAAGAGGCACTGGGAGCTGGTAGGTGGATGAGGAGGAAGAGGGGAGAGGGAGGAGAAGAGAGGAGGAAGAGAGGAGGGAGAGGAGCAGGGGAGGAAGAGGAGGAAGGGTGAGGAGGGAGAAGAGAGGAGGGAGAAGAGAGGAAGAAGAGGAGGGGAAGAAGAGGGGCGAGGAGGGAGGTGGGAGGAGGGAGGAGGAGAAGAGAGAGGGAAGAGAGGGAGGGGAGGAAGAGGGATAAGGAGGGAGGAGAAGAGAGGAGGAAGAGGGAAGGTGAGGAAGAGGGGTAAGATAAGAGGGGAGAAGGGAGGGGGAGGGAGGAGAAGAGAGGAGGAAGAGAGAGAGGGGAGGGAGAGGGGTGAGGATGGAGAAGAGAGGAGGAAGTGGGGGAGGTAAGGAAGAGGGGGAAGAGGAACGGGGAGAAGGGAGGAGGAGGGAGAAGAGAGGAGGAAGAGAGGCAAGGGAGGAAGAGGGGTTATGAAGGAGGAAAATAGAGGAGGAAGAGGGGGAGGTGAGGAAAAGAATGGGAAGAGAAGCGGGGAGAAGAGGAGGAGAAAAGAAGAGGAGGTGGAGGAAGGGAGGAAAAAGAGGAGAAGTAGGGAAGAAAGAGGAGGAGGGAAAGTGGGAGGAGGGAGAGGTGAGGAGAAGAGAAGAGGAAGAGGGGGGAAGAGGAACAGGTACAAGGGGAGGAGGGAGGAAGAGGAGAAGTAGGGAAGAAGGAGGAGGAGGGAGATGGGGAGGAGGGAGAAGAGAGGAGGAAGAGGGGAGGAGGGTGGAGAAGGGAGGAGGAAGGAGAGGGGAGGAGGAAGGTGAAGAGAGGAGGAAGAGGGGGGAAGTGGAGGAGGTGGAGGATGGTAGGGGAAAGAGGAGTAGGGAGGAAGGAGGAGGAAGAAAAAGGAGAGAAGGGAGGAAGAGAAGGAGCCGGAGGAGGGTAGGGGAAAGAGGAGAAGCAGAGAAGGAGGAGGAGGAGGAGGAAGAGGACGAAGAGGAGAGAAAGAAGAAGAGGAAAAGGACGAGGAGTAGTGGGTGATAAAGAAGAGGAGGAGGAGGAGGAGGAGGAGGAGAAGGAAGAGGAGGTGAACAGGAAGGAAGAGGAGGTGGAGGAGAAGAAGGAAGAGGAGGAGAAGAAAAAGAAAGAGGAGGAAGAGGAGGTGAAGAAGAAGGAAGAGGAGGAGAAGGAAGAGGAAGTGGAGGAGAAGAGGGAAGAGGAGGAAGAGGTGGAGGAGAAGAAGGAAGAGGAGGAGGAGGAGAAGGAGAGCCAATTGTCCTTATGTGAAAAAGTGGAGGAAAGCCAGTCGAAGGTGAAGAAGAGAGGAGCCTAATACGCCAGGAGTCGCTGAGTAGCTTCGGCCGAAGACGTCACCTGTGGCCTATGATGCGCTTTAGGGACTGCTGGGGCAAGTAACTACAGTCACTGGTGATAATCGGAGAGGAGTGCGGGATTCGAACCCATAACTAAGCGAATGCGAGACCAGCACGCTTCAGATGACGCCACTAACGCACTTATTTATTAATTGTTTTATTTATTTGTTTGTTTGTTTGTTTTTACTGTTTATTTATAATTTTTATTTACTCATTCATTAGTATAATTTCTTTTCATTTATGAATAACTGTGTGGTACGCTGGTGGCACAATCGTAGGAGTGTGGGATTCGAACTCACAACTAAGTGAGAAAGATCGAAGTCTTAGTCTCACTCCGGAGATCGGGTCCCGGATCC
>NC_134779.1:39047175-39057175 GCF_046742065.1 Oratosquilla oratoria | reverse complement strand
TGTTCGTGTGTATGCCTTTTTGTTTGTTCTATGTGCCCAATATGGCAAGCCCCTTTTCATAATATCCTCCAAACACATTTTTTTTAATTTCCTCTCGTATTTTCTTTATTTCACATAATTATGTTCACCTGTTACATTGTTTTGAACATATGTGTGTGCGTCTGTGTGTGTGTATGTATATGTGTGTGTGTACATGTGTGTGTGTGTAATGTGTGTGTGTACATGTGTGTGTGTATGTTTGTGTACGCGTACAGGTGCACACATCTACCTGTTCATCCGTATATCTACCTTCAGGTCCATCTGTCTGCCTATTTGTCTGTCTGTTCGTTCACCCGCGTTGTCTGTAAGGCTGCCTATTTGTCTTACCGGTCATGTGGCAAGGAAGGGCGGGCGGGAGGGCTGAAGAAGAAGAAGGTGGCTCGCCAGGTAAGGAAGACCGAGAGAGAAGAGGAGGAAAACAGGTTGTAACAGGTGTTGAGGTTGCGATGATGCCTTGCACAAAAAAAAAAAAAAAAAAAATGAGGTAAGCTTCAAAACTGTTAATTGAGAACTATCGTATCCACACACCCATAATTACATACATACATACATACACACATACATGCATACATACATACATGTATACATACATACATACGCAAATACATATACATACATGCACACTTACATAAACACATACATCCATACATATATACATACATGCGTAAATACATTTACATACATGCACACCTACATAGACACATACATTCATACATACATACAAAATACATACATCCATAGTCCAGCGATAGTAACCTGAACAAAGTGGTATTACTTGCCGGACGTCGATGAGCATCATCTCATCACCGCTCGTCTTCTCATCTCCGGAAGCGCTGCCCCGAGGGCTGGTACTCGATCTCTTTCCGAGAACTAAGATCTCTTTATCAGGTGCGTGTATCTTCTCTTCACCTTTTTCTATCCTATTTACCAATTTACTTAATTATTCATCTATCTATTCATCTATTTATTAATGTTTGTTTCTTTATTTATCTATTTACTTTTTATTTAATCATTTACTTACTGTATATATCTATTTATTTATTCATTTATCTATTCATTTATTTATATATCTATTCATCTATTCATCTACTCATTTATCTATTTATCTTTACATACAGCGAGATAACAACTGGCTTTCTTCCTCTGGTGGTGTGATCGTTGGCGTGCTGGTCTCGCATTCACTTGGTTGTGGGTTCGAATCTCGCACTCCTCTCCGATTCCCAGCAGTGACTGAAGGTGATGGCTTCGGCCGCAGCAAGGGTCTATGCCTTCTCGCTTTCTTTAATGAAAATACAACGTTTCTTCCAGGAGAGATTTACGGGAAAACCTGAGGGCAATTACAGATCTCAGGGACATAAGCTGATCCTTTCTTGGTTCTTCAATTTGGAGAGACTCGTCAGAAGCTTCCGGAGGGCGTTGGTTCTCGAAATATCTATCTTCATGACCTCCTTAACTAAGGTGAGCCAGTTAACAGACTCCTGGTTAACGGGGGAACAGTTATCCTTAGCTTAGGAAGCGTCTCTGTACTCAGTTATCATAACTAACTGTCATCAGGATAACCGACATCAGGCTCCAGGTCTGAGAGTCTGAGGCTGAGGACGAGCGCAAGAGTGGACCGTGCCAAGTCGTGACGTCACCACCGCCAGCGGACAGCGGTCCGGCAGTGTCTTGCATCGCCTTCTCTTTGCCCTTCTGGCTCCCTCTCCATCCTGCCCACGCAAGCCTCACTCTCCACTTTCCAAGCTGCGTCCCATAGAAGAAGTCAGGGATGTGGTGGGTTCGTCTAAGGCCACTTTCTAGACCCCGGAGACTCGTCATTGTTGGATTTTCCAGTCTGGGTTGATGCCCGTTGAGGGACCTTCGTGTGGGGAGTGTGTCAGTGAAGGTAAGCATAGAGGCAGCTGCAACAGCAGCAGCAGGAGCAGTGGCAGCAGTAATAACAGCAAAAACAACAGCTGCAACAGCAACAACAGCAATAATAGCAACAACAACGACAACAACATGAGGAGCAGCAAAAACTAAAGCAACATCTGCAACGTCATCTTCGTCATCATCATCATCAGTAACAACAATAGAATAAACAATAATATAAACATCACCAACAGTAAAAGCAGCAAAAAGAGTAACAACAACATTAATAACAAGAACAGTAACAGAACACCACTACCGCCACCACCAATAACAATAATGATGATTATTACGAAGCTAGTACATACATACATATACCAAGGCTTTTTCCCCCTTACAAGGGAGGTAGCCAAAAAGGGAAAGGCATAAAATAATTTCCACCCATTCCATCCCTGAACACACTCCACACCCCTCCACCCTCCCTCTTATCTGAGCACCTCCTGGATGACGGGTCATCCCTGCACCTTGTCCACTGCCCTGGGTCAGAAGCAGTGTCGCAAGACACAGCACATCCACAGCAAGGCCGCTTCATCAAATCGGCGACCCCCCCTCTCCGTCCCCCCATTGCATAAAAGGAGAGGACGGGGAGAAATCCCTTCGGGCTGCGTCAAATTTTGCTCACACATACTACCTCACCCCCCATCCCCCCGCCCATTCCACGAATCTAGTAAAAAGATATATTTACCAGGGAATGGACACACAAAGATGTGGAAGAGACTGACCATAGAGTGAAAGAGTGAGAGGAAACAGATCAACTGAAAATAAATGAATAAATAAACAAATAGAATAAATAAAAATAGATAAAATAATAATAAAGGAAAACAAAGAAATGCATAAACCAACAATTGTATGAACTCTTATTGACAAAAGTAAGGCGTAGGTTATGTAGACAAGAAAAAAAAAGTTTTGTAGAAGCAGTGGGAATGAGATGCTTAAGATATACGTACGGAGTTATGAAATATGCCAAAATAAGGAACAATAAGATTCAAGAAGAGACTGGACATCTACTTGAATCAGTAGTATTGGAAAGGAGAGCAAATGAAGAAGATGAGGAGCCTGCGCCAGGAGGCGCGTAACGGTGGCCGGAACTTTAAAATTTACCCTATTATGCACTCGGACTATTAGAGCAAGTGAAGGTCTCGAACCCACAACTAGACGAATACGAGACCAGCACGCTTCCGATAACGCCACTAGCGCACAATAAAAACTCGTGGTCGGTATGTCGAAGAAGCTGAAACGTGCCACGGTCATCATCGCTGGAAAGACTTGAAATATTGTAAACAAATAATGACTATAGGAATCGCTGTTGAGTGTGTTTTGTGTACCCGTATTTGAGCCAAGACTTTGATCAGATATGTTGTGGTTTTCAAATGATAACCGAAAATATGGCAGTGGACAAAACAATCTGATATTACAAAGAATTACAAAAGAGGAGTATCCCGACAGGGGACCTTTTGGTCCATAACTAGGTCGGAACACTACAAATGTAGTCTACCTTTAGTTACTGAATATTTGATATATTTCTGTATATATGAATTCCCTTATAATCAAAAGGTATTTTTCAAAATATAATTATGCCTATGCATTTATGAAAATTATATATTTGCATTGTTATGATACATGGGGCAGATTTCAATGGCCTCAACATTTTTCTTCATTTCTGTAACACAACAACCAAATACATCAAAACTTGAGAAAAGCAAATTGGATGGCATTGTCCTTGGCGGAAAAAAAAAAAAAAAAAAAAAAAAAAAAAAAATATATATATATATATATATATATATATATACAGTATACATATATATATATACATATATATATATATATATATATATATATATATATATATATATATTTATTTCAGTAAGCCTGTGGAGATAATGCATGATCATATTCCGCTTAAGAAAGGGAAGAACCGACAGTAAATTTGTCCAAAATGGTCTAATAGTGACACAGAATCATCGAAAAAAAAAGAAAAATATAAACAAATGAATAAAATAATAAATATATATTTTCACACATAGATAAACAGGTGATTGATGAACAAAGAGATAAATGAACTGAGAAATAAACAAATTGATAGATAAGAAAAATTATTGGCTAAATTAGCAAATAAATGAAGTATATAAACAAAGAAGTGAGTGAATAACGAAATACGTATAGATTTTTGAGTAACAAAAATTTTGTGTAAATTGTGAAATCAGACAAAGAAAAAATAGTAGAATAGAATAAATAGATAAATAGATAAATGAATAGATAAAGAAATAAAACAAAAATAAAAATAGTTCCAATAAAACTTGTACTTCAATGTAAAACAATAATGTGTGATTACACAGAAAAGAATATTAGAAACAATATAGTTTGAATTCCTTGCCTTCATACCTTATCAAGTAATTAATTCATTACAATTACTTTTAATCACCTTTATGTATAATATTACTGTTTTATATATAATTGGAAGGAATTTAATGTGTGGATGAAGTTTTAAATAATATCAAGACAACGGCGCCAAGATAGTGGGCGTGGCCAACGTGACGTCAAGTCGCTGTGAACGTCAAGGTTTCATAAAATCGATGACCAAACGTTGGCATCAACGAACATTTAATATTTCGAAAAAAAAAAAATCCGTTAAAATTCATATTCAACAAAGGGACCAGAAATAATCAAATAATTATTCACTTCTATTACTAAGAGTAATACAAAACGCAAACAACAAAATCACAGTGTAATCTTAAAAAATAATTCTATAGTCAAATTCTATGGCACATTCAAGTCATATAGTAATATTATACTAATTTTATACATCTTGTCATTCTGATATATTCTAAGAATACTAAACATACATTAGAGTATACTTGTTGATTAGATATTTTACATTATTTTATATAACTTATTCAGTTAGCTGTTAGATGTTAGATTATTTTATTAGGTGTTAGATGTTAGATGCTATACTATTTTATTATATGTTAGGTGCTAAATGGTTCTATTAGGTGGTGTATATATGTAATATCAATTTGTTAGATATTAGATGATGACTGTAAATGTTAGATGATGATTGTAAATGTTAGATTATTTTATTAGATGTTAGATAATCTTGTTATATTATTTTGTTAGATGCTAGATATTATCAAAAGTTAGATGTTAGACGACTTTGTTAGATGTTAGATGATTGTATTAAAAGTTAGATGGTAGATGATTCTGTTAGATGTTGGACATTTTTGTTCGATGTTAGATACTTTTGTTACATGTTAGGTGTTAGACGATTTTGAGATGTTAGATGATTTCATTAGATGTTAGGTGATTCTATTTAAAATAAGAGGTGAAATTAGACCGTTATGAATCAATAAGGTTTCTCAAAGCGTTAATTGCGAATGAATGAATGAATGAATGAAGAAGTGGCTGATTATTTTGTTCATTATTCATTCATTTACTTGTCTATTTAATTGTTTACTTGTTTAATATATTTACCCATTTATTTGATTAATTTATTTATCTATTGGTTTATTTATATATCTATCTACTTTTATTTATAAGTATTCATCTATTTATTCATCATTTATTTAATTTTTTATCTATTATTTTCTTTACTCATTCAATAATTCATCTATTTATCAATCTATTCATTTGCTTATCTACTCATTACATCCAACTTCGGGCCCTACACGATCAATAATATTGCGCAATATTCCGTATTGTACAACATTATTCATGGTGTCACTATGGTATTGAAGAGGTACACGTGTTTGGCTTGTATACAAGTATATGATGTCTTCGTTGTATTGTGTCATTCTTCAATATCATCCCTATAGCGTCAATAATATTGTGCAATACGGAATATTGCGCAATAATATTGATCACGTATTGCTCATTTTACACAGTAACACTAGAAAATATGCTCAAAAACACTTAAAGGATAAGCATACAGAATGTGTACTACTTTGCATAAATGTATAGTATATCACATCTAGAAACTATTTTTTTATTTGGCCCATCAATTGATAATTTTGTTAGATGTTAATTGGTAGACGATTTTGTTAGATTCTTTTATCTAATTTCATTTTTTTTTTTATCTCTACTCTGCCCCAACATCCATCGTCTGCACAAAAATTGTCGCCAGCGCCAATCTTCCGTTGATGACGTAGTGCAATGTATTGTTGACTATGGTGGACTCAATACAAACGGAATATTTCTCGAAGAGTGATCATAAAAAATCTTTTACTTTGGGCGGAAATGAAATTCAGAATCGGTTGATTTCACCGGGGATGAACTTGGGGATTGAAAGATTTTATCTATTTATTTATTTACTGATATTAACGATGGGAATTACTCCGCTTCAAACTCTGAAGATGATGATGACGACGACCAAAAAACAAAGGAGGAAAAAGATGCGTTTTTTGGCTAAATGGACGTAAAGGATGTACACAACTTTGTAGTTCGTACCTTTAATTGACTTTAATGTCCCAAACTTTATTCAGTCTGGTAGGACCTCATGATTCAGTAAAACTTGGATAACGGTGAGCCTAGCAACCGCGTTTGTTTACATTCTTCTCGTATAGGCCTAGTCATGTAGTAGACCTAGGCCCAACGTACATGTGCATACACATGAACGTGGTAAAGCTATGACTTCAGGGTTGGGTCCAAGTACATGTACTTGTATTTATACTTGTACATATTTTCATGTACTTGGAGTTTAAAAATTCAATGGTACTTTTAGGCCTACTTGTACTTGGACTCAAAATACTTGAAAAGTACAAATTACATTCAAGTACAAATAAGTACATTGTATTTAATAAAAAGTTATATACTGTATATAAATTCTAGAGAACTTTGTGATGATACTATTGGGTAAATGAATTTATCTGTTATTTTTAGTTATAAAACTACCGGGTATATTATTAATATAGAACAAGGGACAAGGTGCCCTAATACTTACCTATATATTCTGCATCAAATTTAGTTTTATTACTGATATGAGAAATATATGTAGTCTCTTGCATTTGCAGCATAGGGAATATTACTTATTCAAGTTATTCGTAAAGTATATGTTCTTGTTTTGCAATTCTATGATAAAAGGAGTGACGTGCTAAAATAAAGGTAATATTTCCATTTACTTTTATATATCAAATTCCACTTTTTAAATGTGCTTATCAATGCACTAACTTTTGTAGTTTACAAATCTGTGACAGGATCATTTTTTCACATCAAGTACTTGTACTTAATTACAATGACAATTACAATTACAATTAAAATGACAAACATTATTATAAAAGATTCAAAGCGCAGTTCTGCGCGTCCTATGTACTGTGAATGCACAAAATCAATGTCGGTTTTGTTTTTAGATTCACGACATTACGTCATCAAGATGGCGACCACTGTTCTCAACTTTTGTAACAGACGACTCGTTTAGTTGAAACCAAAATGCCGAAGAAAAACGCAAGAAAACTACAGGACGACAGAAAAACAAACTGAATCCATTCATTTAGATACAATCTAAAAGTCAATTTAGGATTTTTTGGTTTTTGAAAATTGTAGCGTGTTTATCCTTTAATAATATACATGAAGCGTTTAGACTGAAAGCGAAACTTGGTAGAAAATAACGCACCACTCAGAGAATTTCTATAATGACTACTATAATTGCGATAATCGTAATTACTATAGATATAATTACTATAATTACTATTCCCAGGATGACTACTATAATTCATTATGACAGCGGCTTCTATGAACAATAAGCACAGTAGATAAGATAAATGAATAAATGAATAAATGAATGAATAGATAAACAAACATATAGATAAGTATGACAGCAACAGGTAGAACAGATAAGAGATAACACATAAATACAGTACTAAATAAATAGAAAAAGATAATTAAATAAAAATGAATAAATGAATGAACAAATATATAGATAAATAAATGAATAAACAAACAAATAAATAGATAAATAAATAAATAAATAAATGACTGAATGAATGCATTAATGAATGAACGAATGAATGAATGATTGATTAACTAGATAGCACGGCATAAGGATACATTTTTCAGCCAGGTTGTTTACAATTTACCTTGAAGGGGATTTCAGAGTTGAGTTGGAAAGGAAATGGTTTGAATATCATTTGGAAATTATCTTAATCACCTGAGATGTGCTGATGAAATAATTCTCTTTTCTGAAACAGTAGAAGACTTGCAAGATAGGCTGAGAGATAGAGAGAGCTCAACAAGAAAGGTCTCAGAGTAGGACTGAAGGTAAACGTAGAACTAAAGTAATGTTTAGCTCTTCCAGAGTAAATATATCATAATCTAATTTGATTTTTTTTATGTTAACGAGCTTATTTAGGCCAAATATTTTAACCAAACAAAAATAATGAAAACAAAATGAAAAAGCATATCGAAATTGCTTAGAAACTATTTGATAAATATACTCGTAGGAATAATATAAAAGGTGATCTTATAAGTCTGAATTACAAAATTTACAATCGCTGTAAAATTCCAGCTATGATCTGGGAGCTGACGATGGCAATGGAGACAAAACTAAGGAATACATAAATAGCAAGAAACGACAGTAAAATTCAAGAAGAAGATAGATTGGATATAAGAGGAGACTGGGAGAGACGAGGTGGAAAGATGAAATAGAAAGAAAATTGCAGGAGTAACATGGCAGAGGCCGACAAAGTCGTGTGGCGAATGAAAGATGCTGGGAGAGGCCTTTGTTCAGTAGTGGACCACGAATGGTTTTTAAGGAAAAAAAAAGTCGATTATCGATTGAAGATCCCATGCCAACTTTAAATATTTTAGTCTGTCTAACGCCAGGTGACTTTATTCTGTTTAATTGGGCACTGTAGTGGTAGTACAGTCTACGTGATGACAGCTCATATTCTACATGGTAGATGACAAAGGATACATTTCTTTTTAAAACTAAAGAATTTTGAAAAGAAAAAATCGAACCACGCACATGACAGCTCGTTTTGTACAGGGAAGATGTCAAAAATGTTCATAAATTTCTATCAAAGCGCTAAAGAATTTCGAAAGAAAAAGAGAGGAAGGGAAATACACTGAGCAACAAATGTGGACCATGATGCCTCGCGAAAGTAAGGAACCTCACCTCGCGAAAGTGGAGAACCGCAATGGACAGCAACCTGGCAGAACCTGAAGACCCAGCGGTGACGTCACCTCTTCAGTGACTCCAGGGTGGGTCGTCGACCTGCCAGTGCGTCATGAAGAGTTCCGGAGGTCGATGGCATCGCCTTCTGGTAACGGAATCCTCCTGAAGAGCGTCAATCCCGAAGTCAAATGCTCGAACTCAGACTTGAAAGGTCCTACCAACCTCAAGAATGGACCCCGACCCTTGGAATTCTACCTTTCCAGTTACTTTCCTATAACACCAACTACCTCAGGCGTACCAACACTATACGACCTGGATATACTGAGGTAAGCATGTGAAAGTAACTGGAACCCATTGGTACCCCTGCGTCTCCTCTTGCTGTAGTAATTTACCGAAAAAAATCGAAATGTGGGACCCCAACATTTAAGACAGCTCTTGAGATTATGAAGGTTCTGTGAAACTTCCAGAAGGCTGAGCACCTGTAGCTGCTGATATCCAGCGCTTCTATCCACGGAAACAATATCTCACCAAAGTAGAGTCTAAAGGCCTCATCACACTGGTCAATTTTTCCTCCGACTACTGGGGCAAATTTCCAGCTCGCAGCTTTCGGAAAGGAATCTGATGTATGCTGGAGGAAATTCATTTTCTTCCAGGATATGAAACGGCATTCTATGTATTTATGTTGAGGAGACAAAATAAGTTTCCCATGGTGATTTTTAGGCGTCAAATGTTCTAAGGGTGGGCCGTACCGCCGATTAATTGGAGGTTGAAGGAAAATAGCTCAGTGTGGTAGCGCCTTTAGACGTGGTAAGAGAGGGATTTAGGGATTTAAGAAGGGTGGCACAAACGAGGTATAGCAGAAGTCAAAAATGACAGTTTTCTTTTATGAAGTTAGTATTCAAATGTAAAGAGAAATTTGATTTTATTGGAGTCAAAAGAAGTGAAATTACT
>NC_134779.1:39034125-39046675 GCF_046742065.1 Oratosquilla oratoria | reverse complement strand
TACTTATATCATACAGTCCTTAAAACTGAATGTTTAAGCACTGAGGTGTTTGATAATTTTTATCTTATTTTATCTTATCTTATTTCATTTATTTTTTGTTAGGTATATTGTGTTGTTGCTGTTGTAGGGAAGTGAAATCACAATCTTATACAACCTTAAAACTGAATCTTTAAGTATTGAGGTTTTGTGGTAATGTTTTTTATAGATTTTTGGATACATTTTGCTGTTGTTGTTGTTGTAGGTAAACGAAATGATAAAGGTTAATTCTTAAAACTGAATGTTTAAGTACTGAGGTTCGTGACAATTTTTTATATAAATTTTGTTGGATATATTTTGTTGTTGTTGTTGTAGGTAAACGAAATGATGAAGGTTAATTCTTAAAACTGAATGTTTAAGTACTGAGGTTAGTAAAAAAATTTTTTATATAAATTTTGTTGGATATATTTTGTTGTTGTTTTAGGTAAGCGAAATGGTGAAGGTTGATTCTTAAAACTGAATGTTTAAGTACTGAGGTTTATGAAATTTTTTTTATATAAATTTTGTTGGATATATTATGTTGTTATTGTTGTTGTTGTTGCTGTTGTTGTTGTAGGGGACGGACCACAGGCGGGGGATTGTAGCCACGCTGTCTGCTCCGAGCCCTGGGAGCGCGTCCCGCTGAGGTTCCCCTACTTGTACACATGCGCGCGCACCTCCACCCTATCGCGGACACTCTCGTCTCATATCGTACGTGATTCACCACTACGGCATTGGATCACGTGTTGGACTTGTGATCGACCGCTGTTGGCCTCCCAGATGAGAGCCCAGAAATCATGTATGGCCAAATCTATGGGATATGCTGTGACTTTACACATACACATATACATACACACACATACACACACACACAACTCCTTGCCCACCAAAGTTGGAGTGCCGGCTCGCAGTGCGGCAATGCTGAATTCTTCTCAGTCCTGGACAAGACTTGAACTCTGATCGCTGATTTAGCGGTAAAGAACGGCGCGCGCACACACACACACACACCGGGTGTGTGTGTGCGTGCGTGTGTGTGTGTGTGTGTATGTGTATGTACGGGTGTGGTTAGAGGATATGGAGGTACACACCTCTTCTGTGGCTTCTGGTCTCCTGAGCACTGATGAAATTGTCTGGAAAGTGAAATGGCGACGATCTTTTATTTTATATATATATATATATATATACCTATATATATATATATATATATATATATATATTTACAATTTATTTTTCTATTTATCTTTTTACTTCGACACTTGGGTTTCATCAGATTAAAAACTCTCTTTTTTTCTCTTTCTCTCCCCTCTCTCCCTCCTCGCTCTCCTCCCATTTTCTCCTCTCTCTCTCTCTCTCTTCCTCTCTTTCCTTCTCCCCATCCTCTCTCTCTTCCATTCCCTCTCTCTCCCTCTCTATCTCTCTCTCCACCCTCACTCTCGGTCTCTCTCTCTCCACCCTCTCTCTCTCTATCTCTCACTCCTCCCTCTCTCTCTCTCTCTTCCTCTCTCCCTCCTCTCCTTCCCCCCTCTCTAGCCCCATTCTTTCTTTCTTTCTCTCTGAATTATTACGTAAGTACACTCGATCACCTTTCGTCCTGGTTGGTACTCCTCCTTTTCTTCAACCCGGCGCCAGGCTATTTCATTCAACCACGTTGGAGAGAGAGAGGGTCAATTTCGAGACAAAATAATTGTACACAAACAATGCCCGAAGAGAGGGCGTGTGTTTACAAAGCCAACAACTATGTAAAGTTGTCTTCATACATATCACTGCTTAACCAAACGTTATATTACCTTAAGTTTATTTTTTCCAAAACTGACCGCGTGCATAGAATACAAATTACAGTGTATATATATATTATATATATATATATTATATATATAATATATCTATATATATAATATATATATATATATTATATATATAATATATCTATATATATAATATATATATATATATATATATATATATGCTAAATTACGATTTTTTTTTTTTTGCGTTTAACAACCACGATTGTGTGGGTTTGTGAAACACGTCGCCGTGTTTCGTGGTTATGCTGAAAAATGTAAATAATGAAAAAAAAACACACACTCAGGGTGTATGAGTGGCATATTGGTTGGGCGTGGGTATTATCCAAGGGAATTATTTAAAGGGTTGGCGATTTTGCAAAACAAATGTTTATAATAAGGATTCGGTGTGCGTGTGTGTGTGTGTGAATGTATGTGTTCTGTGTGTGTGTGTGTGTGTGTGTGTGTTGTGTGTGTGTGTTTTGTGTGTGTGTGTACGTGTGTGTGTGTGCTTTGTGTGTATGTGTGCTTTGTGTGTGTGTGTTTTGTGCGTGTGTATATATATATATATATATATATATATATATATATATATATATATATATATATATATATATATATGTGTGTGTGTGTGTGTGTGTGTGTACCCGCGTGCGTGTAGGTATGTAGGTAAGGAGAAAAGAAAGAGAAAGAAGCGACATAGATCGAGACAATACTGTATAGATGAAAATATCGTAAAAACACGAAACAAATTTATAAAGGAGAGACTTAAGGAGAGGAAGACAGTCGCATACGTCCAGAGAGAGAGAGAGAGAGAGAGAGAAAAGAGAGAGAGAGAGAGAGAGAGAGAGAGAGAGAGAGAGAGAGAGAGAGAGAGAGAGCCGTGTATTGACAAAAGTGACTAAAAAGACATTAACAAATAAATAATAATCTTTAGGAATAGGGTCAGTATGTTGACCTAACGTTCCGTCCATCACCTGAGTAAAATCGTCAGGCATCAAAACAACTCACCATCGTACTCCCACGTAGTGGGAAGTGAGAAACCCCTGTCAGCTGCGGAAAGACGCTGTTTTTTAAAGCCGATGTTGGGTCGCCTCCCCGCCTGACCAGGGCTGTCGGAAACAAACGCGACATGGCCCGCAGCGGGTAAACGAACTCACGACCACCTGTTCATGAGTTCGACACGGTATCCACTGTGCTACCAGCGGCATTAGCCAGAATAAAAGCTCTAAATTGTGTCATCGTGTATGAGGCTGCCAAGGACCTCGTATACACAATAAAGAAATACTGACAATATCTAGATAATTCTATCAGTATTAACCGTGCCAGGTTAGTACCTGGTATCTTAGAAAAGTACCTAGAGAATTCTAGATTGCTGATGGAAGTACGGGAGAGGTCGTGGTTGTCAATAACAGAGATATTGACAATAACTTTATTGTCAATAACAGAAACATTGACAATGACGTTATTGTCAATAACAGAGATATTGACAATAGCGATATTGTCAATAACAGAGACATTGACAATAACGTTATTGTCAATAGATTCCAAAATTGCGATGGACTTCTAAGTTCTTCGTGTGAATCTCCATCATATGAACAACAGCCTCCATCTTGTTTTCATTCATTTTTTTTTTAATTTTTTTTTAACATTTTTTTTATTTATGTCTTAGTCCCACACTCTTGCTGCTCTCCACCCAGTTCCCATCTTACCATCTGACCTCAAAGCCACCTGAATTCAGCTGGTCTTCGAACATTATCCTCGAAGACTCCTCATATATCCTCCTTCGTCATCGTCTCGAGTTCGTCTCCTCTTCGTCTGTCTCCAAAAGCAGGTCTCCAGGTCCCCTCCTTACGTCATTCTGGCACTTTCTCTTTATCATCCTTCCCTCTCCTACTCTTGTCTCCAAGACCAGGTCTCCTCGTCCTTGTTGAGTCATTCTTCGAGGTCTTCCTCTCTCCTGGTCTCCTCCTGAGCTCACTCACGTTGTGATCTCCTGTTGTTAAACCCCTCTCTGGTCTCCTCTTGCTTCTTGACGCCCACCACCTGTTCTCCTCGATGCTTCTGAATTTCGGTCTCCCATACACCAACAATGATGATCCAGTGGAGGGTCTCGTTTGGGAATTGTAATAAAGTTTTTGTTTTATAGAGTAAGATGGTATCAATAATAATGATAATAATAATAATAATAATAATAATAATAATAATAATAATAATAATTATAATAATTATAATAATTATAATAATAATAATTATAATAATTATAATAATTATAATAATTATAATTATAATAATAATAATGATTATAATAATTATAATTATAATTATTATTTTTATTATTATTATTATAATAATTATAATAATTATAATAAATATAAATTATAATAATTATAATAATTATAATATAATAATTATAATAATTATAATAATTATAATAATTATAATTATAATAATTATAATGATAATAATGATAATAATGATGATAATAATGATGATAATAATGATAATAATCATAATAATAATAATGATACTAATAATAATAATAATGATACTAATAATAATAATAATATTAAAACTAATAAAATAATGATAGTAATAATGATAATAATAACAATAATGATTACAATAATAATAATGATAATAGTAATAATTGACCAACATTTGTTATGCAAACTCTGTTCTAACCCATGGTAATCTAGTTGGCTTAGTTGCTTCTTAGCTGCTCTGGTCTCATTCGACAAGCGTTTACTATCTCTCGTCATTTTCAAAATCTCGCTTTGGATAGCTTTTGAGTTGCGTTTTAAGTGTCATTCTTCAAGAAATTTTGAGTTTTCTTCGTCTAAGTGTCTCTCCTTTACTCCAAGGGTCTTTCATATATCTTCTCCTCCTCTTCATTTCTTTCCTCTTCCTTACCCTCATTCTCTTCGTTCTCTTCCCCATTCGTCTTTTCCTCCTCTCCTGCTCTTCTTAGTTCTCTTCTTCCACCTTTTCCTCTCATCCATCTTTTTGTTCTTTTCCTCTGCATCCTCGTCCTCTTACTTCTCTTCCTCTTCGTCCTCTTTCTCCTCCTTCTCTTCCTTTTCCTCGTTCATCTCTTTTTCCTCTCCTGCTCTTCTTCGTTCTCTTGCTCCACCTTTTCCTCTCATCCTTCTTTTCGTTCCTTTCCTCCTCTTTCTCGTCCTCTTACTTCTCTTCTTCCTCCTCGTTCATTTTTTCCTCCTCTCCTGCTCTTCTTCGTTCTCTTCTTCCACCTTTTCCTCTCATCCTTCTTTTCGTTCTTTTCCTCTTCCTACTCGTCCTCTTACCTCTCTTCCTCCTCGTCTTCTTCCTCCTCTTCCTTTATGTCATCCTCATCCTCCTCTCGCCACCCTGTCCTTCTCCATCCAGTTCCACCTCACCATCTTCCTCGTCCTACCAGTCCCCTCTCCCGCCCTCCTCCCGTTGGCTCCTGACCAGTTGCGGCGCCGCCCGCCCGCCCACCTGGCCTCCTTGCAGCAGCAGCAGCGGCAGCAGCAGTTGGAGCAGCAGCAGCAGCAACAGACAGGTGTTAGGGTCTGCGGCGTGAAGTGAGTGGGAGGAATTGTGATAGCTGCGACGCAACTTAGGTTCTCTGTTGTGGTGGTGGCAGCTCTGTCAAGATGTTGGCTCTCCTGTGGTGGTGGTGGTGGTGGTGGGCGGTAGGCAGACGTGTGGGTACCTCACTGTATATGACTAATTGTGATATACAGGTTTGGGGCTGCGTTCCCAGGGGTACCGTCTCTAAGACTCCAATGGTCAAACATACTAAGTTTTAAATTTATTCACTTATCCGCTTCGGTAGTTTCTTCACCAAGCTCTTCAAACATTTTCTTTTGTCATGTCCTTTTGGTACTCTTTTGTCCCATACTAAGAGATCCTCCTTGTGTTCTGCCCTTTGTGCAGTAAACCCTGTAAGCTACAGAACGCATGGAGCTAGCCAGAATAAAATGATCGAAAATGCTGTTGGGCCTCGTGGGTTTGAGCTCTTCAATGTTTAAATGTATCTTCTATGCTGAATGAAATTGACTGATGTTAACTAGAATAAAATATCAAACATGACACACTGTTACGATCAGCCTCAAGTCTCAACCACTGAATAGTAATCTAGACGAGAGGTAGAAACTCGGTGGAATGAATATGATTAATCTACTGTACAGATGCCTATGGAAAACAAAAAGTGTCCCAACGATTTTGTGCATTTTTCCATGAGTCAGTGTCTGCATGATGGTGGTGGTGATGATGATGACGACGACGACGATAATGATGATGATGATGATGAAAAAGAAGACAAAGAAGAAGAAAAGAAAAAGACGAGGATGAAGAAGAAAAAGAACAAGAGAAAGAGGACGAAGTAGAAAAAGATGAAGAAGACAAAGAGAACGAAAGACGAAGAAGAGGAAGAAGAGCAAGAAGAAGAAGAAGGAGAAGAAACTACTCCTTATCACTGTCCCGGAAGTGGACACACCAAGGTCGTCACCTTTGCCTTATGCGCTCGGACTTCCAGGACAAGGAGACGTCATCGGTAGCTGTTTGGAATCGACCGCGGGTCCGCGTCGTGCAAAATACGATCGAAACCAACCTACCACTAAGTACAGCTGTTTAGAAAGGCTCACCGATGTATCACTGTTGCCTAAGCAAACAATGGCTACCTTGTGCCGCTTTGGTCTTCTCTACGTTATGTAAATATTCAGACTCGGCCCCGGCACTGTCGAAGCTCACTACTGTGGCCCTTACGTAAGTGCCAGTTAATGTGGCACGGTCATTCCTTTAAAATAAAGTTCATACAATCATTTAAAATCTTGTGGCGAGGCTAGTGGTTCCCGGCCAGCCTCTGGACGGCGCTACGGAAGGAGACTTTCACTGTACGAATGTGCACTGGTGTGCGACGGTTGATTAAGTATTTATGAATGACGCGCAGTAATACTGGCTTTAACTAAACGAGGTTATGAGATCGTCTTGCATGTACAAAGACAAGGGACTTTGGAGATTAAAGAATTCTCGATATCAAGTTTAGGTTTTCTAAGAGGAATACTTTGTTAGTAATATGCACAGAAATGTCTGCAAGATGTTCCCAGTGTTTAGCAACGCCTTATTCTCAGGTTAAGACCCTTTTAAAGGAAATTTTGTAAGAAATGTCTGTGAAGAGGTCTGTAGAGTGATTTCAGTGACGAGGGACGTCTCCATCTTAGGTTAGGTCTTCCGTGAAGAACGTTGTTAAAATTCCCGATCTCAGTTCGTGACGTGTGTTGTGAGAAGAAGAGAGTTACCTCGAGGTTCGTGTCGGAGGCCCTTCTTCAGGAGAGCCTGAAATTCGCGTGGGTCGGGGGAAGCTAGGGTATACTGAAAGGCGAAGTTGCGTAGGTGCCCAGCGGGACTGCGTAGGTGCCCCAGAAGAACTGCGTGGGTGCCAAACGAGGACTACGGAAGTGAGGTAGCTGAAGGTGCCTGGGAGGACTTTGCGTCGAGGTCTAGCGTAGTCACAGGTGCTCAGGTGCACAGGTGCTCTGCAGTGGAGCTCCGTGCGAGGTGTCCCTCCCGAGGTGGGTTGGTGGCACCGTGTCCTCTTGGTCTGGGAGGGAGGATGAGGTTGCATAGGTGCTGGTCGAAGTCGTGTGGGTGTCGTGCATGTCCAGGGTGCTTCTTGACGTCACACGAACACTACAGTGTTGTGTTGCTCGGGTGCTGGTGCTGCTGCCGTGGAGTGGAGGCGAGCGTGGGCGGGGACAGACGGAGGTCAGGTGGGCGTTGCTTGATAGCAGGCGGCGCGGCGGCAGTGGCGGCGGCGGCGGCGGCGGCGTCGCGGGCGGAGGTAGCGGCCATCGGTTTATGGCGAATCAATTCCCTTACGATTCAGGGAGATAAACTATTTAACCCTCTATAGAAGAGGGCAGTCTCGTCTTCTTTTCTTAAGTCCCCTCTACTCTTTTCTTTTAGTCTTCGGGGAACCACTTCGGGAGTGACCGAAGTCGTGCTGTATTCACGAACTCGCTTTGGTTTCTGGACCCAATGGTGAATTTTTGCCGACCCATAGGTGGGTCCCAAACATGTGGTCCTCAGCAAATTCTAATCTGGCTGTCGTCAGGCGATTTTATTCACATAAGAGGAGCTTCCATGGAGTAATGAATATCGGCACTCTCAAGCAATCTTCTAAGACACGTAGTCCTTCTTGAGGCATTCTATTATGGTTAACACAAAACGATTTCATTCAGCAAATAGAAATTCCCGTGACTTCGTGGGCTATGAAGACCTTGAGCCATAAAGATTTATTGACAATATCGATATACACAATACTGACAATGCTGAAATATCAATACTTACCGTATCAGATTGGTACCAAATATCCTAGACAAACATCTAGATATCTTACCAATTGATACCAAAAACATTGAAGTCACGGTTGTCAATATTTGAAACATTGACAATGTCATCGTCAATAGACAATGGCAATGTTGATACCAAAACCATTGAAGTCACGTTGTCAATATTTGAAACACTGACAATATCATCAATTGACAGTGACAATGTTCATACCAAACACATCGAATCACGGTTGTCAACATTTGAAACATTGAGAATATCATCATCAATAAACATTGACTGTTGATACCAAACACATTGAAATCACGGTTGTCAATATTTGAAACATTGACAATATCATCGTCAACAGACATTGACAATGTTGATACCAAACGCATTGAAATCACGTTGTCAATATTTGAAACATTGACAATATCACCGTCAATATATATTGACAATGTGAGAGTCCTTTGAGTAAAGTAAATATGTGTTTTATGTGATTTGATATACTTTGGGGAGGTATACTGTAATCGTTTGTAGCCAAATAGATAATACTGAAAAAATAATGTACCTTGTGGGCATTCTCGCGCGCTGGCCAAGTCGCCGAGTATTAGACGAGAGTAAAAGAATTAGATGAACGAAATTCGATATCCGACTAAAACCGAGAACAGACTCAAAAAATCGTTATCTTTCGTGTTATACCCGCTACGGTACTCGGTATAATCCGTTTACCCTAAGTGTCGGTACGTCAGTGACGTCAGTTTGATGACGCACATAATGACGCGACGGAATGTTTGCATCCAGACTATAAGATACGTCTTGCCGTTTGACGCAGAAGACTTCCTTGTTTTCAAACTCAATTTACAAAGAAATAAGACCAAACTCTCCTTCAACAAAAAGCCTATCAACACCCTCACATCCTTTACGACGCAAAGCTGAGGGCATAAGAAACTGACACAGGTTGTTATGGAATAAGCTAGTAATCTTATCACACACAAACACAAGTGTAATACATAAAACATGGTTCGGATGGCTTCTGTCTTTGCTTTAAAGTGACACTAGAAAGAAACGCATCAACCTATTCAGTTACAACATACTACCAGCAACCAGAAAGAGAATGTACATTGCTGTGTCAGATTCATATGTCCACAGCTGTATTGATGAAGCCATTGTAATACATTTACAATTGAAATATATTCTGAATCAGTGCTGTTTTATTTGAGTTGTTACATATATGCATACATAGATAAGTTATACATCTAAATATTCTATCCATATTCTGTCATGATACGAGTATTCTATGTAGATAATGCATCTGTTTATCTATAAATTTATTTATATTCCATATAGATTCTCTATATATTCTATGTATAATATCCTTACAAAGGCCCATTTTTTAAATAGAATAAGATAAAATAGAATAAAATAAAGATAAGATAAAAAGATAAAGAGAAATAAAAACGAAAATACAATACGACAGAATAAATAAACGAACAAACAAATAAGCAGACAAATAAATAGATATAGATAAAAAATAAAACAAAAGAAACCAACGAAATATATAAAAAAGGAAAAAACAACGTGCAGGAGGGCGAGTAAGGTGTGTGACATACATTTTGTGGTCCACGGATATGGCCAACGTCCCGCCTCTCCTGGCTGTCCACGCTCGCGTGTCTTTTGTTTTCGTCCTCTGCAATTGATCTGCAACACCGGACAACCGGTTCCCCTGTCCGGTAAACGCAAGGGAAGATGGACAACACCGGTTACTTCCGGTGCGTGATTGGTGACCTTAGGATTCGTTGTGATTTTTTTTATGTTGTATTTGGTTAGGTTAGGTTTGGTTTAGTTTGGTTACGATTAGGTTAGGTTAGGTTAAGTTAAGGTAAGACAAGGTTAGGTTAGACCAGGTTAGGCTAGGTTAGGTTAGGATTGGTTAGGTTAGATCAGGTTAGGCTAGGTTATGTTTGGTTAGGTTAGGCTAGCTTAAGCTAAGCTAAGCTAAGCTTAGGTTAGGTTAGATCAGGTTAGGCTTGGTTAAGCTAAGATAAAGTTAGGTTAGGTTAGGGTAGCTTAGATTAGGTAAGGTTAGGTTAGCTAAAGCTAAGTTTAGATTAGGTTAGGTTAGATTTGTCTTGGAATAGCGGACATGGCCGCTAGCGTCTGGAGGCGATGTGCCAGATGGTTGGGGGATCGAGTCCTGCTGAGATAGCCAACGCGTGACTGAAGTAAAAGGGCACACTGTCTTTAAATCTCGTGATCAGACGAAGGCTATCATGCCTAGCTACCTCGCAGAGCAGTGGAGTCTTCGAAAAATATTTCATTTCCACAATGCAATGTCATTCAGCCGAAGTAAAGACATGTTTATTTCGGTTCCTTGCTGACGATTCCATTCGGTTTACCAAAGGCTTTTTTCCCCCTTACACGGGGGATAGCCATTCTGTTCTAGGAGAACCTTAATTAATGACGTCAGGGGGGCTCAAAAAGCCATAATTTCTTATTCAATATTTTTTATTTATTCATTATTCATTCACTTGTTTATTTATCTATATATTATTTATTTATTCATTTATGTATTATGTTTATTTCTATGTATTTGTTTATTTTCTAATTTACTTATCTATTTATTTATCTACTTTTCTTAGTCAGAAACCTAGACTTTCTTTCCGGACGTATGTGTGAGTCACCACGGTCTTGGATCACGTGTTCGACTCGTGATCGACAGCTATACCCTCCTGGATGAGAACTCAGAGCTCATATATGACTGACCTATGGGTAATGTTGTGAGTTTACACGCACACACACACCCCGAACTCCCCGCCCACGAGAATTGGAGTAACGACTCGCAGCGTAGCGATACTGAAATTATTTCAGCAATGGGCGCGATTCGAACTCGGACCGCCGTGGTAGCGGTTGCGAATGCTACCACTGCGCCGTCGAATCGTGTGTGTGTGTGAGTGTGTGTATGTGTGTGTGTACCTGAGTGAATACATTTGTACGTGTGTGTATACACATATCTCTATAAAACCACACACACACACACACACACACACACACACACACACACACACACACACACACACACACACACACTACACACACACACACTACACACACACACACTACACACACACACACTACACACACACACACACACTACACACTACACACACACACTACACACACACATACGCACACACACACCTCTTTCCTGAACCCAGAGACGTTCCGTACCCGGACAGGAGACGGGGTATCCGGGGCACACGTAACCAGATGTCCGGTGGAACAGGTGGAGGGAGCCGGGCGGGTAGGCGTTGTCAGCAGTAGCCAGTGTCCGGGGAGCGGTAAAGGTGGACCTCCGCCCAAGGATGAGACAATTCCTTGAATAGATCTTGACAACGCTCCTTCTTCTTCTTCTTCTCTCCTTCCTCTTCTCTTCTCTTCTTCTTTTCCTTGCCTTTCTCCTTCGCTTTAGCTTTCGCCTCCTTCTTCTTCTTCTCCATCTTCTTCTTATTCCTCTCCATCTTCTTCTTCCTTTTCTTCTTCTTCTTCTCCTCTCGCTCTTTTTATCTTTTCCTTTCTTTCGTTTTGTCTTTTTCTCTGTCTGTCTTTATCTCTGTCTGTCTGCCTGTCTGTCTCTGTATGTGTCTGTCTGTCTCTATCTGTCTCTCTTTGTCTGTCTGCCTGTCTGTCTCTGTCTCTATGTCTGTCTGCCTGTCTGTCTCTGTCTCTGCGTCTGTCTGCCTGTCTGTCTCTCTCTCTTGCCATATTTGGCTGAGAGTAACTCTGGGCGTTTTTTTTTTTCGTTTTTTTTCTTTAAAAACCTAAACCTTTGAAGCATAGTGATCAACTACTATTCTTTTCTTCTCCTTCTTCTTCTCCCTACCTCTCTCTCTCTCTCTCTCTCCCTCTCTTTCTCTCTCTTTGTTTATTGGGTTGAGCGTTCCTATGGGCGTTTCTTTTTATTTTTTACCTCTGGAGCATAGTGACCGTTTTTTCTTTTTTTGTATTTTTTTGTATTTTTTTTGTCTTGCGCTTACCCAAGCTTTGTGGCTTCAACCATGCAAAAACTATCTCAAGTATGCCTTCAGGGCATCCTCTTTCTATGCCTTTATGCCTCATGGGATGATGGTGATGATGATTTGTGCAATTTCATATTAAAATCGGCATCATTAATCTGTGAAGACGGCTTTCCTGGTTTTTTTTTAATATATTATTTTCCTAAATAATCTTCAACTTTCACTCTCAAGTCAATTTAAATGATTTCTTGATGTTCCCTCTTTGATATGCAAAACCAGTTTCTCTCTCTTTCTCTCTTATTCTTCTTTATTTCTGTCAATTATGTTAACCTGTATTTTTGTAATGCTTGTCAATTATTTTGTTTTATGTGTCAGTCCTCTCTCTCTCTCTCTTTCTCTTTTTCTTTCTCTCTCTCTATCTTT
>NC_134779.1:39019125-39031625 GCF_046742065.1 Oratosquilla oratoria | reverse complement strand
TGAGGAAAACGAGGAGAAAGACGGTGAAGAGGAATAAGATAAGGACGGAAGAAGGGGGAGCAATAGGAGGAGGACAAGGAAGAGGAAGGGAGGAGGACGGGAAGGAGGAGGAGGAGGAAGACGACGATGAGAACAAAGAAGAGGACGGGGAGGAGGAATAGGATGAGGACGGGAGAAGAAGGAACAGGAGGAGGACGAGGAAGAGGAAGGGAGGAGGGCGGGAAGGAGGAGGAGGAGGAGAAAGACGACGAAGAGAACGAAGAAGAGGACGGGGAGGAGGAATAGGATGAGGACGGAAAAAAGACGAGGAAGAGGAAAGGGAAGGACGGGAAAGAGGATGAGGGATGAAGACGGGGAGAAGTTCTGTTTTTTTTTTTTTTTTTTTTTTTTTTTTTTAGGAAGGCTAATTCTAACCGCCCAAGAGTTGATGCTGTGTTATTGTTGATTAGTGGGTGTTACATGTGAGAGTAGTTGGTTGTTCTTGCTGAGTGTTGTGTAGATGAGGCATTTCCAGTAGTACGTGCAGTATTGTGAGGGTTATCACGCTGGGCTATTTTTCTCCAACCTCCGATTAATCGCCGGTACCGCCTACAACCAGCTTTTTTCCGCCGTCAAATAACTATGGCAAACTATTTTGTTTTCTCAACAATTTACATAGAAAGTCATTTGATGTCCTGAAGGAAATTTACTTTCCTCCAGCATATAATCAGATTCCTTGATAACGCCTTTACAGTGGCCATGGAGGTTTGTGGGATCTGAATGCTTTTAGGTGGTTTGCTGAGTGTTGCTCCAGACGTCTTTGCCACATGTGGATCATTGTGGATCGGAGGACTGGGTAGTGACTTGTTACTATATTCTGTGCGCTGCAAGAAGTCCGTTGATGGTGTGGCATACGCTGTGATTTACTACTAGCCATGCTGCCAAATCAACCTTAGCACAAGCCTTTCTCTTACTATATTTCCAATCTATGTACTATCTTATTACTTTTTATATATTCTGGATAGAGTAAAGAAAGCTGCTTAGTGCAATGAATATAACTTTTTAGGAATATAACAACGCTTTGAATAAATTCTATGAGGCGTGGCAGTAGCGCTTTTTTTCCCATGATGCCATGGTGAGGTGTCACAGGTGAGACAGGTGGGAGGGGGTATAGCTAATCTTTGTTATAATCCTAAAATGTAATACGCATTGTACTTCTATTCAGCATCCATTATTAGTTATAGAATAAAAACAAAATAGCACATAGATGGGAAATAAGAGAGAGAGGTAAGTAGTAAGATTGATTTGGCAGAAGCCTCTCTCTCTCTCTCTCTCGGTAGCTTTCTTTTTATTTTTTTTCGCTCTCTATCTTGCTCCTCCATCTCTTTCTCGTTAGCTTTCTTCATTTTTCTCGCTCTCTATCTTGTTCCCCCATCTCTCTCTCTCTCTCGCCACCATGGATGGATGCCGCCTCTCAAGCCCCCTTGTCGGCTCGTTCATTGCCGGGAATGCCAACCTGAGATGGCACCCAATAAAAGGATACAAATATGAAGCGGATAAGAATGACCCACAAGTGGATTCTGTAGACTAGTGAGTGACGGAACTTCAGGACGGAAACTGTTTGATTTGGGAACGATTGTAAATCAGAGATGATGATAAAATCGCCCAGAAACAGAGGGGCATCCCAACCATTTTTCCTGGTCTTGAGTTAGGCACAGATTGTGAAAGGCATAAGACCTTCTTTTACAGTATATATATATTCGTGCTTAATCTGAAACATGTAAGACTGGCGGGGGATGCCCCTCTGTTTCTGGACGTTTCATAAGATGCTGTAAAGGGTCGTGAGTGATACGCAGGACGGCGGTGATGGTGGAGAGCTCAGTGGTGAAGACTGAGGGGATGGAAGGACTGGATCCAGATCTTGTTCCAGTTAGGGATATTGTTGTTCCATAGTCTACATCGTGGCTGGAACAGGAACTGTTGGTGTACATGTTATCACTTGTTGAATGAACGAACGATTCTCAAGACCCTAATTTCGTCTTCGAAGTGGAGAGATGAAGTCAAGAGGACGAGGATGAGGAGGATGAGAAGGAGATGGACGGGGAGGTGTAGGACGGGGAGGAGGAGGGCGGGGAGGAGGGGGCCAGGGGAGGAGAAGGAGGACGGAGATGAGGAGAGGGACGACGGTGATGACGATGTGTGTGAGAGTGAGGCTGAGGATAAAGATGAGAATGAGGAAGAATATGAGTAAACATAAGGAGGAGGAAGAGAAGGAGGAAGAGGAAGGGGTAGGAGAGGGAGAGTGGCCAAAGAGATGGGGTTAGGGTTATATATATATAAATACACAGTACGAAAGAGGTGAAAGTCCTCATCTTAAAAATAAAATAAAAAATAAAATAAAAAAATAAAGTAAAAGGTGTCTGTTCTCTTCTCCTGTCTTCCATTTCAAGATTTTCTCTCCACTAAACCTCTCTCCACACCTTACCTTAATCTAAAATAAAAACAAATAAATTGATAAAGTTTAACGAGAGGTTTGTTGATTTTTTTTCATTTGTAAAGAAATGCAATTTATCCGCGAGTCTTGATTTTACGAAATGTCCAACCCATCCATGGCTTCCTGGTAGAAAAAAAAAAAAAAAAAAGAGGGAGAGAGAAATAGAGAGAGAGAGAGAGAGAGAGAGAGAGAGAGAGAGAGAGAGAGAGAGAGAGAGAGAGAGAGAGAGAGAGAGAGAGAGAGAGAGAGAGAGAGAGAGAGAGAGAGAGAGAGAGAGAGAGAGAGAGAGAGAGAGAGAGAGAGAGAGAGAGAGAGAGAGAGAGAGAGAGAGAGAGAGAGAGAGAGAGAGAGAGAGAGAGAGGGGAACTAAGGAAAACTGAAAGACCAGATACGTAATCCTGTTGATAACCTAATCACCAGTTAAAAAGACAGGTCTTTCAATATTTATAAACATATACAAAATTCCAATCATGTTTGTGGTTTATCTAGACATCTAAAATCTCGTGTTGGTTGAAGACCATAGTCTCCAATACATAATTAATCATCTATCTGTGATAACTAAATTTGATAACTAATTCCTGTAACCTTAGTATCCAACTTAAATGAGAAATTGGAAGTCAGTCTTGATAAATCCCTTTCCGTCTTGGTTAACATTTTTCCTTTCTGCCGCCAGGCAATTTTAATCACATTTTTCAGAGCCGCTGATGAATAATGTTTTTTTTTCAGTAATAACCAGCGCTTCTATCCTTTGGGACAATATCGTTGCACCGAAGAGGTCGAGACGTAGAGAAGATGATCATGGAGAGAGACTCGAGGAGAACAGTATACAACGGCGGGATAGTAACAAATAAAAATCGATCAGCATTTTCTTTTTCTTTTCTTTTTTGAGTGATTATTAGTCTCTAATCATAAAAGACCACTGCGTTACTCTGGTCCATAGAGGTGTCACTAGAATCTCTGAAATGCTGAGTACATAGAAATCTTGCAGTGAGGAGCCTATTACGTCAGGAGGCGCTGAGTATCTGCGGCCGAAGCCGTCACCTTTGCCCTATGATGCACTTTGGGGACTGCTGGGGAACAGGTTATAAACGGTCACTACTGGTAGTCGGAGAGGTGTCCAAGATTCGAACCCACAACCAATCTAATGCGAGACCAGCACTCTTTCGATGACAATGCCATACTGAGGTACAATAAAGCTGGAATTTGTTTGTGGTCTTGTTTGGAGAGATTCCAGGGTCAAATACGAAGGTGAAACGAGGTCAGACTCTACACGACCGCCTTAGAGACAATCCTAGGTCACTCAAGCGTAACAGCAGATCCCCCCCAGCCCCCAAAGCTACGTACTCGCTACACTGAGAAGATTTAGATGGTAGTCGGTGTCGATAAATGATTAGCAATTACTGGAAGAGAATGATTTGATGGGTCCAACGAGAACATGTGTATTAATATATATGTTTGTGTGTATATGTGTGTGTGTGTATGTGTGTGTGTGTGTGCATGTGTGTGTGTGTATTTGTGTGTGTGTATGTGCGTGCATGTGTGTGTGTGTTTTTATGTGTGTTTGTTTGTGTGTGTGTTTGTTTGTGTGTGTGTGTGTGTGTGTGTGTGTGTGTGTGTGTGTGTGTGTGTGTGTTGTGTGTGTGCGCGCGCGCGTGTATGTGTATGTGTATGTGTGTGTGTTTATAGGTGTGTGCTTTGTTCACTACAGGACCGTACTCTCGTTGTATCCAATTTAGAGAAAGAGAAAGAGAGAGAGAGAGAGGGAGAGAGAGAAAGAGAGAGAGAAAGGGAAATATAAATAGATGGACAGACAGATAGATAGACAGAGAAAGAGAGAGATAGAAAGAGAGAGAAAGAGAGAGAGAAAGAGGGAAATATAGATAGATGGACAGACAGATAGATAGACAGAGAAAGAGAGAGAAAGAGAGAGAGAGAGAGAGAGAGAGAGAGAGAGAGAGAGAGAGAGAGAGAGAGTGAGAGAGAGAAAGAGATAGTAGCCTACACATGAGAGACTAGGTAAATGACCCCCCCCAAAAAAAAAAAAAAATCTGTTTAAAATATGATATAGGTAGAAAGATTACGTGTTCAGCTTTGAGACTCTCTTGCAGGGCCACCGTTCTAACCTCTAGGGGATGATACAACCCTCGTACCTCACCTGAAGGCATTGATAACAACAACAATAGCAACTTGGTTGTGGTGAAAGGGGACACGGTGAAAATAGCCACCCACGTCTGGAAATGACAATTATCACCGACTGCTGCACAATATCTAAAACAACGAAGCTGAGACAAGTCTTACCCTATTCTGTACCGAATGGTACTTTCTTACAGACACCCCTACGGACCAGACCCACCCAACAGTATATATGGAGCCTGATCTTCTCTCAAGGAAGATGGCTAATAGTCTTTAATTAACCTCTCTTTTACCACAATTTTTGAATTCATCTCGTCGGCACGCTATTATTCTCTAGGATAGAAGCGCTGGTTATTGAGGACCTAATACAGTTTGGCTCTAGTGCTTAATATTGTTGCTATTAGTTAAGCAAAACTATATTGCCCTTCCTTAACTCACATTCAATGACGACCAATCATATATGCGAACACAGTTACCAAAATGTGGAGTGTATATTTTTTCTTGATCAACTAAAATGCAATATTTTTTCTTTTTTGTAATCAGTGTTGCGTCACTGCGAAATGTATATTGTAGACTACATTCGCATTTTTAAATTCAGAAACGTGATCAACTTGCGCCTTCTTTTGTGCAATGCCACAGCAGACATAACATGAAATTTAATGTTTTACTTGACTTGACTTTACAGGAGTGTGTGTCAGGCGACATCGGATGCCATGGCACGCCATCCACTTCTTTCCTGAGCCAACTATTCAAAAAATCAAAAAACCCAAGTCCTTAAGGAGTCAGAAAAACTAGATAAGAATCACGCTTAGATGGGGGAGTGACGTTGTGGGGGGGGGGTAAAAAGGGGGGGTAGTGAGGCAGTTAGGTCAAAGAGGATCAAATCGTCCTAAAAAATTTCACTTAAGGGATCCGATCTTCTTAGAATCTACTCGGTCCTTTGTCACCTGGAGGAATAGGGAATCGGAGCCCTTAATGAGTCTCCAGGGCATTGAAGTCACTAATAAAAGAAACAGATAGATGCAGAGAGATGACATCACCTATATCCTTCGCTGGGTTCTTGCAGGTATCTTTTCAATTCGGCCTTATAAGGTGAGACAGTATGAGGCTAACAGTGCATCAAGGGAGGCTACGCCCAGAACAAAGTATTTCCACACCAGTTCCCTCTTCTCCACTCGTCGCGGGATCTATCGCTCACCAGAACCTCAAACCTATCTTTTCCTTAATCGATCTGATCGTGTCTGTTCTTTTCATACATTCCGTAGGGTCTACCCATACTGAAAGTATGTATAGGTTCTCTTACTTATTCGTTCAAACTGGGAATGGGCTCGGGTATAGAGTTGAAAACGGTCCAAGTGAACGAAATGGGGTGGAAAAGGACGAAGACGACTCGAACAAGAGGGATTAAAGAACTTTTGGAGCAAAAGAGGGGTTAAGAGCGATGGGGGTTAAATTTTTGGATTTTGATTATTGCACCTTCTTCTACACACCAAGGGGCTTCACTAAGTCCCACTAACTAGAACATAGTGTTAGGCTTAGTGGGTTAGTGTGTGTCCTCCGCCCCATGGAAGATAGGGAAGATCCTCAGGCACCAAACAGCATTTTGTGAATCAAACGCAGGGGATAATCACTCTTACTACGTTGATGCATAGAAGCGGTTTCGGCCTGCCCTGTCATCCTTGCCTTTACGTCCAGTAAATTTCAGCCCCCGGGTCGTAGTTACTTGTGTTTTAGCTTGAGAGTTTGAGTCTTACTGTTATTGTTGTTGATCTTGTTGTAAGGTGCGTAATGTGTGCGTGTGTTCGTACGTGTGTGAGTAGGTCTTCGTGTGTAAGTGCGTTCGTATACGTTCGTGCGTGCGTGTGTATGCATGTATGTGTGTGTATATATGTGTATGTGTTTGTGTGTATATATATATATGTGTGTGTATTATATATATGCGTGTGTGTACGTGTGAGCGTGATATATATATATATATATATATATATATATATATATATACACGTGTGTGTGTATGTGTGCGTGTGTATGTATATGTGTGTGTGTGCATGTGTGTGTGCGTGTATATACATATACGTGTGAATGTGTGTGCGTGTATATATATACGTGTGTGTGTGTGTGTGTGTGTGTCTGTGTGTGTACGTATATATGTGTGTGTGCATAAATATAAAAATATATATATATATATATATATATATATATATATATATATATATACGTGTGTGTATGTGTTTATGTATGTGTCAATGTGTATGTGTGTGGGCGTGTATACATATTATTATATATATATATATATATATATATATATATACATATATATATATATATATACATATTATATATATATATATACACACACACACACACATATATATATATATATATATATACACATATTATATATATATATATATACATATATATATATATATACACATATATATATATATATATATATTATATATATATATTTACATACATGTGTGTGTATGTGTGTACGTGTATATATATACGTGTGTGTATGTGTATATATATATGTGTGTGTGTGTGTGCATGTGTGTGTACGTGTGTATACATGTGAATACTTGCCAAGAGGACAAAAGAGGACAAAATACAATTTATGTTTGTTTTTGTTGGTGCACTCTCCTCTCTCTCTCTCTGTGGCCTGTCCTTTCTCGACCTGCCTGACCTCTCGACCTGCCTGACCTTCCCGACCTGCCTGACCTACATTCAGACCGGAGAATGACCAAGACACAGCGCAGACACGACGACGGGACGAAAGTGACTTGAACACACCCTAAACCCTTTGACCTCAAAAAAAAAAAAAAAAAAAAAAAAAAAAAAAAAAAATAATAATAATAATAAAATAAATGAATAAAAATAAAAATAAATAAAATAAATAGACAAAAAAAATAAAACAAATAAAATAGAATGAAACAAAATGAACAAGTAAATAAATAAATAAAAATTGTCTCATTTGTATGTGCGCTGGTGGCCTAATCGGAAGCGTACTAGTCTCGCATCCGCTTAGTCGTGGGTTCGAATCCCGTGCTCCTATTTCCAGCAGTGACTGTGTGAAACCTGTCCCAACGGTCCAAGCGCATAAAGCAAAGATTACAGCTTCGGCCACAGCAACTTAGCGTCTCCTGGCGTAGGCACCTCACCTTTTGTATGGAAAGCAAGTTTCATGTTCCAGGGATGGAAAAATAAATAATAATAAATAAATACATAAATAAATCGAAGACAGATAACAACAGCCATGAGAAAATTCAGGAAAGGGAGACAACACGGAAAGCTTCAAAATCTTGCCTCACCATATGCCCAAAGGTCTCCTGTCAGCTTCCTTTGCCAAGGTGGGCCATTCTGATAGATTGGGTATTCTATACATGGCCAAATAACCTCTGAATTCCTATTACCATTACCGAATGAACATTTTATGTGTGTGTGTGTGTGTGTGTGTGTGTGTGTGTGTGTGTGTGTGTGTGTGTGTGTGTGTTTGCCTGTGTGTTTGCGTATATGTGTGTGTATGTGTGTATATGTATGTGTGTATGCATGTGTGTAATATATATGTGTGTGTGTGTGCTTTCTAATGTGTGTGCGTGTTTGCGTATGTATGTATGTGTGTGTTTACGTATGTGTGCGTATGTATGTGTGTGTGTATGTGTGTGCGTGTGTATGTATGTATGTGTGCGTGCGTGTGTATTTATGTGTACAAAGAAAGCCCCCCAGGCTCTTGGCTCACGTGCCAAACTCGTAATCGACAGTTATTACCTCCCCGGATGAGAACTCGGGGCTCATATATGGCTTGATCTACGGGTAATGCTGCGACCTTACACACATAAACTCACCCCTACTCCTTGTTCAGGAGAGCGGGGTGCCCGCTTCGAGTGCTTTGATGCTCAGGGCGGGGACCGATCTCAGGACCGCTTATTTAGCAGGTCAAGTCGGTGTCGCTATAGCAGCAAGCCGGTGTGTGTGTCTGTGTGTGTGTGTGTGTGTGTGTGTGTGTGTGTGTGTGTGTGTGAGAGAGAGAGAGACATAAAGAGACAGATGAAAGAGAGAGAGAGAGAGAGAGAGAGAGAGATGAAAGAGAAAAAGAGAAAAGAAAACGGAGAAAGGGAAAAGAAAAAGACAGAGAGAGAGAGAGAGAGAGAGAGAGAGAGAGAGAGAGAGAGAGAGAGAGAGAGAGAGAGAGAGGAAAGAGAATGCTCTCTTTAGATCAGTGATTGCTCAAAATTTTTTTTGAAACGATGACAGTTGCCGCCTCGAGTTTCACTGACTGGGAGTCCGCAGCCTCATAGCAGTTGACAACGGTCCTCAGGTCCTTCTACAGACGTCTCAAGGAAGAAATGGCTACCATTATGGCCACCATTGTTATCATTACCATTCTCTTTCTCGTTATCTTTATCATCCTCGTCATTATCGTTGCCAACGTTATTATAGTTATTTTAATCTATGTCTTCGTCGCTGTCATCGGCATATTCATCGTTGTTATTACAAAAAAAAAAAAAAAAAAAAAAAAAAAAAAAAAAAATAATAATAATAATAATACATACATACATATACCAAGGCTTTTTCCCCCTTACAAGGGAGGTAGCCAAAAAGGGAAAGGCATAAAAACACTCCCACCCATTTCATCCCTACATACACTCCACACACCTCCCACCCTCCCTCTCATCTGAGCACCTCCTGGATGACGGGTCATCCCTGCACCCTGCCCACCGCCCTGGGTCAGAAGCAGTGTCGCAAGACACAGCACATCCACAGCAAGGCCGCTTCATTTAATCGGCGACCCCCCCTCTCCGTCCCCTCTTGCATATAAGGAGAGGACGGGGAGAAAATCCCTTCGGGCTGCGTCAAAATTTACTCACACATACTACCCCACCCCCCACCTCCCTGCCCATTCCTCCTCATGCAATCACAACATCATCCATATACAACCATTCTCCACTCACCTCTGTCTTCCGTCCTCTCCCTTCCTTCCTCAACAGACATTCCCCTCTTCCCCAAAGCCCCCTTCACCCCATCCATCCACCTCATCCTAGGACGTCCCCTCATGTTCACTCCCTCCACATCTGCCTTCCATACCTCTTTTACTAGTCTTTCTTCACTCATTCTTTCCATGTGTCCAAACCATCCTAATATTCTTTCATCAACCCTATCTCCCAAATCCTTTTTCACCCCTGTTCTCCTCCTCACCTCCTCATTTCTCACCCTATCCAGCCTAGTAACCCCCACCATACTTCTCAGACACCTCATCTCAAACACATTCAAACTCCTTCTCTCTTCTTCTCTTATGTTCCACGTTTCTGCCCCATACAGTGCTGTTGGCACAATCACTCCTTCATACAGTCTCCTCTTCGCATCCATTCCCAAATGTCTATTCCTCATTACACTCTTTAATCCACCAAGGCATTTACTCGCTTCTCTCAATCTACATTCTACCTCCACCTTCACTCCACCTTTTCCTGCTACACTTGCACCCAAGTATCTAAAACTATCCACTTCCTCCAGTCGCTCTCCCTTAATGTTCACTTCCAGTCTACTGCCACTTTCACCCCTTGTACAGAAAAAAGGCCATGATACGGTAAATAGTCATTAATGTTCTCATCGCCGCTTGTTCCTTCTTTGTATATCAGAGTACAGGGTTCGAACCTGACCTTTCTCAATCGAAAATACCTTTTCAGGTCACCACATAAAGATTACGAAGGATTACAAAGGCGGAGCATGCCGACAGGAGACCTTTTGGTCCATAACTAGGTCGGATGCAAAAAATATATATGTAAATAAAAAAAAGATAAAATAAAAAAATTATAACAATATAAATAATAATAAATAAAATAAATAATACATAGGTATAGTTAAATGATAAACAAACAGGTAAATAGTAAACAATAATAAACTGACAAATAAATAATAATAAATGGAAATCAAGCAAATAATAAATAGGCAAATAATAACAAACAAATAATAAAATCAAAACATAATAACTTTCAAACGAGCGAACTATTGGTTTGGGGGTATTTGGTTTTAAACTGCAAAAAAGGTACTTTTTTCTTGTGGGTATTTTCCTTGTCGAACTCGTAGCCAGGTGGTCGTGAGTTCGATTCCCAGGACCCACTGCGTGCTTCTTGCGTTGGTTTCCGACAGCCCTGCCCAGGCGGGGAGGCGACCCAAACATCGGCCTAAAGGAAAGCAGCTTCCCACAACTGACAGGACTTGTTCTACCAGGGGTTTCTCACTTCCCACTTGGGGGGGTGGGATGGTGAGTTCATTCACTATTATGTAAAAATAGTTTGATCATAAGGTGTTTGTGTTTTTTTTATGCTTTAGTTAATGGATGTTAAGTGGTGATTATGTCTTTGAAGACACTTAGGAATTTTTTTAAATATTTTTAATGATCCATTTCTGGTACACAATGAGAAGAAACTTGTGAAAAATATATCTTTTCAGAAGCGGAAGCTACAAGTAGATATTGGTTATAGAATGATGAAAATCCATGACAAAATGTCTATAGTCTTAAGTTCAGTAGATTAGAGTTGTCACGTTGTGTTCATATCTTACGCATCTTGAGAGAATGTCACATGTGAATGAACTTTTTTGATGTTGAACGATATTCTTGGAAATGGTCAGTCTTCATCTACATTGGGATTTCTTTTTTCATAAATCAGTTTCTTATGTCTACGTTACTCTCTCCAAATACTGTTGCTGATTCTGCTTTTGTTATTGTTATTATTACTGTTGCTGTTGTTTCTGCCGTTTCTGGTGTTTCTGTTTCTGTTCCTTGTTATTTCTGTTTCTGTTACTGCTGCTGCAGTTTCTGTTGCTGCTGTTTCTGTTACTTTTGTCGTTTCTGTTGTTGCTACTGTTTCTGTTGCTCGTGTATCTGTTGTCGCTGTTTCTGTTACTGTTGTGGCCGTTATTTCTGTTTCCTTCTCTTCCTGTTGCCAATACTCCTGTTTGCACCTGTTTCTAATGTTATTGCTGTTACTTCTGTTTCTGTAGTTTCTGTTGCCACTATCACTGTTGCTATAACGGCTGTTGTTACTGTTTCTGTTATTGCCGGAAATGTCTCTGTTTTCTCCACCTTTCCCTGCTCAAACAGTCTCCGTTAACATCAACAACGGTAGCAGTGTAGCAGAGAGACCTTCTTCCTCCTCCTCCTCCTTTTCCTCCTTCTCTTCCTCCTCCTCCTCCTCATTCCACTCAGCCTTACTCCCTTCCCTTCATAAGTAAACGATGGATGGACCCTAATTTAAACGGCCGGGCCTGATTGTTTGAATTACATCATTGCTACTAGCGATTGGTTCCATCACACATACACACACACACACGCACACACGCACACACACATACACATACACGCACACACACAACTCGGTGGCGCGGTTGGTAGAGTCTCAGACTGTCAGCACGGGGGTGCCGACGGTACCTGGTTCGAATCCTGCCCAGGGCTGAAATTATTTCAGTATCGCTGCGCTTCGAGTCGTTACTCCAACTCTTGTGGGCGGGGAGTTGGGTGTGTGTGTGCGTGTAAGGTCATAGCATTACCCATAGATCGGTCATACGAGCTCTGAGCTCTCTTCCGGGAGGGAAATAGCTGTCGATCACGAGTCCAACACGTGATCCAAAGACCAAGGTGAATACATACACACACACACACACACACACACACACATATATATATATATATATATATATATATATATATGTACAACTTTCATTCGACACTCACCTCCTCTTGTTTGCCACTCCAGCCAACATTGCCACCTTTGCCCTCTATACTAGGGCTTCCGGAATAAATCACCGGAGGTCCGAATAGCACATGGGGTAAAGGGGACGACCTCTGTCACAGCTAAGCTCCTCCTGGCGTGAGCTCATTTGGGGTATCCTT
>NC_134779.1:39011625-39014125 GCF_046742065.1 Oratosquilla oratoria | reverse complement strand
TCCTCCTCCTTCACTCACTTCCTCCTTTATTCATTTCTTCCGCCTATTCCTCCTTCACACGCACCCTCCCTCCTCCTCCTCCTCCTTCACTCACTCCCTCCTCTTCCTTCTCCTCCATCACTCGTTTCCTCCTCCTCCTCCTCCTTCACTCGTTTCCTCCTCTCCCCGATACATTTTCCCCTGCTTGTTCTCCTTGTCATACCTCTCCTTCTCTTCTTTTTCCTCCTCGTCCTCTTCTCCTCCTCCTCCTCTTTCTCTTTTTCCTCGCATTTCTCCTCCCCTTCCTCTTTCTCCTGCTCTTTCATATTCCCTCCTCTTTCTGTCTTTGGTACCTTTTCGTAATATTTGTTGTTTCTGATGCATAATGCAATGTTCCTCTATTGTGATGGTGCTCAAGTCTTGGTCCCAATATCCTACGTTTTACGAACATTTTAGTAGTATTAGCAAATCTATAACAATGTTTATGTGTAATATCTGTTCTGATTGTCTCTGGTCCCCTTAACTCCTTACGTATGTTGTCTGTGTAACTTAGTGTAGAATAACAGTCTAATGAGGACCATATTGGAAATAAGCTTGCGTGTTTTTTTTTTTGTGTTATCCTCGGCAATTGTAATTGTTAGTTCGAACTGTGTTCTTTTCATTATCTGTATTTCAAGTATTTGATTCATTGCCAAATAAACTTATTATTATCATTATTATTATTATTATTATTATTATTATTATTATCATTATTCTCTTTCTCCTCTTCTTTCGCCTCCTATTATTATTATTATTATTATTATTATTATTATTATTATTATTATTATTATTATTATTATTATTATTATTATCATTATTCTCTTTCTCCTCTTCTTTCTCCTCAGCCTACTCTTCCTTCTCTTCCTCTCCTAGCTCTTCTATTTCTCCTTCACATATCTCTCATTTTCCTCTTCCTCTTTCTCCTCATTGATCGTCTCTTTATCCTCTTCTTTCTCCTCTTCTTTTCCTTGATCGTCCCTTTCTCCTCTTCCTTCCCCTCTTTCTCCTCTTCCTCCTCTTCTTTTCCTTGATCGTCTTTCTCTTCTTCCTCCTCCTCATCCTCTTCTTCTCCTCTTCTTCCTTTTCTTCCTCCTCTTTCTCCTCTCCCGTCCTCTCCTTGCCCTCTTTCTCTTTTTTCCTCCTCCTCTCCTTCTTCTTCCTCTTCTCCTTCCTCCTCCTCCTCCTCCTCCATCTCTTCCTCCGATGGAGCAGGTGCAGAAGTTAGATACACACCCCCTTAGGAGAGTCTGAAAGTGTGTTTGTGTGTCAGGGTTGGACTTGCATTGGAGAGGGGGGGGGTGCCGAGGGAAGAGGAAGGGGAAGGGATGGGGGAAAGGGGGGGTAAGGAGGAAGGGGGAAAAGGGGAAGGAGGATGGGGGAAAGGGAAGGGAGAAAGAAGTGAAAGGAGACGGGGGAAGGAGGGCTGGGGAAGGAGGGAAGGGAAGGGGAATGAAAGGAGAAGGGGGAAAGGGGAAGGAAGGGGAGGGGGAAAGAGGAAGGAGGGAGGAGGAAGGAGGGAGGGGGAAGGAGGAAGGAGGGGGAAGCGGGGTAAGGGGGAAGAGGGAAGGTGGAATGGGGAAGAGCAGAAGGAGAGGAAGGGGGAAGGAGGGGGAAGGGTGGAAAAGAAGAAGAGGGGAAGGGGGAAGGGGGAAGGGGAAGGGGGAATGGGGAAGGGGGAAAGAAGGGGGAAGAGGGAGAGAAAGGGGGAAGGAAGGGGAGAGGGTAGGAGGATGGGGAAGGAAGATGAGGGGGAAAGGAGGTGATAGTGAGGAAGAGGGAGAAGAAGATGAGAGGAAAGAGGAGAAGGGAAGGAAATGAAGAAAAGGGAAATGAGGTAAAGGGAAGTGTGAGAGAGAGAGAGGGGAAAGAGAGGAAAGAGAGAGAGGGGAGGAGAGGAGGGAAGAGATATTGGATAGGATAGAGGGAAGAGGGGGTGGGCGAGAGAAGAGAGGAGAGCGAAGAGAGGAGAGAGAAGAGAGTAGAGAAGAGGAGAGAAGAAAGAGGAGAGAATAGAGAGCAGAGGGACGAGAGGAGAGAGACGAGAGCAAAGAAGAGAGTAGAGAAGAAAGAGGAGAGAATAGAGAGCAGAGGGACGAGAGGAGAGAGACGAGAGCAAAGAAGAGAGAGAAAAGAGGAGAGAAGAGAGTAGAGAAGAAAGAGGAGAGAATAGAGAACAGAGGGACGAGAGGAGAGAGACGAGAGCAGAAAAGAGAGAGAAAAGAGGAGAGAAGAAAGAGAAGAGAGAGTAAAGTGAAGAGAGGAGAGAACAGAGAGGGGAGAGCAGAGAGACAATAGAGAGGAGAAAAGAGAGAGGAAAGAGAAAATTGAGGAGAGATGAAAGGAGAGAGATGAGAGAAGAGAGAAGAGAGGAGAGAAGAGAGGAGAGAAGAGAGGAGAAAGAGGAAATAGGGGGAACTAAGGAGGAAGGAAAGGAGAGGAAAGTAAGAGGAAAAGGAGATGATGGTCAGGCGCGTGGATGACG
>NC_134779.1:38986625-39006625 GCF_046742065.1 Oratosquilla oratoria | reverse complement strand
TCGTCTGAAGTCAACCAGAATCAAATCCCCTAAATGGGCGTTATCACCCCCAAAGGCTTAAACGTAATTAAGTTTAAACTCCTTTCAAATTAAACCCGTTTATTGCTTAACCTTGGGGTTATTTGGGGGGTATTAGCACTCCCGGGTTGTGATGATGAAATTCATTTTAAGGAGTATTTGAAAAAGTTCCTCTTTGTAGTCGTGTAGTGCCCCTGTAACCTGACGTATAGGTAATGCTACACTACCCAGACCTGACTATAGTGTGTTAAAAGAGGAAATTTTAAGCAACGCTGCCTACGCGACTCAAGTGAGTTCATTTGATTAGAAACGACTTCAGTTACAATCTTTTTATTTTTCGAAACTCCAAATGTCAAATCACCTTTGCGTCATATATTGATAAGTTGAATGACGACCTAAGAGTAGTTAAACCTAGAATACAAATATTAAGTCGTCTTCCAGGTTTTCAAGTTCAAAACATTTAACGAAAATTTTGAATATGTGCCCCTATTTGAATCCAATCAGTGACCTCACAATACAGCCTTACGCTCAGATGAAGATCTTTAGATATTTTGTTCTATTCGTTTGTTTAGTATGATGACGCTCTTTGTATATATTTTTGATTGTCGTCAGGTGATTTTATTCATGAAGGGATTAAATTCTGACGAGGCTAAATGCTGTGTGTGTGTGTGCGTATGTATATGTGCGTATTAATGTGCGCACGGGTATGCTCGTACGCGTTTCTACCTGCATACAGTATGTGCTCGTATGCATGTATGTGCACGTGTACACACAGCGTGTGTACACGTGTGTACACACGAAGAGAGCATTTAGGAAGAGGCGGGCAATAAGAGGGAGAGATAAGGAGGCAGGGAGGGAGCACAGGAGGCCGGAAGGGCATAAATAATGCATTAAAATTGATACCATCACAAATAAAGATCAATTAGATGTGCGGGAGCAAGATGGGGGAGGAGCGGCGTAGAAGAATGGGTGATGCGCCAAGGGATAACTGCGGGATGGGGGACGGGGGATGGGGGAAGGGGGTAGGATGGTGGGGGGAGGAGGAAGAGGACAGGGGGTGGGGGAGGAGGAGGAGGACAGGGGGTGGGGTAGGTTGGAATGGGAAGGGGAGAAGGAAGAGAGGAATGGAGGGAAGGAGGGGGTGGGAGAGGAGGAGTGGGAAGAGCAGGGGATGGGATTAGAGCGAGAGGGAGGGAAGGGAATGGGAGGGAAGGGTGGGATGGAAGGGGAGGATGTGGTGGGAGGAGGAGGAGGAGGAGGAGGAAGAAGAGAAGGAGGGGAAGGAAGAGAAAGAGGAAGAAGAGGAGCAGGAGGAGGGGAAGAAGGAGAAAGAGGAGAAGGAAGAGGAAAAGGAGGAAGAGGAGGAGGAGGAGGAGGAGGAGGAGGAGGAGGAAAGGAATGAAGAAGGAATGAATGGGAGAGGAATAGAGAGAGAAGGGAAATGATGAGGGAATTAGGGAGAAAATGAATGGGAGAGGAGGGAGAGGAGGGAGGAGGAGGAAGGTAATGGAAGGAGAGGGAAGGGAGTGAAGACGACGGGAGGGAGTGAAGGGAGTAATAGAAGTGGGAGGAGAGGGAAGAGGGTGGGAGGGAAGGAAGAAAGGTAAGCGGAAGGGAAAGGATGAGGATGGGAGGGAAGGAGGGAGGGAAAGGAAACGAAAGGGAGGGAGAGAAGGCAAGAGAGCGAAAGGGAGGGAAGGCAAGAGGACGTGAGGGAAGGAGGGAAGGAGAGAAAAGGAAAAGAAAAGAGAGAAGGGAAGAAGGATGGAGGGGAAAGGGAAAGAGAGCAGAAATGAGAGGAGAGAGAAATTGATGGAAGGCGAGTTGAATGGGGCGGGAGGGGAGTTGAAGGGGGGACGGGAGGGAAACAAGACGATTCCATTCCATCTCAAAGAACCAATTTCATCGGGGTTTCCATCCACATGAAAAAATATCACTTTGCTGTGGAACCATTACCTTTAATTTTTTCATACGCCTCTCTACAGACGATCCTATTAAACTTCTTAAAGGTCCGAGACAACCTCAGTCTGACCCTAAATAAAAAAAGGTCCTGAACGCATAAAGGACTTGGAGACCTTTGTCGATGGTTTGAACTCTCTAATCATCCATGCAAAAATAGGCGTGGCCTCCAAAGGAATTATCAATCACGCAGAGGCAGCACGATTGTGAATTCTGTTCCTCTTTCTTCCCCACGCTGACGCCCTTTATCAAGTCTATACATTCCAGGGAAGAGTAAAAAATAAATAAATAAATATAAGAAGAAGAAGAAGAAGAAGAAGAAGAAGAAGAAGAAGAAAAAGAAGATGCATAAGAAGAAGAAGAAAAAGAAGATGAAGAAAAAGAAAAAGAAGAAAAGAAAAAGAAGTAGAAGGAGAAGGAGAATAAGAAAAAGAACAAAAGGAAGAAGATGCATAAGAAGAAGAAAAAGAAAATGAAGAAAAAGAAGAAGAAAAAGAAAAAGCATAAAAAGAAGCATAAGAAGAAGAAGAAAAAGAAAAAGAAGAAAAAGAAGACGAAGAAGATGCATAAGAAGAAAAAGCATAAGAATAAGAAGACGAAGAAGAAGAAAAAGATGAAGAAGGAGAAAAAGATCTGTCTGTGTATAACATGAACGAAGTATTATGGAAGATAAAGCAAAGTATTTTGAAACATTTTTGGACAATCTGACCCCTCGTTCATCTTCGTGGGACTTTGTCCTTCGCTCAGACTGCCGCCAGACAATTTCATTCATCCCTCCTTTCCCATCTCATTGGCGCGATAGTGTCCCCAAAGGATATAGAAGCGCCGATTATTGCTGACGAAATACAAAAAAAAAATCTTAATTGCTGTGAATTTGTTTTCTTGTGGTTCATCGTCTATTCACTTTTACAGTTCCCTTGAGTACCCAAGTAATTTTATATATAAAAAAAAAAAAAAGATAAATAAATAAATAAATAAATAAACAAATGAATAAAAATAAATAGATAAATAAATAAAATAAAAAATAAATAAATAAATAATAATAATAATAAATAAACGACATACAATGATAAGGCAACTGGCCTTGTGTTCATAACGATGCCGACTAGAAAAAAAATCAACAAATAGTAAATATACAAACTAGCAAGTACATAAACAAACTCATAAGTTGGCAGACATTCTAGTATATATTGTCTAGATGCTCACCCAAGCAAATCTTTGAACTTCTAATTCTAAAGAAAGAGAGGGAGAGGGAGAGAGCAAGAGAGAGAGAGAGAGAAAGAGAGAAGAAATATAATTACATCTATGTTATTTACATACAAATCATTATCTTCTTCGGCTCTAGAATTGAACTCTGAGGAACTCCACTCCTAACAACTCTCCGGCAATTAGAACAAGGTGTTCTAATTATTCCACTTTTTTCTTCTTGTCTAGTTTAATAGGTTTTCTTTAAAGACCTGAGATCTATGTTTGCTTACTAAGCTCCAGTATAGAAGAGCAAAATATTCTTAAAGTTGTGTTGAGTGTGCGAGTTTTCACTATGGCCTTGATTCACGCGCTGGACTTGTGATCAGCAGATCCCTCTCGGATGAGAGCCCTGAGAACATATATTGCCCGGTTTATTTGCAATGCTGTTTTTCACATACACATGCATACACACACACACACATACACACACACTCTCTCTCTCTCACATCCACACACACAGCCTATCGTATACACACACACACACACACACACACACAGGCATACACAAACACAGGCAGACATACACAAAAAATCCCTTTGTTTAATGGGGTCAGTAATGGTTTAAACTCGGAGATTCAAGCGCGGGACTCCAAAACGCTAACCACTGCACTCGCTAGGTGGTGGGGTTATAGTGTAGTGATTGTTAGTTGTGTTAGTAGTTCGGTAAGAAGATGATAGGTAAGTAGATTCGTAAGTCGATAGGTACGTCTGCCAATAGGTAGACTAGTAGCTGGTTGGTCGATTGATCGATATACTTAGGAGATCTCTTAATCCATTAAACTCCGATGACAAGATGTCTTGTCATTTGGTCAAATTAAACAAAAAATCATAAAACACCAAAATGTTTGATCAAACACCAGAAAAATATGACGTCAGTCCTCGCACGAAGCGAGGACTGACGTCATATTTTTCTGTTGTTTGATCAAACATTTTGGTGTTTTATGATTTTTTGTTTAATTTGACCAAATGACAAGACATCTTGTCATCGGAGTTTAATGGGTTAATCCATCACTCGGCAACCGCCACTTGTGCGGACGTTTGTCCCAGGACATAAACTCACTTCGGGAATTAGTGGTGTCATATGTCCTGAGCCAATTCCCGGAGTGGGTTTATGTCCTGGGACCGAACGTCTGCATAAGTGGCGGTTGGCGAGTGTTGCATTAAGAGACCTACGTGTATGTCGGTCAGTCGGTCGACAAGTGTGGGCTCTTTATGTTAACTTAGGGAATACTTAAAAGAAAGAGAGAGAGAGAGAGAGAGAGAGAGAGAGAGAGAGAGAGAGAGAGAGAAAACAAAATCGGAGTAATATTATTGGTGGGATGCAAAATTTAACACAAAAATAAGTAAATCTGTAAGGAAATAAAAGAACATATAAATAAAATGATAAAGACAAATATATAAATTACATGTAAGTAGATAAAATAAATAAATGAACGAATAAATACATAAATCTGTAAACAAATAAAAACAAATATATAAATAAATAGATAACTTAATAATAAAATAAATTATATATGGTAGATAAACATATAAATAGATAATGAATAAAATAGATGAAGTGAATAGAAGAATAAAAAATCAATAAATAGATAAATGAAAAGATACTTTCATTGACACACAGATGGATAAATAAACAAGAAAAAAGAACCAATTAACTGAAACCTGATCATTAGACAGCAGTTACTCAGCAACATTAGTACCGATAACTTAAAAAAAAAAAAAAAAAAAAAAAAAAAAAAAATTGGGACACTGGTTGCAGTGCCCGGCCACGCCATGCCACCCCGAGAAGCGAGTGGCCTGTTGTTATCGCGCTCATAAATTTGTCCCCTTGGCGTTTGACTTATGCTTTGGTCAGTTGGCCGTGTCGCAGTCCGCGACTTGGGGGAAGGATCTTTCCAAGTTATAACTGGCGGATAATGCGGTAATCTGATTCCGTGCCGCTCCTGCAGTGGGTAAGGAATGCAAGGAGGAAGAAGAAGAAGAGGAGGAGGAGGAGGAGGAGGAGGGGGACCCCGCCCAAAGGACACCCTCAACCTCCTCCTCCTCCACCTCTGGGCGCCATAAACGTGAAACCATTTCTGAGATCACATATCGCATCTGGGACGATCCCGTGGTTCAGGTCTTTTGGCTAATAAGTTAAAAAAAAAAAAAATCCTCTCCCCCTCTTCCCCCCTTCACTCTCCCCCCGGACACTTGCCCCCTTGGCAGTAACACGAATACCCAGACGACGCCTGAAATTGGATCAGGGGTCCATTTTCTATAGCAGAAAATGGACCCCAGGGACCATTCTCCATAGTGGAAAATTGTCCCCCTCATAGAAAAGGGACCCCTCACTAGAATATGCAACTCATTGTCATTAGGTTAGTCTAGTTTAGGCTGGGTTAGTTTAGTTTGGTTTAGGTATTTAAAAAAGATCTAGTATTATTGAATAGGAGGGTCCATTTCCAAAAAGAGGGTCCAATTTCTATGGGGGTCCATTTTCTATCTCAAAGCTGACGTGGGTTGCCGACTTCAGGGAAACTTCCTTCAAGAAGAAGTTCCTCAGAATCATCACGAACTTGAAGGTGGACTTCCTTTATAATGACTCGTTTGCATATTTTATTATGGCTATCGGCATGTGATTTTTTAAATTCAAGATCAAGACCGTCTTTGTATTACTACTATGCTACGTTACTACCATCACGCACAAGTGACGTTAGTGTGACGTGGCATCACTTGCATATCCTTCTCTCCCTTCCACACTCCAACACTCCCTATCTCCCTCTATCCCACCCGCATTCCTCCTCCTCCTTCTCCTCTCTCCTTCCTTCCCTCTCTCTCCTCTCTACACTAAAACCCCCCTTATCTCCCTCTTTCCCTTCCTTCTCTCCCTCTCTCCTTCCTGCCCTCCCTCCCTCTCCTTTCCTTCCACACTCCATCCCTCCCTCTCTTCCTCCTTCACTCTTTCCCTTCCTCCTTTCCTTTTTCCCTCCCCCTTCCTTCCCTCTTTCTCTTCCTCCCTCCTTCCTTCCCTTCCTCCCTCCTTCACTCTCTCCTTTCCTACCCCTCTCTCTCCCTTCCACACTTCAACCCCCTCTCTCCTCTTTCCCTTCCTCCTTACCTCTCCCGCTCCCTCTCTATCTCCTTTCCCTCCCTCGCTTCCCAATTCCCTCCTATCCCTCTCTACCGTCTTCCCTCTCTCCCTCCCTCCTCTCCCAAACCACCTAGAAATCGATCTGACCCATCGTCTCTTTTGTTGTTAAAAGTGTCTCTTGGGCTCATTTCACACGTATCGACTTTTCGCCGTTCACGACACGACGTCGTGCTCCCCAATACCCATGGATGAATATGGACGCTTTCACACGTGGTCGTGACGTTTAAAAACGTCCATAGACACTCATGGTTATTTGAGAGGACGCGTCGTGTCGTGGACGGCGCACGGCGAAAAGTCGATACGCGTGGAATGAGGCGGTGGTAGTGAGCAACAATTTCAAGGAGGACGTCGTGAGGACGACTTGCACCTCGAGGCTCACGCATGACTTAATCAACTCAAGAACGACCAAACGCACGATTGACGTCAATCAATTTCTGTGATGATCAAGGAGAGCAGTCAATAGGAAAAATACTTTGTATCAGGAAATACGCACACACACACACATACATACATGTACACAAACACACACACATAAACACATACACACACACGCACACACACACACATACCTCTCTGGAACAAATTGGACGAAACAATAGTATATGCAAAAACCATACAAGAATTTAAGAACAAACTAGATGCTAAAAGATAGAAAGACGGGTCACTACGAGCATAGCTCCCTTCCTGTATAATACAACTAGGTAAACACACACACTCACACACACACGTGAATATATATATATATATATATATATACTATATATATATATATATATATATACATATGTGGGTTCCTGTGTGTAATTTACAAATGTGCTACTACATTTCTGTTTAGAAATATATATATATATATATATATATATATATATTGTTTTGGTCGGGTCCTATCACTACTGCAGCATAATTTAGTCTGGGGCGACTTAGGTCAATGAAAGTGACCACTTCACTTGTTCACATATTTCGCAACCCATGTCTGAGGAACCCACGCTAATTAGGTATTTTCCCATCCTTCTCTCTCTCTCTCTCCCACTTCCCCTCAACCTCCTCACCCTGTCACCCCTCCTCTCCTTTAATCTCTCTCTCTCTCCTTCTCCCCCTTTCTCTCCCTCTTTCTTTCTCTTCCTCTCTTTCTCCCTTTCGTCTCTTTCTTCCTTTCCTTCTCTCCCCTTCCTTCCTTCATTCCTTGCCTCCCACCTTCCCCTCTCTCTCTCTCTCACGCTGACAGGAGTGAGTTGTTTCCGAGTGGGCGTGATTTGTGGACGACGACAAAGCCTTAGCCGGGGGAATAGGTGGTGTGGGTCGAGCTCCCATTGAGTTATGACGAATTAGTCATTAAATTTCAATTATTCCGAAATCACCTTGTTTACACACTAGCATCGGGCGCAGAAATAACTATGGATTTATCTATTTAATTTATTCATTTTGTCGTGCACGTGTGTTTGTTTGTTTGTTTGTTTGTGTGTGTGTGTTTACTTAATTGTAGTTAACAGGAAAGAAGCAACGTTCGTTGGGTCCCTTCTCCTATTTACGTTGTGTACGCGTGTGATTCACCATGTTCTTTGGATCACGTGTTGGACTCGTGATCGACAGCTATTACCCTACCGGAAGAGAGCTCAGAGCTCATATATGACCGATCTTTGGGTAATATTGTGATCTTACACACGCGCATACACACACACACACATACAACTCCCAGCCCTCGAGAGTTGGAGTAACGACTCGCAACGCAGCGACACTGAAATTATTTCAGCCCTGGGCGGGATTCGAACCAGGACAGCTGTAGTGGCGGCCGCAAACGCTACCAATGCGCCACCGTGTGTGTGTGTGTGTGTGCATTATACCGTTCATGATACAATTATGAAGATCTTTACTGATGTACCTAGTCATCCGTTTACCATAACACATTTCCATTTCTGTCATTCTTTAAGCACTTTATTCTGGGGTAGACGATTGTATTCAGATGAGATTAAGAATGACTTAAGGCTATCTTAATTAGCCCCTTAACTGGCAAAAACTGGTTCATCATTAGAGTGGTTAACGAATGAAATAAAATTAGGCCGCTTTCACACGACCGTTTCCGTACGCGCGTTCGGGTGCGCCGCGTTTTAACTTTCAATGGAGTTCAATGGGACCTTTCACACGACGCGTTTTGCGGCCTTAGTAACTATGTAGTGAGCGCTGAAACTATTAGTTGCTTTAAGGGAAGTTTAAACAACTTTTTGGATAGGGATGACAGGTGGTAAGGGACATGGAACTACCTAGTGTAGGCCTTATGGTCTCTTGCATTCTCCTCCATTCTAATGTTCTTAATTGTGATGGAAGTTTTTGTAGATATTATTCTGGTTAGAGATAGACAATATCATTCAAACTCCATTGTTCAATTCCCCATTTCTTTTTTTGGTCGTTTTTTTCATGAATTTATCGTCTCGTGTATTACGATGATAAGGTATCTGAGCGATGATTTTTGAAATAAAGGCTAGTCATATGAAGGGTGTGATGTTTGGATTCAACCACAATCACAACCACAACAATAAGCGCAACTATAACCACAACCACAAACTACAACCACACAACCTTTAACCACAGCTATACAAACTACAACCACAACCATAATAATTACAACCACATCTACAACCACAGTCACAGCTACAACCAGAACTACAACCACATCCACAACAAAAACTAAAACCATAAACCACACCAATCACAACCACAACCACAAACCACAACTACAACCATATCTACAACCACAGCCATAAACCACATCAACCACAACCAAAACAGCAACAAATACAACCAGGACTACAGCCACAAACAACAACAATCACAATTATAACCGCATCCACAACCACAACTACAACAAAAACCACATCCAAGACCAAAGCCACAAACAACATTAACCACAACAACATCTAGAACCAGGACCACAGCCACAAACCACAACAATCACAACCACACCCACAACCAAAACCATAAACAACAACAATCACAACCACATCCACAAATCACAGCTACAAACTTAACCACAACCACAAGAACCACAGTCGCGGCCATAACCACAGCCCCAAACCGCATTAACAACCACAACCAAGACCACAGCCACAAAACACAACAATCACAACCACAACCAAAACCTTAGCCATAAATACCAGACCCACAGGCACAAACCACAACAATCACAACCACATCCACAACCACCTTAAATAGCCACACAATTCACTACCTTAAACCACAACCCCAAATTTAAACAAGAACTTTAAACCACAACCACACAAGTCACAACCTTTAATCACAACCCAAACCTTAAACAACCTTAAACTAGAACCACAAGAGTCAACATCATCACAAACGACCATCGCCGCCGTCACCGTGAAGATTGGCCTTCTTGTTGGGAATCAAACCTAGGCTCTCCTCGGAGCCATCTAGCCCTAATAGGGCTTCCGTTGCAGCCCCCCCACTTCCCTATGTTTCTCTTCAAGCCTATATACCTCATTGTAATACTTCTTTATATACTTAAAACAAATAAGATTTTCATTTGTTTTATTTTCCTTTTTCTTTTTATTCCTGCATGCTATTGAATTCCAAGTTCTACGAAAAAAAGGCTGAATTTCCATCCCATATTGTCCATCTCTATCCCCTCCCCTTCCATCCCTCCTCCTCACTTTCCTGTTCCATCACATTTCATCTGCAGGTCACCCCCACCCCCACCCCCCGCGCGACTCCTAAACGTTAGCGCAGGATAGCCGTAAATCCTTCAGGCCGGCCAAAAGTCCATTTAGGGATGGCGGTTAGGGGTTTTCAACGCATCCTTAGGGGCATTCTGGTAGATACTTGACTGATACCGACGAATCGGTGGTCCGTTATCGGAACTTAGCGAGGCTGTTATAACGTAAACAGATCTCTTAATGGATTGTAATGAGTGGAAGCCCCAAGAGCTAACGCCATCTTCAACACAGAAATAACCTTCAAATATTCTATTCTACCTAAACTTGGGTCATTTCTATGAAGCTCATAGCGTGGCCTGTGCCCTGAAAAGGGTCTTTATCGATCCCGACCCCGTTCAAAGTGATATTCGAAGCCTCGGTTATATGCGATCAAGTCTTTCGCTTTGTCTAAGTCTACGAAACGCGTTGCTGAGTTGAAAGGGTTTATGGGTTGTAAATGAACGAGATGGGGAAGGTTAGAACCCGTGTCGAGGCAAACTAGATCCTAGGAAAGATCTAAGTCTATGGGCATGATTGAAGCTGCCTATCTAGAACTTAGACACACATCCATCTAGAAAGGAAGCCAAGTTAGACAGAAGTTATCCATCCAGGAATAAATGGAAACAACCATTCCTTTACAACACTTTGTTTCTTTAACCTAGAATGCAAAGTAGAGAGATAGATTCTACAATCTACTTTAGTGTTTTTAGTTACTGAAGTGTTTTTAATATGATAATGACATTCAAACAAAAGAATGAGTATAATTTTAATCGTGAAAGAAAATAACGTGTTGTATAGTTTTGGCTTAACGTTAGACGTTGGGATGGGGTAGGGGTGGAGGTAGGAGGATACCTTTAACTGAATGAAATCGCCTGGCGACAAAGAATCTTCACGACCTACAGATCAACAATATCTCAAAGGTCTTGATCATCCCACATTAAAAAAAAAAAAAAAAAAAAAAAAAAATCGTACCTAAACATGTGTTATGTTTTCCTTATTTCGTCATGCGCTAGGAATACTGAAAGGCTATTTGGCTTTTTTCTTTTCACGATTTGCATTTCTTTTGTTCCAGTTCGACCCAACGCTGAGTCCAGCGCAGGCTAATGGCCAGCATTAACGTCGAAGACGCGTGAAATCTCCGACTGAAAAGAAGAACAGATCAATTGGTGCTGCAAAACAACGGGAGGATACACATGAATAGTCTGAGAAACACACACACACGCACACACACACACACATACACACACACACACATTCACACACACACACTAATCATTAGACTCATTACTACCCTTCTCATACACAGACAGGACATTCCAAAGACGAACAAGCCCTCACTACTTAAACAACTCCTGACTAAGTGCTCTGCTGAGCATAAACTATTGGAATACGAGTGTGCGAGAGTTAATAGAGTTGGACAATGGTGTCTATATAGTGTGATCCTCGAAACTCTTCAAGGGGAAAGGGCACGTGCATCCGACAGGCCAAGACCTCACGGTCTTTGGAGCGCAAATGTATAATAGACAAGTATTGTACATCGGACTTTGATTAAGCCCCAATAACCCTCCTAACATGTAGCCAAACACGGATGTATGCGCTTGCGCGAACACACACACACACGCACACATACATACACACAAACAAACATACACACACTCATACATACACACAAACACACACACAGACAATACACGCCCGCGAATATGCATGTACTAGTGCGTTTGCGAATGCGTGTGTGCACGTCTATGTGCGTGTATTTGTATGAGTGTGTTTGTGTGTGAATGTGTGTGAATGAGTGTGTGTGTGTGTGTGTGCGTGTGTGTGTTTGTGTGCATGTGTATGTGTGTGTTTGTATGTGTGTGTGTACATGTGTATTATTTTTTTTAGTTTGTTTGGAGGCAATTGCATCGAGCGGTGAAGGATCAACAAGCGACCTGATTACCTCCAGAGTAGTTTATATTTCGTGAGGAAAATGTTATGATGAAACTACTATTACTTGTGACTATCACAATGAAGTGCCACAGAGATGACCACGATAGTCAGGCTGAGTCCATAACAAAGATATATTTATCTATTTCCGGACCGAAATCAGCTTCACCCTCCAACTCTCTCTATTATCTGTTTTTCTTCAAGATTTTATTCCTGGTGAGGTTTAAGTCCGGTTGGAAATGAACTGGAGTCTTAGTATTTATGGCACATGGCACTTGGCACGAAGCTGAGGTGCCAGGCTCTACGTGTTAAAAGGCCATGAGGTCACGCTAGGTCACGCTAGGTCATCGGAAGGGACTTGTCACGGGAGCACCATACAGTGTCTGCAGACATGAAAGAGAATATTTGGTGAGAAACTCGCCGGTATTGTCTGCAGAAGACAAAATGACAGGAGCCCCGTCCATGCGAGCGTACATTGTTGTCTTTTGTCCTCTGAAGATAGGTTCTGAGTTGTCCGTCCATGACCACTATTCTCATTCGTGTCAACAGACACTATGTAACGCTCGTATGTTCGTGGATCTATAGTCACTAATTGTACGTGACCTTTTTATTTAAACAACAAGAATAACGTTCTCAGACCTCGAGATGAGTCACCAAGTTTCAAAGAAACACAAAGACAATAGCAAAGCGAGGTAAAATTAATTATTTCTTTTACTAGAATGCCATCCGGTAAGCAAGGGTCGGGTACCACGGAAATGAACTGGAGCCACTCACCCGGAACTGAAGAGGTTAGCCCACATTTGCCATTACATCGGCCCAGGTAGCCAACCACAAAAATCGAAATTTCGTACAGAATTTCCCTTTTTTCTGGCGAGTCTTTCCCTCTTACGACGTAACGAGGAAGCTCATTATCTATATCCATTAGCTATGCATGCATAGCTTTATAGCTCCTTCGGAAATGCAATCAACGGTGTAAATGCAACGTACACACTGGTCTCACTAGATGTACGAGTAATTGCTTCTTCGATGCAGTCATTCGTTTCTCGGTCACGTAGCGTCGTCGTCTCTGTTTTATCGCTTGCCTCTAATGCTTTGATGCTTGGAGGAGCATCAAGGGAAAAGAGGTAACACCTCTTCCCCGTACCCCACCTTATTTTTTGTCGTGTTCTACTTAATTATCATCATGATCATGGTGATCATCATCATCATTATTATTATTATATTATTATTCGTTTATTTACTGCCGGATCCGCAATGGACCATGAAAAAAAAATGATGGTGATGGTGATGATGATGATGGTGATGACGACAACAACGACGATGATGATCGTAATAATAAAGAAATACATGTAGAAAATATAAATGTTAAGTGAAATATTACTGTCAATGTTATCACATTATTTAGGAGGTTTAACATTATTTTTCTGATTACATATATACTGATACATCATAATCTTCTTAGTGATCTGTGTCTTTTAGAATCTTAATCCATTCCTGCACTTATATTTAAGCTATTGAACGAATTATACCAACGGTCAATCTGAACAGCAACAATACAAACTATAATTTCATGTCAGCAAGTTTCCAAAGTATAACATCACAAGTGAACACATATTGATAAACTACAAAGTGATTTACCACCAGGCAAAATATTGATTATCTAAACGTTCGTTCTATACCATAATAATACTAAATATTCTGAACTTCGCGAGTGTTTGCAATATCAACCGCTACATGTTTTCAAATTGTGGCATGATTTCCTAGTTTCTAGATCTTTATTTTAGCGAGGGTAGAGTCCTTGATGATGAACCCCGTTTATTTTGTTCAGGCAGAATAAAATATAAAGAGTATGTCATTGTGTTGCAAACGATCATGATGAAGAAATAAAAAAAAAATCGAAAAAAATGTACTTACCTCTGCAGCATTGGCATTGCCATTTCTCTCGTCACTCAAAACTCAAATATTTTCGATTTTTGGTCACTGCACAAGTAATTTTGCATGTTTTTCACAAATAAATAAATGTATTCGCAACACTGTTCACTACATATCACACAGATCGGTGAAGAAACAACGACAATTACACGCAAAAAAAAAAAAGTCACAATTTTTTGATGTTGACACAACGAAAGAAAACGACATCTTCATACTCAACTGTAGCCGTTAAGTCATCATCCTTAAATAATTTGACCAGAAAATTTGGAAACTAAATATATATCATAGGTATGTGTACATACAATGATAGATACATATACACATGTAGATATCTATATTAAATAATTTACGTTCAAAAGAAATACCAAGCCACAAAACGAATAGACATTTTCAAATCGATCCGACCGAACGAAAAATAAACAAAATTCGTAGACAAAATATCGAGCAAGTGCAGTTTGTAAACACTGGTAAAATTAATATTGATTTATTTATTCTTGTCAGTAAGTAATCATCTTGTCTTCACTATCATTATATATTATCTTTTTTTAGGTTTTTTAGTCATAGACTCTCCCATTGCTTCGTTTATTTATTTTCGGTTATTTTCACTAAACGTCTGTTGGTCCTTCGATTGTGGTGGTAGTTACCAAAGTGTATGTAGTTGTTGTTGGTAGTTATTGTTTCATAATTAGTTGTAGGTGGATGGGTGGTTGGTAGGATGATAATGGTTAAGCAGTTATGGTATGAAGAAGACATAACTGGTGAGTTCGATTTTACAGGTGAGTAAATATTGGTGGTAGATGCAATGGGTGAGTATGTGTGATTGGGTAAGTGGCGATGGGCGAGGAAGTATTACTGGTGAGTACTTTGGTGTAAATAATGTGTGGTGGATGATGAGTGTTTTGGTGTTAGAGATTGTTAGGTAGTGATGGTGAGATGGTGTTGGTGATGGTGTGGGGGGCAGACTGGTGACACCTCTACGGACCCGAGGTACACAGAATTCTCGACTCAAAGGAATGCTCGACACTTGTAACCTTTATCCTCTCTTTCTCTTCTGTTTCATCATCGTTTCAACGACTTATTTTTTATCATCCATTCGTCTCTTCATCTGCCTAGTTATCAAACCATTCATGTATCTATACATTCATTTATATATTTATTAAATAATTTATTTATTTGTTTATTTATTTATTTGTTTACTTATACATATACTTATTTATCTTTATATCCATGTATTTATTTGTTTATTTATCTATTCATTATCTTTCTATTTTTTGTTCATTTATTTACTTCTCTATTATTCATCTACTCATTTGTTTATCTATCTATCTCCCTATCTATCTATCTATCTATCTATCTATTTATCTATCTATCTCTCTATCTATCTATCTATATATATAAATATATATATATATATATACATACATATATATGTATACTTCCAATTATACTCTCATAGTGGAGATGGGTTGAAAGCAAAATTTCATGTATATGTATGTACTCGAGCATACAAATGTATATAAGGAATATTGCGATTGACTTTTATCTCTTTTCAATTTCTGGTTGTGGCCTCCATTGGGTCTCCCGATGTTGATGGCTTAGAATTAAAGTGCATTGTGGTTGTTAAAATGTACACACACATATATATATATATATATATATATATATATATATATATACACAATCATATATATAAATATATATATATATATATATTTATATATGTACATATATATATATATATATATATATATATATACTTACATAGGAACATAAGAACATAAGAATAAAGGAGACTGCAAAAGACCATAAGGCCTACACTAGGCAGCTCCGTATCCATCACCACCTGTCATCCCCATCCATAAAGTTGTCTAATCGTTTTTTAAAACAACTGATAGTTTCAGCGCTTACTTACACACACACACACACACACACACACACACACACACACACACACACACACACACACACACACACACACACACACACACACACACACATCCACACTCATATAATATATATATATATAATTATATATATATATATGTATATATATCTATATATATATGTATATATATATATATATATACAAGCCGCGGGCTTAGCCCTTCCCGGCTTCGCCGGAGGCTTGGCTGCGCAAACAGCTTTCCGCGCTTTCCGCGCTCTAATCCTTCCCCAGTACGAAGAAGAACGCGAAGAACGCGAAGAAAAACGCGAAGAAGAACACGAAGTAGAATGCGAAGAAGAACGCGAAGAAGAACGCGAGGAAGAAGAACGCGAAGAAGAATGCGAAGAAGAACGCGAAGAAAAACGCGAAGAAGAACGCGAGGAAGAAGAAGAAGAACGCGAAGAAGAAGAAGAAGAAGAACGCGAAGAAGAAGAAGAACGCGAAGAAGAAGAAGAACGCGAAGAAGAAGAACGCGAAGAAGAAGAAGAAGAAGAAGAAGAAGAATAGGAACGCGAAGAAGAAGAAGAAGAAGAAGAAGAAGAAGAAGAGGAACGCGAAGAAGAAGAAGAAGAAGAAGAAGAAGAAGAAGAATGCCACCTGACCCCGACTTACCCAAGCGCTTTTTCAAGAATATTTTTAGGACAAAGTGTCACCGTAATACCACCTATCCCCGACTTCCACAGCGTTTTTTAGAAGAATATTTTTATTTAGACTTAGATGTATATTGCTTAATAAACAAATTTATTTATTTATATACATGTTAATTCATTTAGTTATTTATTTCCTTATTCACTTATTTATTCATTTATTCATTTGTCTATTACATATTCATTCATTTACCTATTTATTCATATAATTACTTATTCATTCCTTTTCTTATCTACATATTTATATTATTTTGTAAATATTATTGCTATTATTTTCGATTTATTTTGTCTGGATGAAAAAAATAAATAAAAATGAGTTTAAAAAATTCTGTTTTCAGATAGTTTCTTCCTTCCGTACCTGTTGGTTCTTTTCCCTTTTACTCCATCTCGCCAGACGATTTTATTCATCTCCGTGGCGCCCACACACTATTGACTCCGTAACTGGTAAACAGTAGCTTGTGGTTGACTGTACTCTCGTTGTTTATAACCAGTTTTTACTGCCAGTTAGAGCCAGTTTTGGTCGTGGAGGGGGGGGGAGGGAGGAAACTGTCTGAAAACAGGATTTTTAAAATCTTTTATTTTAACTTATTTTATTTTTATTTTTAATTTATTCTTTATTTTTTGTTGCTTATTTTTTCAAACGATTTACTTGATTTTTTAAAATAAAAACACACCTAAAAATATCTTAGTGTAATCCTGTCATTAAGAATATAATATTTATATTTTTTAGCATTTCTTATGCCTGTCGTTAGGCATAAATATCTTAGTGTAATCCTGTCATTAAGAATATAATATTTATATTTTTTAGCATTTCTTATGCCTGTCGTTAGGCGATTTTATTTTATCTTTGGAAACGTGTCATTCTGACACACGTGACAAATGACGTTACGCGTGTCAGTGCCACGGGCGTGATCTTGAGAAGAGCCAATATCGTCATCACTCACGCCCACAATGCTGACGAAACAAGAGTTGTCGATTAGGCGTGACAAGCGTGTCATGAGTTGCTGAATTTGAACCTTATGACATTTGCTTATTTTCTGTTTGCTTATTTATTCATATGTTTTTATTGGTTTATCAATTTATCATTTATGTATTTGTTTATTTATCTATTAATAATTTATTTATTTATTTATTAATTTTAATTTATTAAATTATTTATTTATCTATTATCTATTTATTATTTTCTTATTTATTTATTTGATATATCTTTATTTGTTTATTCATTTATCTATCTACTTACTTTTTATTTATTCATATTTTCGGATCAATTGTAGAATTCCACCCCCCACCCTCCCCGACGAGCTTGTGGTAGAGAATGTTCAATTGAATGTTTGCTGGGGTGAAATATAACCTGACTTAACCTAACCTTTCCTAACCTAACTTAACCTAACCTAACCCAACCAAACTTAATCTAACCTAACCTAACCTAACTTAACCTAACCTAATGCAACCCAACCTAACCTAACCTAACCTAAACCTAACCTGATCTAAACAAACTTAACCCAACCTAATCTAACCTGACCTAACATAACCAAACTCAACCTAACCTAATCTAACCAAACCTAACCTACTGTAGCCCATGTTAGGTTTGAGAGTCTACAGTTGATCAGTGAGGAAATTCTATAACTGGCCCCTATTTTCATCTATTTATTTACTTATTCATTGGCGTATCTATCTATTCATTCATCTAATAATATATTTATTCATTTATCTATCTATTTATTCACTTATCTATCTATAAATTTATCTATTAATTTCTTTGCTTATTTTCTGTCAGATTTAACTCCAAATCGTGTAGGCTATAAAAAATAAATCTTATGTAAAAGCTGACACATCTAAAGTTATATAAAACGAGAGCTTTGTTACAGTTTGTTGAAATGAGGAAAATATTAAGCCTCTGAGGTACAAGAAATAAAGCAAGTTATTCTAAAAGCACGCATTAAAACATCACTAACATACTTGGGTGAAAGTGCAAACTAGTGTTTTTTTCGTTGTATAGGAAAAACAAAATACATAGAAAAAAAATTCCAGTACACAGGTAACACGTAAAATGTCCTTAGGTAGTATATATATGTGTATATATTTTAGGATAATATATATTGCAGCATAGCCTTAACATTGGAACGCATACAAACATAAAATTATATGCAACGCGTGATGACGTCATGTCGAGTGGGTGTTCGAATGTATCCTAATGTCAACTAAAGCAGCGAATATAAAATTCTCATGTATACTAAGTGACAAGACACCTAATTTCAAATGAAGTGTTGACAGTCATAATACTTATCCACTGCCCAATACTTCATTAGTTTTTTTACTAGTAAAAAAAATGGCAACATGATATTGGCAACAATGATGGAACCAGATTTCAAACTTTGTATTTTTGGGGAATGTGCATTTAACGGCTACAGGAAATCAATTTATGTTTGGTTTTAGACAGTAAATCATAAAATGAGTTAGACATTACCCTATTTGGGAATGTTTTTTTGTAACTATTTAATATTAGTTACTTGTGACAAAAATGTAACTGAGAAAATAGTTCACCGTCATCCCAAAAATTGGTCCTTACAAATCCACTGTTGAAGCCCCACGACATTGAATAATTGGATTTAAAAGATTTTGTTAAATCGCGCTGTGTGAATATGGCAAAGGGCACAAAACAGTTGTACAAGGCAAGAGTGCAAAAACGTCTTATGCATCCTTGTAGCAGAATGAACTCGCCATTTCCCATATCAACACAACAGCGCCACAAGTTTGTAGCGGACATCAGACGAACTACCGTGATGGGTGTTAACCGCCAACCGAACATATAAGAGAGTTCTCTCTTGATCTACTGATCAATGGTGCTAATTGTAGCTTTATTTGACAACGAAATGAAGAGGAAAATGTGTACATTACTTAATGAAAGTGATAATATATGAGAATGAACGAGAATCGTGCCTTGGAAGATCAACTGAGGGGAAGGCGTTGCCTCAGATAGCGCATGTGACCACGCGTCGCCCAAAGTTCATAATACTTTATACATTACCTTTAATTTTCGTTCCGTAAAAAGTCTCCCTTTTTACCCTCCTCACCCGTCTCACAAAATTAAATCCACATTGCTTTTAACCACCCTGTACGCTCGAGTCATCAGATATATAATGTATATTGATTCTGTGATCAGAGGAATCATCTAAGAAATTAGATAATATTCATTATTGAAAGTACTTAAGACCATCCCACGTGGCGTTAGACGGTGAACGAAGAAATACGATTCCGAGATCAACAAGGTCGCGAGAGAACAGGCGACGCAAGCCTATGTCCACCAACTTATAAAAAAAATCTGTATTGCTTGCTTTTTTAAACATGTTTTTGGTCTTGCTAAAGAATAAATTCAATATATATTAGAAAAAATATATTCGAATGAGCGAGTGAATCAAGGATCAGAATTTGTGACAAAAGTTTCGAAACGGTGATTCATATCCGGTTCGAAGCCTCGAAATTGT
>NC_134779.1:38974125-38976625 GCF_046742065.1 Oratosquilla oratoria | reverse complement strand
AAACACCAATAGGTAAAAGTGACCACATATTGATTGAACTGGAACTTAATGAAGAAAAATATATCAAAAGAAATGAACAATATAGAAAAGGAAGAATGATGTATGAAAAAACAAACTTTGATAAAATAAGAGAATTCTTTCAACAAGAAAACTGGGAAGAAATATACAAAGAAGAAACATCAGTGGAAAAGAAATGGAATATTTTGACAAAAATTTACAAAAAAGGAGTGGAAAAGTATGTCCCAAGACAAAAACAAGAAAAAGAATATGTAAAATGCTGGTACAACAAAAGTTGTAGGGAGTTAAAAGACAAAAGAGACAAAGCCTGGACCAGATGGAAAAAAGACAGAAAACCTGAAAAATGGAAAATATATACCAGTTATAGAAATGAATATGTACAAACGTGCAGAGAGGAAAAGAGAAAATATGAAAAAGACGTCATAGAAAAATGTAAAGATCAACCAAAACTATTCTACAGATTTTAACAATAAACTGAAAAACAAACAGGACTTGGAGAAATTAAGACAAGGGGGAGTTGAATACACTGAGGAAATGGAAATGGCGGAAATTATGAACAAACATTTTAAATCAGTGTTTACAAGGGAGAACATACAACCTGAAGAGATTGAATGGAAAGAGAAAGCCCCCCCCTATAGAAAAAATAGAAGTATCAAAGAATGAAATATTGATACAATTGAGTAATCTTGATGTCAGAAAATCACATGGACCAGATGAAATAGCAAACTGGATTCTGAAAGAATGCAGGAATGAACTGGCAGACAAAATACATAGCATAATAAGCAGTTCCTTGAAAGAAGGAAAAGTTCCAGAAGATTGGAAAAAAGCAAATATAGTACCTATATATAAAGGAGGAAATAAAGAAGAACCTACCAACTATAGACCAGTCTCTCTAACAAGTACAATAGCAAAAATTTGTGAAAGAATTATCAAAAATAGATGGGTAAAATACTTGGAAAAAAACAACGTACTAAATCCAAGGCAATTTGGATTCAGACAAGGACGATCATGCGTCACCAATTTAATATGTTTCTATTCAAGGCTAATAGATATAATACAAGAAAGAGATGGATGGGCTGATTGTGCATTTCTAGACCTAAAAAAAGCTTTTGACAAAGTACCACATAAGAAGTTGCTTAAGAAACTAGAATCTGAAGGAGGAATACAAGGTAAATTACTAAATTGGATGGAAGACTTTTTGCAAGAAAGAAAAATGAGAGTAGTGATAAGAAAACAGCACTCAAAATGGAATGAAGTAATAAGTGGTGTCCCGCAGGGAACAGTCCTGGCCCCAATAATGTTTGCTATATATATTAATGATATGGATGAAGGAATAGAAAGCTATATGAGCTTCTTTGCAGACGATGCAAAACTACTGAAAAGAGTGAAAACTGAAGAAGATTGTGAATCACTACAGAGAGATCTAAATAAAGTACAGGAATGGAGTAAGAAGTGGGAGATGGAGTTCAATACAAAAAAGTGTAGTATAATGGAATTTGGAAAAAGCAAAAACAGAATAACAGGATCATATAATTTGGGAGAAGAGGGAATAAAAAAAGTAGAAAATGAGAAGGACCTGGGAGTCATTGTTATGAATAATATGTCACCTGAAAAACATATAAATAAGATTTTTGGGAGAAACTTATAATTTAATAAGAACAATCAAAGTGGCATTTAACATACCTGGATGAAAGAAATGGTGAGGAAAATCCTAATCACCCTGATAAGACCAAGATTGGAATATGCAGCAACAATATGGTCACCAAGTACAAAAAAAATGTATAAAAAAAACTTGAAAGAATACAAAGAGCAATTACAAAACTGGCACCAACACTCTCAAAACTATCATATGACGAGAGACTACAAAAACTTGAACTACAGACACTAGAGCAAAGAAGAGAGACAGGAGATTTGATAGCTAATTTACAGAATCATGAAAGGCATAGAAATTACTGATAGAGAGAATCTGATAAAATGGGATGACAGAAATACAAGAGGACACGGAAAGAAAATAAAAAAAGACAGCTATAGAAGAGATTTGAAAAAGAACAGCTTTTCACACAGAGTAATAGACAGTTGGAACAAGTTAGATGAGAAAGTGGTGTGTGCAAAAACAATACATGAATTTAAAAATTGTTTAGATAAAATGAGAAAAGAAGACGTGAACTCACGAGAAAAGCTCCCCTTCCCTAAAAAAACAACTAGGTAAATACAACTATGTAAATACACACACACACACACACACACACACACACACACACACACACACACACACACACACACACACACACACACACACACACACACACACATTTATATCTATCTATCTATTCTATCTATCTATCTATCTATATATATATATATATATATATATATATACATATATATACACATAATATACACATGTATATATATATATATATGTGTGTGTGTGTGTGTGTGTGTGTGTGTGTGTGTGTGTGTGTGCGTATCCATACACACA
>NC_134779.1:38961877-38973625 GCF_046742065.1 Oratosquilla oratoria | reverse complement strand
TGAGCAATCGCTCGAATTCCTGAGCTCCTCTTAGCTGATGCCTGAGATGCCAAACACCCCACGGAACGGCTCCCGGGAGCTTATCAAATCCTCCTCCTCCTCGTCTTTATCTGTTTGTTTATTTATTCATTTATTTTTCTTCCTATGTCCTCGTTCATTTGTCCCTCGTTCCATTTGAACTTTAATACATTTGCAGATTTTTTGTAATGTGTGTGTGTGTGTGTATGTGTGTGTGTGTGTGTGTGTGTGTGTGTGTGTGTGTGTGTGTGTGTGTGTGTGTGTGTGTGTGTGTGTGTGTGTGTGTGTATCTTTGACAAGAAGCTGATCACACTTTGGACGTTTGGCTAATTTGATTGGAGTGATGTTCATCCTTTCAACTATCTTCTTTGAAAAAATATCTTTTTATCTCTCCTTATCTCTTTCTTCAATTTTTCTTTTCTTTCCTCCTTCCTTCCCTTCCTTTTTCTTTCTATTGTTATATATTTGATTATTTCTATCTATTTATCTATTCATTTATTTATTCATTATTTATGTATATATATATGTATATACACATATATATATATATATATATATATATATATATATATATATATATGTGTGTGTGTGTGTGTGTGTGTATATATATATATGTATATATATATATATATATATGTATATATATATATATATACATGTACATATACATAAAACAAAGAATGAATAAATGATAGAATAGTTAAATATATAAAAGTGAAAAAATAAAAAGTAAGTAAACAGATGAAATAATTAGAAATAAATATGCAAGTAGATAAATAATTACTTGGACTTGTGAGCTACGGCAGTCTTTACCCAAACGCTCACTCTGCAAAGACAGAAGCGCTGGTGAACTGCAGTCCATCGCAATAACAGTCTACGGGAAACAACAGACTTGCTCTCAGTGGATCCATGTCATAGCATAGTCGTTGTATAAATATTTTTCTCTAATGTGCTTTTAATGACTTACCCGTTTTCTAACAAAAGGAGGATACATTGATAATTAAATCTATTGTATGACACCTAGAACAAAAGAGAGAATATATCGTAATAATCAAGGAATTAAATGAAAACAAGGAATTAGTATCAAATAAAGCTTTATTATATTTGCCGTTCAAAGGTCGGAGTCGACACTTGTCCCGGCCAGGCATCATGGTCACGTGTTGTGTGATCATATCAGGAAAATGTCAAGAAGACCTCAGTGTATTGCTTTTAGTCTAGAGAACTTAGAATAGGAAGTTGTTATTTACAATAGTCTTAAGGAGTGGAAGCAGTCACGTCATCTCTTTCTCTCTCCTCTCTCTCTCTCTCTCTCTCTCTCTCTCTCTCTCTCTCTCTCTCTCTCTCTCTCTCTCTCTCTCTCTCTCTCTCTCTCTCTCTCTCTCTCTTATTCTTTCTTTTTAGTTTATATATATATATACATATATATATATATACATATATATATATATATACATACATATATACATACATATATACATAGATAGATACATAGATACTTATTGGAGGCGAGGTGGCAATGAAACGCTATTTAACGTATGAAGCTTTCTTCTGATCTCGACCTTAAGTTGAACTGTGGCATCGAACTAGGGTCACTTATGTCTGATCACCCATTTTCATGGGATCACTTATTTCATTCTATATATTCTTTTGCTATAGTAATAGTGTGTAAGATAATGAAAGGATAGTTGTGTCTAAAAGCGGGTCTTTCCAATGAACGCGTTTATAGGATCTATTTGGGTAATTACTGATCGAAGGGCACGGGTGGAGGAGGAAGAGGAAGAAGAGGAGGAGGAGGAGGAGGAGGAAGAAAAGGAGGAAGAGGAGGAGGAGAGGAGGAGGAGGAGAGGAGGAGGAGGAGGAGGGAGGGAGGCCCGCTGGCGTCCATATTGTTACCAACAAAAGTGGGGAATGAGGTCAGAATCTTAGTCATAGAGGGAGAGAGAGGCAGACTGAAGTGAGATGCAGTCTAAGAAAAATTTGGAAATTAAATTAATTTAGTATAAGAAACCACATGGCGTGATATTGTTTATATAAACTGTGTGTGTGTGTGTGTGTGTGTGCATGTGTGTGTGTGTGTGCGTGTGTGTGTGCATATTTCCAGCGGTGAATAAGGTGCTTTCACTTGTTGCGTGAGACACCGGGTGCATTAAAAAACGATGCATATCACAAATGGCATACAAATATGTAGTGATGGGATGAATCCAAAAGAATTAACAATTCCGATTCGACAGTTTCCGATGAATGATTAATAAATGTACTTTATTCATAAAGTATTTCTTTCTCAAACTAACTCCAGGGCCTGAAAATAATTATTAATCTTAATCTTTCAAGGTATCGGAATCGGACCAGTACCGGCATCGGACTAGTATCGGAATCGGACTAGTATCGGAATCGGACCAGTATCGGAACCGGACTAGTATCGGAATCGGACTAGTATCGGAATCGGACCAGTAACAGCATCGGACTAGTTTCGGAATCGGAACAGTATCGGAATCGGACTAGAATCGGAATCGGATTAGTATTGGAATCGGACTAGTATCGGAATCGGACTAGTATCGGAATCGGACTAGTATCGGAATCGGACTAGTATCGGAATCGGATCAGTATCGGAATCGGACTAGTATCAGAATCGGACTAGTATCGTAATCGAACTAGTATCGGAATCGGACTAGTATCGGAATCGGACTATTATCAGAATCGGACCAGTATCGGAATCGGATCAGTATCGGACTCGGACTGGTATCGGAATCGGGCTAGTATCGGAATCAGACTAGTATCGCAATAGGATTAGTATCGGAATCGGACTAGTATCACAATCGGACCAGTATCGGAGTCGGACCAGTATCGGAATCGGACTAGTATCGGAATCGGACTAGTATCGGAGTCGGACCAGTATCGGAATCGGACTAGTATCGGAATTGGAAATTTAGAGCAGTATCATACAGTCACTAGAAGTATGTCATCCTATCATCATAGTTCCAAACTTAGAAGATCCTAAGATAAAGTTAAACTTGAAACGCTTTGACCTTATAATTGAACTCCTTTTCTGGATAATCTTCCTTGCATATCTTTGCTATTCACAATTTCTGGTTTAACCGCTTTCCTAGAATCACCAAATCAATTCACTATCATTTCGAGTGGAATACCCGCAACCCCACTGTGGTCGGCAACGGTTCCCGGACTATACTACAGGTCTCTTTAGGAAGAAAATGTTGTATTGGTATGAGAAAGCGATTGGGGGAGATAGATGATCAGTCGCGGGTTCTTCACTTGCATTCATTACGTAACCTCTTGTTATTTCTGTCTTCCAGAAATTTCCTCAATTTTTTAAGTTGTTTATTTTGTCAATGTGTACGATATAAGAGTCAATACGGGTTTCTTAACAAAGTCATTTTACGCGGAAATATGTCTCCCACTTCCGGTACACGATCGTCCGCTGAGTTTAGAGGAACTGATTTTACTAATCTCGCTTCAAGCCAGATCTAGGCAACACATGTCCTTCGTGGCACAGCGCGGGAAAGAGAACAATCCAGTTTCAGCGGGGGCAATTGTCCTACTGAACGAGTTGGTGACATATTGGATCGAAGAATAATGGACGGATAGGAAAGTCTGAAAGGAAAATTGATACTTAAGGTTTGGGATTTTTATTGCCAGCTCCATCCCTTATATATATATGCACATATACACGCTCACAACCGCACATACACTCTCGTACATACGCTTACATAGACACACACAAACGCACACATACACACACACGCACACACACACACACACACACACACACACACACACACGCACGCACGCACATACACAAACGTGAATATATATATATATATACATATATATATATATATATATATATACTCGTGTGTGTGTGTGTGTGTATACATAATATGTGCGTGTGTATGACGACAGCAGAAAAAGGAAAACCAGGAGCCTTAATCCGAGTAAAATTCCTGACTAGTTTCGTCAGTCTCTCTTCAGTTCCAAGACTCCCGCCTTTCGTCGTCCCGCCCACACCAGAAAAAAAAACGACTAAAATGTCCGCAGGAAGGAGACCATCACCTTCTTTCTGGACTAGATATTAGATTCAACGTCTCGGGAGTGTCTGACGTACTCGACTTTGACGACCAGCAGCAGGAGAAGCGGAATGACGCATCCAATCATGAGGCAGAGAGTCATCAGCCAAGGTTCTGTGGCGCCAAGGAAATGGGAAGCGTTAGAGGGGTGCCACGTCAGTGCCACTCGTATGGGGTCATATCAGGTCAGATTATTAAGCTCTCGCTTTAGTACACAGGCGGAAGCTAAATAGTGCCTACGTGTATGGTGTTTGCGTTTATGTGTGTATGTACGGTATATACGTAGGTATGTATATACCATTATATATATATATGTGTGTTTGTGTGTGTGTGTGTGTGTGTGTGTGTGTGTGTGTGTGTGTGTGCGTGTGTGGATGTATGCATGTATGTGAATATGCTTATATGTATGTATGTATGCACCTATGTACAGTATGAGTACACACTCTCACAAAGAAACCTACCGACATTGATGAGGACGACCATTTCGTACACAAATATGAGTCCGACATTCTCGATGACGACGATGAACGCGCCCGTGACGTCCTCAGGAATGGGGAAGGCCATCTCGACGGTCATCTCCACGAAGAGTGGCGCCGTAGCTTCCATCATGACCAATGACATGACTGTCGCCGCGTACACTTGCGCTGAAAGAGGGTCGTGGTGCCATTGGCTTAGCTATGTTGTCATAATAACCTACATACTGTGTATATACATACATACATACATATATATATATATATATATATACATATATATATATATATATATATATATATATATGTGTGTGTGTGTGTGTGTGTGTGTGTGTGTGTGTGTGTGTGTGTGTGTGTGTGTGTGTGTGTGAATATATATTTATATATACATATATATGTATATGTATACATATATATATGTATATATATACATATATATGTATATATATGTACATAAACATGTATGTATATATATATGTATATATATATATACTTCTGGGGCACAGGTTTTCTCTAAGGCAATTCTGGTTGAAATCAACTGCACTAGTTGCTTTAACAATCTTCAAGACTGTATTCTATAATCTGGAGAATACTTTCCTATTAGCAACTGAGAGGGACTGGAAGTAGTCATTCATGACTCTCAAAAGAATATACGCAGTGTATGCCAACTGATATATTTTTGCATAGTAATAGTATTGAACAACTATTGACTCCACCGAAACTATAGTTTTTCGCCTCGTCGTGAGGCGTCTTCAGGGTGAGGACTGCTTTGTAGGATGCTCTGCTATATTGAAGGTCTTCCAACGAATAATGACCGCTGGTTGGATGGGCTGGCTTATAAGGCTCAGCCTGCCTAGCTCAGACGGAATACTGGCCTCTCATTGGCTGAGAGGTGCAGTATGGGAGCCAAGGGGGTGGGATTTTGTCTGGGAGCCAAGGGGGTGGGATTTTGTCTGGAAGCCAAGAGGGTGGGATTTTGTCTGGGAGCCAAGAGGGGGGGATGATGTCTATGAGCCTAGAGGGTTGGCATTTGTCTGGGATTCAAGAGGGTGGGATTTTGTCTGGGAGTCAAGAGGGTGGGATTTTGTCTGGGAGCCAAGAGGGTGGGATTTTGTCCGGGAGCCAAGGGGGTGGGATTTTGTCTAGAAGCTCTGGCCTGATTTGCTGCTGCTCTGGTTACTGGTCCTAGGCGCTGATTAACTAGCTGGACATGTTTCATTTGTTCGCGGGGCTGCTGCTGTTCTAAGGGCTTGTTGTTCCTGGAGGGGGTTATTCTTTACAGGGCGCGCGGAAGGGAGAATAAAATCGGCAGCTTGCTGTATGTTGATGGTAGGGCGCTGGCAAGGAATAAATACTGCTTCTGCAATCTGTAGCTTTCTGAAGGCAGGCTCCTTGTGAAGAATTTTTGTTTGGTCTAGTAGTTTCTGTAGAGGGGGCCTCATGTTGTGTACTTCAGTGAAATGCTGGAAAATTGACCCCTGGTTTCTATGGGATTGTAGGCGACGTCGCAGTGTAGAGGAGGTACTGTCAATGTATGTGCTGGAGCGGCCCTCCTGACATGAAAATTTGTAAACAACATTGGTGGTAGCCTCACTCGGGGCCCTAGGCGTCGTGCTATTCCTCATTATCAGGGATCTGATGAGGTTAGGTTTGCAGAATATTTTCAAGTCTATGATGGCATTTCTATTAGTTGTAGTGACTCCTCTCTTGATAATATTCCTAAGGGCATCACACTCCTCGCGGTACCGATCATGAAAAGAATTTTGTGGCAAATGGTGATTTTCTCCTTGAGAGGGGTGGGCAACTGGGCCGAGTCTACAAACTGGTCCAGTTTTTTCTGTATAACTTTCTCGATGAGATAGTCTACATAGCCATTGTTGGTGAGGAGCTGGCGGATACGGTCGAGCTCTCTATGGATCTCAGTCCAGCTACTACAGTGGATAAGGGCTCTCTTCACATAGGAAGATATCACGGATATCTTGTATGAAACAGGACATTCTCCCCTGGCATTGAGACAGCGGCCCACGTTGGTGGCTTTAGTGTAAACCTTAGTCTTGAAGCCCTGTTCTTGTTTAGAGATGCCCACATCTAGGAAGGGGAGGCACCCCTCTACACTGCGTTCACAGGTGAAGGTCAGGCTGGAATTAACTTCAAGAGCAGTAATCATGTGAGGAACCTCTTCGTCGGTAGTAGTGGTGATGAAGATGTCATCGATGTATCTCGCGTATATTCCTGGAGGGGGGTTATTGTTGAAAGTTCTTACTTCCACCTGGGCCATATACATAGCAAAAAGTACCCCAAGTGGGGATCCCATCGCCACTCCATCAACTTGTCTGAATAATTCCCCTTTATGGAAGAGGAAAGGGGCCTCCTTGGTACACATCACTAGCATGTTTCGCAGGACGTCTTCTGAGATGTCAAATACGGGTAGGTCACTTCTATAGACGCGGTCCATGATGATATCGATAGTGTCATTTACAGGAACATTCGTAAAGGAAGCGATGTCGTGGCACGGTGGAGCTGTGCGAAGCAGGTCTATGAATTCAGAAGCTGAAGAAACTGAACGTCCCGTGGGGACGTATGGAGCGAGGAGAGAGTTTAGCTTCTTGGCAACTTGGTAGGTGGGAGTGGTGATTTGTGAAATAATAGGTCTCAGGGGGTTACCTGGTTTGTGGGTTTTTACAGTGCCATAACTATAACCGGGACCATAGTCACCTATCACTGGATTAAAATACTTCGTCGAAGAGTTAGCTCTCTGGATGAGATGATTAATCCTCTTCTTCGCATTCTCAGTAGGATCCTTCTGGAGTCGCTGGAATTTTGCAGGATTATGAAGGATGGAGTCCATCTTGTTATTATAATCAGCCTTATCCATGATGACGTAGACTGCTGACTTATCTCCTTTGCGGATAATGATGTCATCTCTCTGGCGTAACTCCTTGGCGGCTTTTAAATCTCTAGTGAGGATCTGGCTTCTGTAATTTCCTCTGTCGCGTCCAGATTCTCCAATAAGGTCCTCTCTGATGGTAGGAGAAAGGGTTACCTTTCTCGCATTCTGCAGGGTGAGGAGCCGATCTATCAGGCACTCAATTTCTATTCTCTTACTTTCAGGATGAGGCCGGCGAATGAAATGTCATTTAAGCCCTAAGTTTAGGAGTGTCTCTTGCTGACTGGATAGGGTGGTGGTAGAGAGGTTGATGAAACCTTGAGCAGGCCTCTCGTTTCTTACAGGACAGCCCATCCAACCAGCGGTCATTATTCGTTGGAAGACCTTCAATATAGCAGAGCATCCTACAAAGCAGTCCTCACCCTGAAGACGCCTCACGACGAGGCGAAAAACTATAGTTTCGGTGGAGTCAATAGTTGTTCAATACTATTACTATGCAAAAATATATCAGTTGGCATACACTGCGTATATTCTTTTGAGAGTCATGAATGACTACTTCCAGTCCCTCTCAGTTGCTAATAGGAAAGTATTCTCCAGATTAAAGAATACAGTCTTGAAGATTGTTAAAGCAACTAGTGCAGTTGATTTCAACCAGAATATATATATATATATATATATATATATATATATACATATGTTCATATATGCACACATATATATATACATATATATGCATATAATATATATACATATATATCTATATATATATATATATATTATACATATATACACACATACAGTATACATATATATATGTATATAATATATAATATATATATATACACATATATACATATATATATATATGTATATATATATATGTATATGATATATATATATATATATATATATATAATATATAACATATATATATAATATATATACATATATATGTACATGATATGTATATATAATATATATATATACATATACATATATGTATATATATGTATATATATGTATACATATATATATATGTATATATATATACATATATATATATGTATGCATGTATACATATATATATATGTATATATATATATATATATATATATATATATATATATACAGTACTCGACAAGGATGTAGGAACGGTTAGCGAGAATGAGTGATGTGGAGTGTTGAGGACTGTTTTTGCTGAAATGCAGTTTTATATAAAAATTAGCATATGGTTGCATTATTTGACCTATTTTCTTTAAAATGTGTAATTTCCATGTAATTTGATCAAAGAGAAGTTACGCTTTTATCCTCTGCAAAATTACCGACCACAGCTACGATTCGTCCAGCCCGCCATCTATGATCATTGGTGGTATGGACCAAACTACACTCTATTAAGTTTCTTACTATTGTGTTATTAGTGTGATAGATTGCATATAGTTAAATTATTTCGACTATTTTCTTTAAAATGTGTGATTATCATGTAATTTGACCAATCGTGCATTTCAGCAAAAACCGTCGGACGGTATTCATAGCTCTGGTCGGTAATTTTGCAGAGGATAAAAACGTAACTTCTCTTTGATCAAATTACATGGAAATCACACATTTTAAAGAAAATAGGCCAAATAATGCAACCGTATGCTAATTCTTTATATACAATCGAGCATTCGTATGCTAATTCTTTATATACAATCGAGCATTTCAGCAAAAACCGTTCTTGTTCGAGTTTGGTCGGCTATTAATGAGTCGGACGATATTCGTAGTTGTGGTCGGTAAGTTGGCAGAGGATAAAAACGTAACTTTTTTTTATCAGATTACATGAAAGTCATACATTTTAAAGAAAAAAGGTCAATTAATGCAATCATATGCTATTTTTACTATATGAAATCGTGCATTTCAGCAAAAACCGTCTTTGTTCGAGTTTGGTCGGCTACTAATGAGTCGGACGGTATTCATAGCTGTTGTCGGTAATTTTGCAGAGGATAAAAACGTAACTTTTCTTTGATCAAATTGCATGGAAATCACACATTTTAAAGAAAATAGGTCAAATAATGCAACCATATGCTAATTTTTTATATAGAATTGTGCATTTCAGCAAAAACCGTTCTTGTTCGAGTTTGATCGACTATGAGCGAGTCGGTCGGTGATTTTGCAGAGGATATAAACGTAACTTCTACTTGATAAAATTTCATGAAAATCACACATTTTAAAGAAAATGAGTCAAATAATGCAGCCATAGGCTAATTTTTTATACAAAATTGTGCATTTTAGCAAAAACCGGACGGTATTCATAGCTATTGTCGGTAATTTTGCAGATGATAAAAACGTAACTTTTCTTTGATCAAATTACATGGAAATCACACATTTTAAAGAAAATAGATTAAATAATGCAACCATGTGCTAGTTTTTTATATAAAATTGTGCATTTGAACAAAAACCGTCACTGTTTGGTTGAGGTCGGCAATTAGTAAGTCGGACGGTATGTGGTTGGTAATTTTGTAGGGGATAAAAACGTAACTTCTCTGTGTTCAAATTACACGGAAATCACACATTTTAAAGAGAATAGGTCAGATAATTCAACAATATGCTAATTTTTTATATAGAATTGTGCATTTCGTCAAAAACAGTCCTCAACACTCCTCATCACTCATTCTCGCTAACCGTTCGTACATCCTTGTCGAGCACTGTTTATACATATGTATATATATATATATATATATATATGTATATATATATATATATATATATATATATATATATGTGTGTGTGTGTGTGTGTGTGTGTGTGTGTGTGTGTATTCACCTCGGATCTGCTGCAGTCTCTGTCGAGACAGCCAGACACCACCCTACGGCAGTGAGCTCAGAGCTCATTATTTGCCGATCTCTGGGTAGGTCTGAGACCACTCACACACCACATACCGGGACAGCAAGGTCACAACTCCTTGACTAACGTCCCGTACCTACTCACTGCTAGGTGAACAGGGGTTACACGTGAAAGGAGACAAACCCAACTTATCTCCGCCCGGCCGGGGAATCGAACCCCGGTTCTCTGGCTTGGGAGGCCAGTGCTTTACCAATCCGCCACCGAGTGTGTGTGTGTGCAGGTTACCCAGTTTGAAGAGAACCGAAAGAGAGCGTTTTCGTGTATTACGTCACTAGTGCGAAAATTGGCTGTAAATTCTGCATAGTTATTTTCAGCAAATGGAGGTGAAAAAAAGATATGTATCTACATGACAACAATTTAGGTATGCCAAAGACCGCTCGTATTTCATCATACTAATAATTTTGATCCGCCAAGTGGAATGAGAAAATGCTACCACCATCTTCATACCCCAATGTAATTTTAGAAAGAAAACTAGTTGGAAATAGGTAAGAACTAGGTTACTAATAGGGTGTTTAACGAGCGGAATAGACTTAGTAACCTAGAGCGCTGAAACAGTTGGATGTTATGAGAGAAGATTAGATAATTTCATGAATATTGATGTCAGGTGGTTAAAAAAAAAAAAAAAAAAGAGAAAAAAAAAAAAAAACTTACATGCCTAAGTACCGCCCCGGGGCAAAGTTTTCAGTGACGCTCCCCCTCCCCCCCTTATCCCCCCTCCCCCCCACCCCAAAACCACTCCCCACCTCCACCATTTCTTATTGCCTATTATAGCTATTGGCTTGCGAAAAAAAAAAAAAAATCATTTAATGTCCATATTGCATTAAGGATAAGGGGAAAATGTTTCATATTCTGTTGATTCTAACGCAAAATTTGTATATTACTGCAAAATATTCAGGGATCCTGTGACCTTTTTTATTACAATTATTTTATCAGCCTTGCGGGCGGCATGTTCAGACTAGAATATGCATTCCCCCCTGGCCCCTCCCCATGTGAGGGCCCTGGGCGGTAAGGGACATGGAACTGCCTAGTGTAGGCCTTATGGTCTCTTGCAGTCTCTTCTATTCCCATGTTCTTATGAGCTAAGGGCAGAAGGAAGTCAGGAGAGAACTTGATTTTTTTTTTTCTTTTTTTTTTTTTTGTAAATTTTCGGTCATAAACCATTCTTCAGCATCTGTGAAAAAATGTTACACCCAAAACGCTAGATTAAAAAAAAAAAAAAAAAAACATTATCAACCTTTCTCCAGAGTTCTTGTCATCCATTTGCAATACTTTCATTTGTCCTGCAGCTGATATTATATGGTTTAACGTCACAAAGCTCCCCCTACCGGGAGGCTAGGATGGTGCTCCTCACAGAGGACTTTGTAGCTTGAAATCTAATGAACCATGCCCTTGGTTCAACTTCGCCGGT
>NC_134779.1:38941877-38956877 GCF_046742065.1 Oratosquilla oratoria | reverse complement strand
TTTTGGTGTCCCCGCTATTGTTGTTGTTATGAACTGTATTTCACCATTATTGCGGGGACACATACAAGACAAGAGGGAAGACGGGGAGAGGGAGGGAGGGAGGGAGGGAGGGAAGGATTTGGGGAAGGAGGGAGAGAGGGAGGGAGGGAAGGGTTTGGGGAAGGAGGGAGAGAGGGGGTGGGAGGGAAGGAATGATTTGGGGAGGGAAGGAGGGAGGGAGGGAGGGAGGAAGGGAGGGAGAAAAGGATTTGGGGAAGGAGGGAGAGAGAGAGAGAGAGAGGGAGGGAGGGAGGGAGGGAGGGAGGGAAGGAGGGAGGGGGTTTAGGGAACGTGGGGGAGAGAAAAATGAAGGTAGCGAGAGAGAGAGCGATAAAGATATACATACATACATATATATATATATATATATATATATATATATATATATATATATATATATATATATATGTGTGTGTGTGTGTGTGTGTGTGTGTGTTATATATATATATATATATATATATATATATATATATATATATAGAGAGAGAGATAGATTGTGAGAGAGAGAGAGAGAGAGAGAGAGAGAGAGAGAGAGAGAGAGAGAGAGAGAGAGAGAGAGAGAGAGAGAGAGAGAGAGAGAGAGAAAACATGAAGGAAAAAAGAATGAGGAAAGATAGGGACATAAGGTAGAAGGAGGGAGTGAGAGAGAGAGAGAGAGAGAGAGAGAGAGATTGAGAGAGAGAGAGAGAGAGAGAGAGAGAGAGAGAGAGAGAGAGAGAGAGAGAGAGAGAGAGAGAGAGAGAGTTAAGGCGCATCACAAAGACTTACCGATGTAAAGAAGCAGCATGACCTCGCTCCTGAGATCCTGGACCTCAAGGTCATCCCAGACTGTCTGGACCTCCTCCTCCAGTTCGCCACCAAAATAACTCGAACTGAGACCGGAGTTCGAGTCTGAGGTTCTCAGAGATAAGGGCAAGTGTCTCAAGGACGAGGAGGAGGAGGAGGAAGAGGAGGAGGAGGAAGATCGTAAGAAGCTGGAGAGGGCGTTGGCTACAGAAGCTATCGGGGCTCCCGAAGAAGGCGTAATGTCTGTAGCATTTGAGGTGATGTTCTGGTAGTTTTCTGAGGGCGTGTCGATGAGCAGAGGTTCCAAGAAGGAGAGCCCGGACCCAAAGGCTGCAGACTCGATGGCAAAAGCTGGAAATCAAAAAGAAGACATATACGAGTCTCCTTAACGTGTAGACCGATGGGAGCGTCATCGGAAGTGTGCTGGACTCGCATTCACTTAGTTGTGGGTTCGAGTCCTGCATTCCTCTCCCAGCAGTGGCTGTATGTAACCTACCCCAACAGTCCCCAAAGCGCATAAGGCAAAATTGACGGCTTCGGTCGCAGCTACTCAGCGCCCCCTGGCGTAATATCCTCATCTTTAATGAAACTCATGAGTTAGGAATATCCAACAGTAGATTTATGAAAAGCGGGAAATGTGGCTCAAATAAACATACAAAACAAATTGCTAGATTTATGATCACACCATACACATTTTTACATATGCCCATCGTATTTTCTACATCGTTCAACATAGAACAACCCAGACCGAAACTAATCTTTAAAAGAACTTTGCTCTCAGATACAGGAAAGAAGAGTATGAAATCATTCAATGTAAAGTGTCGGCAGGGAAGAAAGAGTACTGATACTTATCTTTACGATGTCCTCTTAAGAAAATCTTTACGGAGTAATCTAAGAGTTGTCAGAATAGAGTGAAACCTTTATCAAAAGTACAACGTTTCGATTGTTAAATCTTTTTGAAGTATATAGACGTAGAATACGACTTCTAAGCTATTTATACATCCAAAAATGGACGGGGAACAGGGCACTAGGACATGCCATCCCACGGAGCAACACAAAAGCAAAGCATGCCGACAGGAGACCTTTTGGTCCATAACTAGGTCGGATGCAAAAAAGTATATAATAATGATAAATAAACAAATGAATAGATAAATAGATAAAATAATGATAATATAATAATAGTAGATAAAAAAACAGGTAAAGTTAGATACTAAACAAACAGGTAAATAGTAAGTAATAATAAATGGACAGATAAATGATAATAAATAGTAATCAAATAGTTAATATTAAACAGCCAAGTAATAACAAACAAATATGTTCTTAGTAAATTTTTTAATTGTAAGTTTGTGTTCATTTTACGGTGTCTTTTCCTCATAGATAGTCTAGAGGTCGTTTTCTACGTTTATGTACTTGAAGGAACTTCAACAAGTGAAACGTTGTACGTTTAATCAACGTTCCATTCTTATATGATGCCTACTTTGACAATTTTGTTGGAAACTGTCATCTTGAATTAATCTGAGTTATTGTTCGGGAGCCAAGTATATATTTTTCATATATATTTTTATATATATATTTTTATTTTATTCGTAGCAACAATGTGGCGAAACGGTTGGATCAAATGACATAAGATACTTAGGAAAGGTAACCAATGGTACTTGTTTGACCTCGCTCAGTTGAAGGAGTTATTGGGTCAATTACAAGGTCAAGGGCACCGTAAATGTGAAAAAGATCATTTAGTTCATTTTCGTCAGATACTTTTGTTTTCTTCAGGCCAAGACATAAAATATGTTTATTTGGTTTTATTGTGATAATGCTATTCACCATAATCATCATTATCATCATCATCATCATCATCATCATCATCATCATCATCATCATCATCATCATCATCATCATCATCATCATCATCATCATCATCATCATCATCATCATCATCATCATCATCACCAGCAGCACCATCACCAGCAGCACCATCACCATCATCACCATCATCACCATCACCATCACCATCACCACCATCACCATCACCATCACCACCATCATCACCACCACCACCACCACCATCACCACCACCACCACCACCACCACCATCATCATCATCATCATCATCATCATCATCATCATCATCATCATCATCATCATCATCATCATCATCATCATCATCATCATCATCATCATCATCATCATCATCACCATCACCACCACCATCACCACCATCACCACCACCATCACCACCACCATCACCACCACCACCACCACCATCATTACCACCACCACCACCACCACCACCACCACCACCACCACCACCACCACCACCATCACCACCACCACCATCATTACCATCACCACCACCACCATCATCATCATTCCCCACGATCACCATCACCGCCACTATCATCACCATCACCAATCCCCATGACCATTCACCATACATTCCCATACATTACCATACATCACCATTCACTACCATTAACTACCTACTGCCGTAGTCCTTTCGAGGGGCGGGAACCAGGACGCCGCGAGCATGGCCGGCAGCGAGAGCATCAGGGTGCTCGAGATGCCGTTCAGGAAAGCGCCCACCATGGCCATGCTGAGCAGAGAGAGAAAGAGAGAAGTTTTACTGAATGCATAACGATGGTGTTGTGCGTTATACGGATGTCTGTGAATGACCATCCCTGGTCGCTAGGTTTATATCATGGATTTTTTTTTTTTTTTTAAATCGAGAGGTGTAGTGTAATGAAAGCATGATTATTGTTAGTATATGTTTTCATATCTCCGTGTATGTGTACATGTATATGTGATTATATATATATATATATATATATATATATATATATATATATATATATATATTCATGATTGCAACGTAATCTCACCTCCCTGCCAACTAGTTTCTGGTGAGATATTTCTCTGGTGTCAACTTATTATATTCGATGGAGCCCTATATATCTATAGGGTGCCCAATGGTCCACGCCGTCATTATGACTATACCCCCTATATCTATGGGGAATTTCCCTGTTTGCCATCAGGGACATGCCAGTTAGCAGTGGGTCCTGTGACTGTGTATGCGAAAAGAGAGTGGAAAGATCAATGATGGGAATAACGCTGAGAGACCAAAAGAGAGCAAGTTGGGTGAGAGAGCAGACTAGAGTGAAAGATATCGTGGAGGCGGTGAAAGAGAGGAAGTGGAATTGGGCAGGTAAGTTAATGCGAACGACTGATGAGCGATGGAGCAAGTGTGTTACTGAGTGGACGCCGCGAGATAGGAAGCGTGGAAGAGGGAGACCAGACAGGAGGTGGAGAGACGAGATTGAGAAGTTTGAAGGAGTGACGTGGCGGAGGTTGGCGTGGTCGTGTGAATCATGGAATGCTATGAAGGAGGCCTTTGTTCAGCATTGGACTCAGGATGGCTGATTATATATACATATATATATATATATATATATATATATATATATATATATATATATATATATATATGAACATTCAACGAGTGTTTGTAAACGACCAGCACTGTTCACTAAATTTATATCATGTGTTTGTTTTTCATGTTTTATCGACGTATGAAAATTCGTGTCTCATTTTGCAATAACCAATTATATATATATATATATATATATATATATATGTATATATATATATATACATGTATATATATATATGTATATATATATGTATATATATATATATATAACTATAAAGTAATGTCGTAACACATTCGTAAAGATTCAACAAAAACCCACTGTGTTGGATAAGAAGAAATGAAATAAATGAATTCCATATATTTCGATCACGGACTGTGATCCTCTTCAGTGGAATACTGAAAGGTAGAGCAAAAGGCATGTCTTATATACAATAAAAATAAGGGACAAGGGTAGGACTCAGGTAGCGTCTAGTGCTTTGCGGGGCAGGTCACCCGCCTTCACCAACGATGGTAACAATTTGTTGACTGCCCAGGTGGTAATGCAGTCAGGTGACCACTGCCCATATGATATATTAAAATTTGGAAATTTGTTAATCAAGGATGATTCTATTATTTTTCTTTTAAAACTGCATTTTGAATTAAAGATAATCTTTGCCTCATTCCAATCCATATGATGGCCTTCCTTGTCTACATGTTGGAAGACAGCGGAATTATGTTGTGCGTATTTAATTGAATTTTTATGTTCTTGCATCCTAGTATATAAATCTCTACCTGTTTGTCCCCAATATACATTGTTACAATCAGAGCAAGGGAGTTTATACACACCTTGATGTATTTCTTCTCTAGGTCTTTGATGTACATTGACTATTTTCTTAAACAAATTATTGGGATAACTAAAAACAATTTTAATATCTTCCTGTGGAAGAAATTGAGAAATGTCATTTAAGGACCTATTATAAGGCAATTTAATACAGTTTTTGTCCCAACTGAAGTTCTTACTGGAATGGGAAGTGGATCCAAAGTAACTAGTTTTGGCTTTACTTAGGGCTCTATTTAGAAACCAATCAGGATACCCTATTCTTTTTAATTGATTCCTGATGGTTGTTATCTCCATTTCCAAATAATGTGGACTACATAATCTAAGTGCCCTCAGGAAAAGACCTGAGGCAACACTATATTTAATTTCATCAGGATGGTGACTGAAAAAGTGCACATAACTCCCCGTATGTGTGGGCTTTCTGTACACTGGGAAGGACAATTGGTCCTGATGCCGTATTGATAGGATATCTAAAAATTGTAGTCTATTATCCACCTCCCATTCAACTTTGAATTTAATATTAGTGGCTAAGTTGTTTAGTTGTTCAAAGAAAGCATCAAAAGATCCCCATTCGTCATCCCAAATCGTAAAGATGTCGTCCACATACCTATACCAAAACATTCCTTGTGGCTTAATGTCTTGTAAAAGCACTGTCTCGAAATACTCCATATATAGGTTAGCTAACACTGGGGAGAGATTAGATCCCATTGAACATCCGAACTGCTGTTTATAATATTGATCTTTAAATGAGAAAGTATTAGTGTTAGCACATAATTCCGTTAATTTAATGATTTTGCTGACAGAGATTGGTAGTTGGTCCCGATAATTTTGTAATTTTGTTTCCAAGAAAGCTAAAACCTCAGCTACGTTGATGCAGGTGAACAAAGAAACTACATCAAGACTTAGTAATTTTCTCTGCCCAGATAAATGATGATTCTTGATCTTACTTATGAAATCTTCTGAATGTTTTATATGCGAGTCGGAAAAGCACCCTACAAATTGTGATAAAATGTTCGTGAGCCATTTTGATGTCTTACTCGTACAAAAATTTCTATTTGAAATGATGGGTCTTAGGGGAACACTTTCTTTATGAATTTTTGGGAGTCCATAGAAATTAGGTAGTTGTGGGTTTATGACTAATAAATTATTATTAAAAAACTCTTTTCCCACGATATTGCGTGCTCTTCTATTGAATTCCGAGGCAGTACTTTTGAGAGGGTTTTTAGTTAGTTTTTCATAAGTCCTGATATCATTTAAAAGATCAAAGGCTTTGCTTTCATATTCTAACTGATTGAGAATAACTATTTTCCCTCCCTTATCAGCACGGGAAATGACGACATCTTTACGATTCGTGAGACTGTCTACCGCTAACTTATAACGCTTAGGCAAACCACATTCATCCTTAAAACAATCCACTATGCCTTGTAATAGAATCCCTTTGAGACACGAAAGTTCTTTATCATACTTATTGGACGCTAAATACCTATCAAATTCCACAATATGGTCTAGGGAATGATGTTTTGTAGGCATCAAGGCAAAATTGACACCTAAGCCTAACACCTCTAGTTCATGGCGCGTAAAAGTAACATCTAATAGATTGACTACATTTTCTATCACAGAGAATTTAGACCACACACTGTTTTTTACACAATCTTTCTAACTTCTTGAGTTGTATGTCCTGATGTTTAACACTTATTCTAGATGCTTTTTCCAGAGCAACCTGAGCTAAAAGTTTATAGGTGTGGACATTTGGGCACAAAATGTCGTAAAGATGTCGTCATTTCCCGTGCTGATAAGGGAGGGAAAATAGTTATTCTCAATCAGTTAGAATATGAAAGCAAAGCCTTTGATCTTTTAAATGATATCAGGACTTATGAAAAACTAACTAAAAACCCTCTCAAAAGTACTGCCTCGGTACATCAAGGTGTGTATAAACTCCCTTGCTCTGATTGTAACAATATATATTGGGGACAAACAGGTAGAGATTTATATACTAGGATGCAAGAACATAAAAATTCAATTAAATACGCACAACATAATTCCGCTGTCTTCCAACATGTAGACAAGGAAGGCCATCATATGGATTGGAATGAGGCAAAGATTATCTTTAATTCAAAATGCAGTTTTAAAAGAAAAATAATAGAATCATCCTTGATTAACAAATTTCCAAATTTTAATATATCATATGGGCAGTGGTCACCTGACTGCATTACCACCTGGGCAGTCAACAAATTGTTACCATCGTTGGTGAAGGCGGGTGACCTGCCCCGCAAAGCACTAGACGCTACCTGAGTCCTACCCTTGTCCCTTATTTTTATTGTATATAAGACATGCCTTTTGCTCTACCTTTCAGTATTCCACTGAAGAGGATCACAGTCCGTGATCGAAATATATGGAATTCATTTATTTCATTTCTTCTTATCCAACACAGTGGGTTTTTGTTGAAAAATATATATATATATGTATATGTGTGTGTGTGTGTGTATGTATGTGTGTGTGTGTGTGTGTGTGTGTGTATGTGTATGTGTATATATATATAAATATACATATATATATATACATATATATATATATATATATATATACATATATATATATATATATATGTATATGAGAAAAGTGGGAGGTGAGCCAGTTGTTGTTTGCTGACGACGCTGCTTGTGGCAGGGTCAGAGGAGGGATTAAGGGAGTTGGTGACGGAGTTTGGGAAGGTATGCGATAGGAGAAACTTGAAGGTAAAGGAAATGTGTGTAAAGTAACGTGATGTACAAGAGTAGATGATGGCAGTGAGTAGGAAGTAAGTCTGAAAAGAGAGAGGCTGGAGGAAGTGGATAGCTGAATAGTGGATAATATTTGGGGTCGAATGTAACAGGAGAAGGAAGAATGGAAGAGGAGGTAAATTGTAGACCGAGAGAAACGAGCCAATGCCTTGGGGGTTTAAAAAGTGTTGTGAGAAATAAGCAACTGGAAATGTATGAAAAAAGGAGATTGTATAAAGGGGTGATTGTGCCAACGGCAAATCGTATGGGGCAGAGACTTAGAAATTAAGAGAAGCAGAGAGGAAAAGTTTAAATGTGTTTGAGGTGAAATGTCTGAGAAATATGGTATGGGTTACAAGGTTGGATAGAGTGAGAAACGAGGAGGTGAAGAGGAGAGCGGGATTGGAAAAGGAGATGGCAGATAGGGCTGATGAAAGATTATTGGGATGGTTTGAACACATGGAAAGAATGAGTAATAAAATATTATTAAAAGAGGTGTGGAAGGCAGATGTTGGAGGAGTGAACTTGAGGGAACGACCAAGGATGAGATGGATGGATGGGGTGAGGAGGGCGTCAAGAAAGAGAGGAATGTTTGTTGAGCAAGGAAGAGAGAGGGCGATAGATAGGGATAAGTGGAGAGTGTGTAAAGATGATACCATTATGCAAGAAAGAGAGAGGCGGGACATGGGGGGGGGGGTAGTGATTGCTTATGTGTGAATGATACTTTGACCCAGCTCGAAGGAATTCCTCCCCGTCTTCTCTTTTTCTGCATGAGGGGACGTACAGGTGGGTCGTCGATTAAATGTAACGGCCTTGCTGTGGATGTACTGTGTTTTGTTATATTACGTTTGATCCAGGGCAATTGGCGTATGCAGGGATAACCCGTCATCTATGAGGAGCTGAGATGGGGCGGTGGAAATAGTGGTGGAGGCGAGTTGAAATGGGTGAGAATGGATACGTGTCTCTGGCTTAGCTACCTCCCTTATAAGGGGAAAAAAGCTCTTGGTATATACAAAGAATACATAAGTTTTACAATGATTAGGATATGAAGAAAACAACTCACTCTGTGAAGGTCTTGGCCTCCGAGGTGAAGATTCGGACGAAAGAGGAGAGGAAATTCAGCAGAGCGCAGCTGAAGACGCCAGCGCGAAGCCCTGAAACCAAAGACAGGAACATATAAATACTGTAAACACACACACACACGCACACACACACACACACACATATATATATATATATATATATATATATATATATATATATATATATATATATATATTTATACAAATATGTATATATTCTATTCTATATACCAAGAGCTTGTTCCCACTTATAAGGGAGGCCGCCAAAGTCAAAGGCAAATACCTACTCTCACCCATTCCACTCCCACCCACCACCCTTTCCTCTTTCACATCTTAGCTCCCCATGGATGACCCGTCATCCATGGATCCCACCAACTGCCCTGGGTCAAACCCAATATAGCAAGACACAGAACATCCACAGCAAGGCCGCTTCACTTAATTGGTGACACCCACCTCTCCGTCCCCTCATGCAGAAGAAGAGAGGACGAGGAGGAATCCCTTCGAGCTCGTCAAAATATCATTCTTGCATAAGCACCCCTACCCACCACCCCTCGGCACTGTCTTCCTTGTATAACAGCATCATCTGTACACAGTCACTCTCCACTCATCTCTATCTCCTACTTTCTCCCTTCCTTGCTCAACAGGCATTCCCCTCGTTCTCAATGCTCCCTTCATTGGATCAAAGGCTATAACAAGGGTGATGCAAACAAGGTCATCATAATAAAACAACAGGGCAGGACTCGCAGTAATGGGTATAAATTGGACATATTTAGATTTAAGTAGGAAATAGGCAAGAATTGGTTTACTAATAGGGTGGTCGATGAATGGAATAAACTTAGTAACCATGTAGTAAGCGCTGAAACTATCAGTTGTTTTAAAAAACGATTAGACAACTTTATGGATTGGGATGACAGGTGGTGATGGATACGGAGCTGCCTAGTGTAGGCCTTATGGTCTCTTGCAGTCTCCTTTATTCTTACGTTCTGATGTTATCCCATCCATCCATCTCATCCTCGGTCGTCTCTTCACGTTCACTCCCTCCATATCTACCTTCCACGCCTCTTTTACTAATCTTTCATCAATCATTTATTACATGTGCCCAAACCATCCCAATACACTTTCATCAGCCCTATCTGTCATCTCCTTTTCCACTCCCGCTCTCCTCTTCACCTCCTCGTTTCTCACTCTATCCAACCCGGTAACCCCTACCATATTTCTCAGACATTTCATCTCAAACACATTTAAACTTTTCCTATTTTGTAACCAATCTGTGAAAGCTCGCTTCTTCTCTTCTACAACCTTCTTTGTTTCCTCATCCCACCATTCACTACCCTTTCTTCTATTTCCTCCTGTCCTTCTTGTTCCACACACCATCTTTGCACACTTTGTGACTCCCTCCTTGAACCATCCCAATTCCTCCTCCACACCTAGCTCTACTCTATCCTTCACTCCCTCCCACTCCTCCTTCAGGTTCTTCTTGTACTCCTTCTCCTTTTCATTTAAAGAGTTCACTCTAAGCACCTCCCTACCTTTTGTCCCTTTCCTCTTCCTCCATCTATCCTCCACTCTCAACTTACCTTCCACCAAAAAATGATCTGATATTCCCCCACCCTCTCCCCTTAGCACATGTACATCCTTAACTCTTCCTATCATAATCCTATTTACCACTACTTGGTCCATTAACGCTCTATCTACCACCCTTCCATCCACCACCCTCTCCCATGTGTACTTATGCTTGACTTTCTTCCGAAACACTGTATTTGCTATCATCAACTCTCTTTCTAGACACATTTCCACCATCAACTCTCCACTACCATTCTTTCCTGGAACTCCACATTTCCCAACCACTCCATCAATTGGACCATTTCCTACCCTAGCATTAAGGACTCCCAGTACTATTACATTGATATTTCTCCCCAAATCCTCTATGCACTCATTTAAATCTATCCAAAAAGCCTCCCTTTCTTCTACGCTCTTCTCACTGCCAGGCCCATATGCACTTACAAAAACCCACATCTCCTTTCCCAGTTTCACCTTCATCCACATTATCCTTGAGGAAACCTCCTTCCACTCCACTACACGTTTACCTATCTCTTCACTTACTAGTATAGCCACCCCTTCCCTCCCTCGCCCTCTCTTCACTCCTGATAACCTCCCACTTACACTCCCAAACTTACACTCGCCCTTCCCTTTCAGCTTAGTTTCACTCAAAGCCAACACATCCACCTTTCTTATCACAAACATACTACCTATCTCTTCCCTTTTACTCTCATTTGTACCACATCCACGCACATTAAAAGACCCAAACCTTAGGGTGCTGGTTGGAAAACTCCCAGACCCTCTTATGCCTTTGCTTTTTTCTTTTAGGAATGTCCCCTGTGGGGCTACAAGGAGAAGGATGACTAGTCCCAATCCCCGTTCCTTTCTTCTAGCCTCTTACGATCTAAGTGGAATTATTTGGTGGCAGTATTCTTTTCCCCTACCATATATATATTTATATATATATATATATATATATATATATATATATATATATATATATATATATATGGGGGGTTTATTATTATTTTTATTTATTTATTTATTTATTTATCTATTTATTTATCTATTTATTTACTTATTTTGCCAACGCCAGTTTTTGGGAAATTTTGGAAAGCTACTCCCTTTTTTATCTTTATCTATTTATCTTATCATTTTATCAATTTCATTATTATTCTGTATTACTGTTATTATCATTTTATTTGTTATTATTCCATTTTATTCATTTATTTATTTATTTATATATTTATTTAATTATTTATTTTTGCGAGCATCATTGGGTGGGGGGGGGGGATCCTTGGAGAGCCCCTCCCCGATTTATTTTATTTTATTTTTTATTTTTTTATTTTTTTTTCCTGGCGAGTCGGTTCGAGGTGAATCATGACGTCATAGATAAACAAACTTGGAAAGAGTCAGTGAAGTTTTTCTTTCATATCTCCATTATCTAAGACGAGTAAAGTAGAACAAAAACTGTCTTGCGACATCTGTGAAGACACTGCATTCCAGCGGACACCGAAACCTGACACACCATTTACCATAACAATAGAAATGCATTTTGAGTTGTTGTTGTATTCAATACAGTTGTATTTACCAAATAAGGTATTATAGGGAGACTAATCTATGAAGAAATGCATAGATTACCCCAACAACAAAAGATTTATGAGGCGTTTAGAAACAGAGGGGTATCCTCGCCATTTTTACTGGTTTCGACTTAAGCACCGACATATATATATATATATATATATATATATGTATATATATATATATATATATATATATATATGTATATATATATATATGTATAATATATGTATATATATATGTATATATATGTATATATATATATGTATATATATATGTGTACATATATATATATATATATATATGTATATATATATGTATATATGTATATATATTTATATATATATAAGTATATATATCTATATGTATATATATATGTATATATATGTATATATACTGTATATATATATGTATATATATATATATGTATATATATATATGTATATATATGTATATATATATATATATTATATATATTAAGCACAATCCGTGCTTAACTCGAAATCGGTAAAAGTGGGTGGGATGCCCCTCTGTTTCTGACCGCCTCACATTTCCATGGTATATCAAGACCAAGGAACAGGTTGTTTTGTCACTTGTGTATTTATTCTACCTGTCGTCAGGCAATTTGATTTTGGTAAATAGGAGAAAGCCCTTTAGTAGGTAGCAGTGTCCTTTTAGGAGTTTTAAAGAAAATGAACAAATATACAAATTTTACCAAAATTTGCAGATTTTATATATATTTTTTCTTTGTCCGTTAAGTTCAAAACTTCTTAGATTATTGCCCATTGAATCGAAGATACCGTCTAGAATCTACCAGGACAAAAGCTTTAAACTCCGCCATCTTAGCTCAAAGGGCCAAGGGGCTGCCACAGGATCTATTAGTTATTTAGGGCGTCGTTACTTGTGGCGAAGGTCGAGATGATGGTGGTTCGAACCCTGCCACCGGCGAAATTGAACCAAGGACATTGTTCATTAAATTCCATGCTATAAAGCCCTCTGTGAGGGGTACCGTCCTAGCCTTCCGGTAGAGGGGTGGAGTTTGTGACGTTAAACCATATCATCACTAAGAACCATAGTTCTCGCTCAAACCAACCTACGAAAAAAAATACATCAATCAAGAACTCTTACACCAACCTACGAAAAAAACAACACACAGCAGCGACGAGAGATTGCCCATGAGGATAGAAACGCTGGTAAAGTACAGTCCCTAGTTTACAATAAGAATTTATTACGGTATGTCTTGTATTGATATGCCCCCCGGGGAGTATTGATGAAAGTGCTTGAGTATTGTCAATGTTTTGTTGGTTCCGAGGTTTCTTATCAGTGACCTGGGCTTACTGTACATCCTGTTTATCAAATTGGGATCAGGGCTGATTTTCATTCTTTTATTAATTTTTTCATTTTCACTCAAAAATCTCAGGGTTTTCATCTTATTCTTCTTCACGTCAAATCCCTTTCTTTATCTTTCTTTTTTCTTTTCTTTTTTTCTATTCCTATCGTTATTTTTCCTCTTCCTTCATCTTCATTTTTCATCTTCATCTATGCATGTGTGTGTATATGTCCGTTATACGTCTATTTGGATCTACATGTAGTATATGTACATGTGAAACTAAAAACACATTTATAGATATTTCAATGACATCGTGGCATATCAGATTCCCCCCATCGTCTAAGTATAACTAAATACAATTTCATAGAAGTTTGAATGTTTTTATAGCATCTTGGATCTCTTTCTACCCCATTTTTTTTATAGATGTAACAAAATATACATTTATAGATATTTGAATCTATTTGAAATCCTTTATAGCATCTTGGATCTCCGTCTGTCCCCGTTTTCTATGCTCCACTTACCATATTTCTGGCACATTATGGTCATTGGCACGATGCAGATGAGAAATGCCACAGAGGGTAAGTTGGCCAACTGGACAATTGTTTCTGGTTTCCAGTCAAAGGCCGTTTTCATTGTTTCCGAGATCGGTCCCCACATGTTCCACACGAATACCTGTCAAACACCAAAGATAACATTACATTATAAAGGAAGAAAACACACCAATTACGCATACATCAAGTGAGAATGTGTACAGTGGATGTAGGTTGCGAGGTAAATGGGTTTTAAGGTGTATGAAGTTTGTTTGTAATTTGGTTCGGCTATACCTCTTTTAAGGGTGGAAAGAACAATTAAAGGAGATACAGACACACACACACACACACACACACACACACACACACACACACACACACACACACACACACACACACACACACACACACACACACACACACACACACACACACACACACACACACACACACACACACACACACACACACACACACACACACACACACACACACACACACACACACACACACACACACACACACACACACACAGTGGTTGGTCATTGTAGCTCAATGGAATCGTTCGATAACAAGATACCCAGAATTGGGTATAGTGATTGGGATTGGTGGGGCATAACGTGTAACATGGAATCCATCAAGTACAGAAATTGAAGTTTATTTCGTGTAAAGTAGAAAGAGGGAAAATGAAAATTCGGAAAGCAGGTAAAGTCGTGTGTCGTTGGATATGACTATTCGAGAAAGTTGTAGCAGCTTGGGCAATAAGAATGAACAGTAATAAAACATTTTATGAAAATTATCAACTGTATATTTTATAAAGATTAACAAAAAGAAAGAACGAACACAGTTAATGAATTACTGATCACAGTAATGAAGGACATAATAATAAGAAATCAAAGTCTATGACCACTTAAACATTCAACAATACAGAGACAAGAGTAGGCTCAGAATTGAAGTGAAGTAATGCCACCATTCCAAAAGAAAACCAAATGAGAGTCAGTTAGACTGAAAGATAATAGTAATTAGTTAAGGGGGAGAGAGCTAAGTTAGAGAAACTGTGAGAAAAGCAACGAGAATACCAACATGGAACTGCCTAGTGTAGGCCACATGGTC
>NC_134779.1:38931877-38939377 GCF_046742065.1 Oratosquilla oratoria | reverse complement strand
CCCTCGGAGTCACCCAAATCCACCCCACCAACCGTTACCTCGGGCATCTTTCTGGTACTCTTTTCGATCTTCCACCAAATCACCCCTAAGGTCTTAACCCTTCCGATGCCCTGTCAAGTTTTAAGAACCTCACAAGATAAATTCACTGAGTACTTGTGTTTGGGTCACTTTTAGTCCACGCTTGAGATCTTAATGTTATTTTCTGGATAGTAGACATAACACTTTAGTCACAAATGTCTTTAGTATGGCTGTGTTAAGTCGTTGAATATCCACTCCGTGGAGAAGTAGATTTGGCGAGGGTATATGTGAAGATGTCTTAATAGACGAAAACGTTCTCTCACTGCAAATAATCTAAAACTTAAGGAGATCAGTACTCAGACACTCGGAAGCACAACACCATGACTCTAACAGCATCTCACTAACAAGATGGTTGTCATTATCGCGATGTTTACTAATATATCCCAACTGAAGGATTTTAGAAGATAAGACAAATTAATTGTTATCTCAACAGCTACAGGCTACTGATAAGATACCATTGAGTTTTTTTTTTATTCTATCTTAGTGATAAATTCTTCTTCGGAATCGAAGCTAGCCTTCACATGAGAATCGAACCAACCAATCGAGTAGCTCTCTTCTCTTGCACGAGACCCGCGACCCCCATGTGTCTGGCAACGGTTCCTGGTTGGCTTGCAACTCGCTTGGAGAAGGATATTTTGTATTGTTGGTCGAGCTGTGTTAGTTTTCATTTATTTTCATTTATTTATCTATTCATTTATTTTGTTTTGTTTCCTATTTCTATTTTATTCTATTTTCTTTTTAATTCTATTCTATTTTATGTCACTTTGTCTTATTCTATTTTGTTTAATTTTATTTTACATCATTCTATTTGATTTTGTATCATTTTGTCTCGTTTGATTTAATTTAATTTAATTTAATTTAATCTAATTTAATTAATTTAATTTAATTTAATTTAATTTAATTTAATTTAATTTAATTTAATTTTATTTAGTTTAATTCTATTATTCTTTTACTTCTCTTAATTTGTTTTTATTTGATTTTATTTCACTTATTTTATATTATCTTTTTATCTTGCCTTGCCTTGATGCTGAGTTCCGGGTTTGGCCCGGGAAGGTCATGATGAGTCTGGTGAGTTTTGGTGACAGAATTACTCCTAGTCGCGGGTTCGAATCCCGCACTCCTCTCCAATCCCTAGGAGCGACCGTAAACTGTCCTAACAGTTCAAGCACATAAGGCAAAATTGACGTTTTCGGTCTATCTGGACTTTGCATTTCACTGCTTTTTGTTCACTTGACACAGCATATGCACGTCAGGACTAGCATAGGTTTGCGGTCTGAGTGCTTCAGATAGCAGTTAGCTATCTTGTGTCTCTATATATGCATTCAATAGGATCCGGAGAGCTTGAAAGTGATAGATTGGCCTGTGCGAAGTGTTTGCCTTGTTTAGTAGACGTTAATGACAGCGATTTGTAAACTACTCCTCTACTTGCCCAATGTCAACGGAAAGTTAGTCAACTAAGTGTCAACATTCACTTATCGGGCAAGTTATCTTGCAGTTAACACTAGCGGCCACTAAACTAGACTCGTGTCAACAAGGTTAGTTGACAAGGGACTAGTTGACACTAACTAGTCAGTAGGATATGACGTCAGTATCATTCTGTCGAGATCCGACAGGATTCTCCATGGGTTACGATCTTCATGGATGTCAGCGTGATCTCAAGTGAGTTGAGGACACACATGGAAGAAGTTGAGGGATCTACGCCAGGAGGCACTGAGCAGCTGCGTCCGAAGCCGTCATCTTTTTGCCCTGTGCACTTGGACTGTTGGGACAGGTAACAAACAATCACTGCTGGGAATGGAAGAGGAGCGTGGGATTCGAACCCGCAACGAAGCCAATACGAGACCAGCACGTTTCCGATGACGCCACCAGCGCACATAGGTAACAGTCATCGCTGGGAATATAAGAGGAGTGCGAGATTTGAACCTACAACGAAGTCAATGCGAAACCAACACGCTTCCGATGACGCTTCCAGTGCGCACACATGAAAGAGCAAGGGCATGAAAGTCGAGTCAAACCATACCCGTAAGTCTAAATGCATGGAATGGCCGCGCATAGAAAATGGGTTCGAAACCTCTTGAATCCACTTCGCAAAGCGACCGGAGGGTGGATAGAGTAGAGAGATGAAGAAGAGGATGCAGGAGGGTGGACTGGGTGGGGAAAAGTGGAAGGAGTAATTTGCAATGGAAGGACACGACACAGGTTTGAATATACCTACTTGTAGGCCTTAGACCAAACTCATCAGTGGGTCCTCCAATTTATAGGAATATGGCATGTTTCAGTATCCAATATATGACCCCATTCACCAGGTTTTAACACGTATAATCCCACTTTAAGCGTAGATATTAAAGATTTCTTATAATTCATTACTCTCTAGACTTTATACTCTAAGATTCAAACACATTTTTGTCAATAGCTTAGCAAAATAGGTAAATAAAATTTAATAGAGTATGATTACCTTGTACTGATAAAAATTCTTATTGCACTTAGATACAATGTCTATTTTTTTTTTTTTTTTTTTTTTGTGAATGTGTTTTTTTACAATTCTTGCGTGACAAATTAGTTTCAGTGAGCCCACAGTTTCCCATGGGCCTCCAGGCCAATGACCTACAATGTCTATTGATAAATCCGGCCCTGGACAGGTGCAAGATTGAAAGGGAAAGTTTACAAGACGGTAGTGAAGCCAGCTACGTTAGCTGGAGTTGCTTCGACTTTAATGGCTTTTATACCCTTCGTCTAGAGCAGGGGTTCCCAAACTGTGGGTCGCGACCCCCCAAAAGAATCATGAGGGTGCAATTGTATGTACATTTAGCCACGCAGACCCGCGTGTTGACGTGCTTGTATAAAAAAGCAAATACATCCTTCTCGTTAAAAAATGTTATCAGTCCTTGTTAATAAACATTTATAAACAATAATATATATTTTTTGTTATTTCTCTCTCTGCTGTAATTAATAAAGTTTAAGGTAATGTATCTGCGATATTAAAAATTAGTACGTTTTCGGAAGACTTATAAAGGTGGGGTCACGTGTTGGAAAAGTTTGGGAAACTGGTCTGGAGGATTCTTCTTCTCTCTACGCTCTTCTGTCTTTATTCTCCATTTCTCTGGAGTTAAATAATGAAACACATAGTTTTGGTAGCCTGAGCTTTAGTGTTACGAATCTATTGCTATCCTGGTGATATTCTGTAATAAACATAAATCTATACATTTGACTTATCATTTGTTGGCACTTACAAGCAAGAAAGATTTATTAACTGTATAACTACATATTTTCTTAATGTGTGCGTGTGTGTGAGGTGTGTGTGTGTGTGTGTGTGTGTGTGTGTGTGTGTGTGTGTGTGTGTGTGTGTGTGTGTGTGTGTGTGTGTGTGTATTCACCTCGGTCTTTGGATCACGTGTTGGATTCGTGATCGACAGCTATTTCCCTCCCGGAAGAGAGCTCAGAGTTTATATATGACCGATCTATGGGTAATGCTATGACCTTTCACACACACACAGACACACACAACTCCCAGCCCACGAGAGTCAGAGTAACGACCCGAAGCACAGCGATAACGAAATAATTTCGGCCCTGGGCAGGATTCGAAACAGGTACTGCGAGCACCCCCCGTACTTCGCAGTCCAGTGCTCTACCAACCGCGCCACCGAGTCGTGTGTGTGTGTGTGTGTGTGTGTGTGTGTGTGTGTGTGTGTGTGTGTGTGTGTGTGTGTGTGTGTGTGTGTGTGTGTGTGTGTGTGATTCACCATGGTCTTTGGATCACGTGTTGGACTTGTGATCGACACCTAATTCCCTCCCGGAAGAGAGCTCAGAGCTCGTATATGACCGATCTATGGGTATTGCTGTGACCTTACACGCACGCACACACCCAACTCCCCGTCCACGAGAATTGGAGTAACGACTCGCAGCGCAGCGATGCTGAAATTATTCCAGCCCTGGGCGGGATTCGAACCCGGACCTCCGTAGTGGCAGCCGGGAACTCTACCAACTGCGCCACGAGTTTTGTGTATGTGTGTGTTTGTTTTGGGGAATTAATTTTTATGTTTTCAACATATGACGTACAGAGATACCGTAGTAGTTCAATGCACTGCGTTATCAACGGGGCTCAAGACGATTTCTGTTGAGGCGATTGACTATCGTTCGAAATTGCTTGTTTGATGCAGTCAGGTGTCTTTTCATAATCTTGAAATGAGTTAGGATGATAAAGGCACATAAACTTCCTTTCGGAACGTAATGGGATTGTGTATAAAGAAACGATAACAAATTATTTACAGTGATAGATGATAATGGTAATGATAGTAGTAATTTGAATAAAAAAAATGAATAAATAAGTAAAGAAATAAATAAATGAATAAATAAATAGATAAATATATAAATATAGATAAATGTAAATATTAAATAAATAAATACATACAAATAGAAATGATAAAAAATAAATAAAAAAATAAATAAATAAATAAGTAAATAAATAAAATAAAATAAAACGATATTACAAGATTTAGCTCACGTGTTACCTTGGTTAAACTAAGGTTACACAGAACTTCGAATTGTGTATCATTCGATCGCTTCAGCTGGAAGTTTATTCCATTTACTGACGTCGCGGTTTGGGAAAGCATTACAAAGGATTACAAAGGCGGAGCATGCCGACAGGAGACCTTTTGATCCATATGTAGGTCGGATGCGAAAAAAAAATCATATTAATAATAAAATAATAAATAAAAACTATGATAATGTAAATAACAAATAAAATACATAAATAAATGCATAGGTATAGTTAAATAATAAACAAACAGGTAAATAGTAAATAATAATAAATTGACATATAACTAATAATAAATAAAAATCACAGACAAATGATAACAAAACAAAAACAAATAATATAAGATAAATTATAATCATTACAGCATCTTACTTAGGTATTTATCTAAATGATTCTTAAAGCTTCGAACTGAACTACATTGCACTACCTGTGCAGAAAGTTTATTCCATTCATTAACTACACGGTTGGCAAAGTTGTTTCTACCTACTTCCAAATTGAATCTATTTCCGGAGAGTTTAAGACCATTGTTTCTTGTCTGATTCTCATTCAATGTAAAAATTTGGTAACTTTTGATGTTGTCAATTCCCTTTAGAATTTTAAAGACCTGTATCAAGTCACCTCTGAGTCTACGCTTTTTTAGGGAAAACAGATTCATATGTTTTAGTCGATTTTCGTATGATTTATTTTTGATATTTGGAATCAGTTTTGTGGCTCGCCGTTGTACTCTTTCCAATCTGTCAATGTCTTTAATGAGATTCGGTGACCATACGGAAACAGCATATTCCAAATGTGGACGAACTAACGATTTATATAGCTTGTTAATGAGTGATGGACTTTTGAAATCAAAAGATCGCGCAATCAGTCCTAGAATCTTATTTGCTTTCTCAGAGGCTGAAATACACTGCTTGGATGATTTGAGGTCGTTACTGATGATTACGCCGAGATCTTTTTCACTATCCACTTTTGTTAACGAATTTCCAAATAACTTGTAATCGTACTTACTGTTATTTTTACCTATGTGCATTACCTTGCATTTACTTGTGTTAAATTTCATTAGCCACTTTTCAGACCATTGCTGTAATTGATCTAAATCTTCTTGAATATCTAATTGGTTTGAGTGATCATTTGCTACTCCGCACAGTTTTGTATCATCAGCAAATTTGGAAACAGTAGATTTTAGTCCATGGTCTATATCATTTATATATACTATGAATAGAAGTGGCCCAAGAACGGAACCCTGAGGAACTCCACTTGCAACACTTTTCCATCCAGAAGTTTTTCCATTTAAAACAACTCTCTGTTTTCGATCATTCAACCAATTACTAGTCCAACCTAATAGGCTACCACTTATTCCATGAAAAGCTAATTTAGTAAGTAGTCTTTCGTGTGGGACGGTATCAAAAGCTTTTGCAAAGTCTAGATATACTAAATCTATATTGTTTCTTTTGTCATAATTCGAGATAACTGTGTTGTAGAATTCGAGTAAGTTAGTCACGCAAGAACGTTTCCGTCTGAAACCATGCTGGCTATCATTTATCAAACGGTTACTTTCTAAATGATGTTCGATAGCATCTCTGATGATAGTTTCCATTATTTTTCCTACGATTGAAGTCAAACTTATAGGCCTATAGTTATTTGGTTTCTTTTTGTCACCTTTTTTGAATATGGGAGTAACGTTAGCTAGCTTCCATTCTCTTGGGACATCTCCGGATATGATGGATTTCTTGAAAATAATTTCTAATGGAACAACAATCTCATTTTTCATTTCCTTGAAGATTCTTGGATGCCAACCGTCAGGCCCTGGTGTTTTATTAACTTTGAGTTTGTCTATACACCTTTTAATTTTTTCTTTTGTTATATTTACCGTACCGAGTAAGTTTACCCTAGACTTTTCACAGGTTTCAGTTTGGAATTCACCTTGAGGTGTTTCGTTTACGAATACCGAGCTAAAATAATTGTTTAAGATATTACACATTCCTTCATTTGAATATTCAAGTTGACCGTCAGCAGATAATAGTGGACCAATGTGATTCCTAACAACCTTTTTATCTCTAATGTAACTATAGAATTCTTTGGAATTCTCTTTGGATTTTTCAGCGATGTTCATTTCGTATTGTCGTTTTCTTTTTCTTATTGTCTTTTTTAAATTTCTCTGTATTGATACATAACTTTCATAGTCATTAGATGCACCCGAGCACTTATATTTCTTATAAGCCTGTCTCTTTTTAGCAATACTTTTTTCAGTTTCTTTGTCGAGCCACGTTAACAGCTTGAGGTCATTAATTGTTCGGTTGGTATTTGGTGTGAAAATAATTTAAATCTTGATGTTTTATCTTTCATCTTGAAATTGTTTTAGGCTTGTTCTAAGTCACCCTGAGCTTCCATTATCTTTTATTTTTTCTTTGAATATGTTGAAATGTATTAAGCAGTTTTCGTATGATTTGTTTTTTACATTTAGTACTAAAATAGTTTGTTTACAAATACAGAATTAAGATTTACGATTGAATATTGCACATACCTTCTTTTGAATATTTCATTTACCAGTTGGCAGTTGAATAATTTTATTTCTAATCTAATGTAAATGTAGAATCTTTTTTATTTATACTTCTAACTTGTCAGCAATTACTATTTCAGTGTCGCCTTTTCCTGATCGTCTTTCTGAAATATCTTTGGACTTAAATTTGAATTTTGTGAAGTTTTCCTTTTATTGATCGACCAAGCAAAGATTTAATGCTTCATACAACGCTTTCTGACTGATTTAGCTCTCTGTGGTACAACAAACTAGGATATAAATATGAAGAGTCTATCCTTTCGCATGTGGGCGTGGCCTATAAGTGACGTCAAATCGCTTTGTCCAGCGTGACGTCATGTCGACTCTGATCCCCAAC
>NC_134779.1:38921877-38929377 GCF_046742065.1 Oratosquilla oratoria | reverse complement strand
TGAGGATAAGGGTGACAAGGGTGTATAAGTCTGCCTTTTGCAAAATGTGAAAGTTCGTTAAATTCGTTAAATTCGTTAAAGATATCGACTCGAAGGTGCGAACTCTGTGGGTTGTCGGTGGGTAGGGTGGATGGCTCAAGGTGTGGCGAAAAGAAGATTGTGAGGATAGATAGAGAGGAGGAGGAGGAGGAGGAGGAGGAGGAGGAGGAGAGTGACATGTCTTAACGGAAATGAGCATCTCCGAAAGATGCTTATCACGCATGACAATGGACTGATATATAATGTGATATATTAGGAGGTGTGAAGAACGATCCCATACGAGACCGTGTGTGTGTGTGTGTGTGAGCACAAAGCGAGAGGCAGCCACTCCTTCAACACAGTGACTCCAATGTTGGAATTTTATTCACCTAGAGGTTCTGGGGAGTTTCTGGAGGCCTTGTCTGAGTTCTAGAGGCTTGTTGGCTTGTCCCTGGGGAACTTTGTTATCAACGAAGACAGCAATCGTGATTGCTTTAGCCAAAAGCGTCATTGCTGATGCTATCGCTTTTAACATCATAATTGCCTCGCTGAAATCGTTCTAACATTCATTTTTTCTTTCTTTGGGAGGTAATGGAGATGGGAGGAGTTAATGGAGAATCTCTCACAGACACACAGGGTGATGACAACTACCATATATCATGAAATGTACTCCAAATTTTAAGATTACAGTATATTCTTGTGGGAAATAAAAGACTTGCACATGGGTCACTCTGAGAATAGTAAGAAATACAACAGTAAAAAGCTGCATTAAATAAATCATGGTATTTGGTGATACACACACAAACACACACGTACACACACACACACACACACACACACACACACACACACACACACACACACACACACACACACACACACACACACACACACACACACACACAAACAAACAAACAAACATCTACAGACTTATGAGAGGCGTAGAAGTCCTTGATAGAGATGACTTACTAAATTGGGATAAAAGGAACACAAGAGGACATGGAAAGACAGTTATAGAAGAGACCTGAAAAAATAGCTTTCCCCACAGAGCAGTGGATGTATGGAACATACTAGACGAAACAATAATGTGTGCGATAACAATACAAGAATTTAACGGCAACTCAGATATGACGAAATACAGAGACGGGACGTCACGAGCGTAGCTCCCCTTCCCGTAAGATATGACTAGGCAGATACACACCCACACCCACACACATCAATATGTATATATACATATATATATATATATATATATATATATATATACACGATGCAGCCACATCATACGTGGTCTCTTCCACAATGGCTCATCCCTCTCCGAGATGATCCTGTGAGCGGGGTCATCGTGCAGGATGCAGGGCACGTGACACTTGGAGTTCCACTCACTAATGTTCAAGAAGAACCACCCCATGCCCTATGTTTCCTACCACTAAATAAACACCACTAAATAACACCACCTAACCTCTTTAGAGATCAGAACAACCAAAGTTGTTCGAGAGTGTTAAAGTGGTAGCACATTACGCTAGCATGCTACTTGCTTTTGCTACTTGCTTTTGCTACTGAGTTTGAGTAGAAACGACTTCGGTTACAACATTGTCTCCTGTTTTGGCCAATTTGTACATGGAGTATTTTGAGTGTACCCTTTTGCCCAGCATCAAACCGCCCGAAATGATTTGGCTCAGGTACGTAGACGATATCTTTTCGGCATGGGATAACAGTTGGGGCCCATTTGAAGTGTTCCATGATAAATTTAAAGTTGAATGGGAAGAAGGACACCAAATCCCTTTCTTGGATATTTTGTTAAGAAGAACTGATGATAATTTATTCTTTACAGTATACCGTAAGCCCACCCATTCAGGCAGTTATCTCCACTTTTTTAGCAATCACCCTGACAATGTCAAGAAAAGTGTTGCCTCTGGCCTTTTCTTGAGGGCTTTCAGGATTTGCAGTCCTCAATTTCTGGACCAAGAGATTGAGGTGATCAAATGTCAACTTGAGAAGTTGGCTTATCCACCTTGGTTTCTGGACCAAGCCCTCAGTAAGGCTAGGGCCAACCATTTTAAAACTTCCGTCCCCTCAAATTTTCACCGCTCCTTTAAGGACATTTTAAAAATTCCATTCAATAATACCATCAGTTCTTCTACTAAATTGTTTCCTCGTGAACGTCTCACTATTGCCTATCACTATCCTAACACCGTACGTAAGCAAATTGTGAACGTTCAACAAAAGCCGAAGGAAGTTGAGTCACCTGGTGTTTATTGTTTGCCCTGCAAAGATTGTGATTTGGTTTACTTGGGTCAAACCGGGAGAGACTTGAACACTAGATTGGCAGAACATAAAAGGTCAATTAGGTATGGGCAGGAAAATTCGGCTGTATTTCTTCATGTTAAAAATAAGAATCATTCTTTCGACTGGGGTAAGGCCAGATTAGTGTTCAAGTCCCACTGTGGTTTCAGGAGGAAAATAGTCGAATCAGCATTAATTGAGGAATGCCCTAATATTAATATTTCTAAAGGGCAGTGGACACCTGACATTATCTCACGCGCAGCAATAAATAAGCTAGTGCGGACGTTACATCCTCCCCTCTCCTCACCCCCTCCCTCCTCCGCCACCCCAGTTAGCCCCGCGTCTGAGTGAGGTCAACTGTCCACATCTCTTCTTACTGTAGTTTATAAGTCCCCTCTGTTCTCTATCTTATGTACTTTCCTGAAGAGGGCTACAGTTGATAGCCGAAATATAGGATTATTCTTTATTCGAAGTTTATTCTTTCTCCGACTGTGGGTTCCTGTGTTATATATATATATATATATATATATATATATATATATATATATACATATATGTATATATATATGCATATTTGTGTATGTGTATGTAGTCAGTCACAACATTCGTGTAGTTATGTATGGGAGTATTGGGTACTCGCAACAAGTTTAGTGTGTATATAGTGAATATCAAGGGTCTGAGCTCACGACGCTGGGGCACGCCGCGTTTACATGTGCACACAGACAGACACACACACACACACACACACAGACACACACACACACACACACACACACACACACACACACACATATATGTATATATATATATATATATATATATATATATATATATATATATATATATATATATACATATTAGTTACAATATCCAGTTCCGATGGAAATATCAAGTCAACGATCCTAACCTTAATCCCATTGATAATGATGAATGGAAGCAACTCACGGTAAAAATCAATGCAAACAAGGTTTGGTCGTTACCTGACCCCTAAGATACAATGATCAAGAGTGTGTGAAAGGCTCGGATGAGTAGTAATGGCTGCATCAGCAACCTGGCTGATAACATGGCATGACGTCTGAAGGTGGCGTATGCAAAATGCTTTGATAACCGCATATTGTGGCCAGTTCTGGCACTTTTCCTGGATCATTTTCTCCTGAGTAATAGTTTATATGTGCTGGTCTCGCTTTCGCTTACTTGTGGGTTCGAATCCTGAACTCCTCCTCGATTCCCAGTAGTGACTGTTACATGCTCCCTAATAGTTCCTAAAGCGCATAACAGGGCAAAGTTAACGGCTTCGATAGCAACTACTTAGCGTCTCCTGGCGTAGACTCCTCAGTATCCTCTCTCCTTAGATAAATCTTTACATTATTAGTTTTAATTTATTATTAATATGATTTTTTTTTTTTTTTTTTTTTTTTTTTTTATCCGACCTAGATATGGATCAAAAGGTCTCCTGTCGGCATGCTCCGCCTTTGTAATCCTTTGTGTATATGTGTTAGTTACGGTTGCGCTCCCTTTAACTTCCTACAGTGCTGCCATCTGACAACTTGTCCCGCAAAACGGTTCCACCTGTCAACCATGTCGTTCGTGAAGAAGAAAAATACCATCTGACGACTATGCAGGTGGTTGACCATCTGCTCAACCAGCTGTGAAACCGTGTGGGTGGCTGAGACGCAAGTCTAAGTGGACTTCGTGAAAGCATACGACTAAGTCACTTAGAATCTTTTTCTTTTTCTGGGTTTATTTTGAAAAAAAAGGGATTTTTGAATAACGTTAAGAAACAAAACCAAACGTTCTGAATGAAAAAAATAACACGTTTCTGTATATGTGAGAAAGAAAAAAAGGAAATGATCGTCGTCGAAGCCGGCGCTATCATGCAGGGAAACGAACACTCTGATTAAAGTGTCACCATCAGAACTTATCACAACAATGAAGACATGAGCCCAATTAAATCTTGATCACGTCATCGAAAGTGAACCTTGGGCTACGACTTCGGTTAGGAAAATGAATTCTTCTTCTCAGTAAATGAAGAGAACGGGATAGGGTGTCTTCCCCTGTGGGTGTCAGCCACCGGGGGAGCCACAGGGGGACGTGGGTACTTGACACAGCGGGGGGAATAGACCACCCACCTTGGCCAAGACCGATAGCCTATCTCTTTCCTCTTTTCCTTCTCCTTCTCCTTCTCCTTCTCCTTCTCCTTCTCCTTCTTCTCCTTCTTCTCCTTCTTCTCCTTCTTCTCCTTCTCCTTCTTCTCCTTCTTCTCCTTCTTCTCCTTCTTCTCCTTCTTCTCCTTCTTCTCCTTCTTCTCCTTCTTCTCCTTCTTCTCCTTCTTCTCCTTCTTCTCCTTCTTCTCCTTCTTCTCCTTCTCCTTCTTCTTCTTCTTCTTCTTCTTCTTCTTCTTCTTCTCCTTCTCCTCCTTCTATTTCTCCTTCTCCTTCTCTTTTTCTTTCTCTCTTCCTCCGAATTTTCTTCCTTTTCCTCCTCCTCCTCCTCCTCCGAATTTTCCTATTCCACCTCCTCTTCTCCTTCTCCTTCTTCTCCTTCTCCTCCTCCTTCTATTTCTCCTTCTCCTTATCTTTTTCTTTCTTTCTTCCTCCGAATCTTCTTCCTTTTCCTCCTCCTCTTCCTATTCCACCTCCTCTTCTCCTTCTCCATCTTCTCCTTCTCCTCCTCCTTCTATTTCTCCTTCTCCTTTTATTTTTCTTTCTTTCTTCCTCCGAATCTTCTTCCTTTTCCTCCTCCTCCTCCCCTCTTCCTCCTCCTTCTCCCCTCTTCCTCCTCCTCTTCCTATTCGACCTCCTCTTCTCTTTCTCCTTCTCTTCCTTTCTCCGCCTCTTTCTCTTTCTCCTACTCCCCCTGGCCTTCTTCTTCCTCTTTCCCCTTCTCTTCTTCTTTCTTCTCGTTTCCTTCTCATCTTCTTCTCCATTCACCTCCTCCTCCTCTTCTTTTTCCTTCTCCTCCTCCCCTTTTTTTCCCTCCTCATTTTCCTTCTCCTCCTCCTTATCATCATTACCGTCCCCTTCTTCCTATTCCTACCCCATCCTCCTCTTTTTTTCCTCTTCCTACTCTTCCTCTTCCTCCTCCCCTCCTGTTCCCCCTCTTCCTCCTCATCATTATCATCCTATTCTTCTTTCTCCTTCTCCTTTTCCTCCTCCTCCTTCTGCTCCTTCTCCTCCTTCTCCTCTCCCCTCTTCCTCCCCCTCCTCTCCCCCTCTTCCTCTCCCCCTCCACCATCTTAACTCGTTTACCCTTAAGTCAGGTTTACGCATTTCCTCTTTATCTGTTAATCCAGCCGTGATTCCATCACCATAATTCTCTTGAGCGGCTGCGTCGGCGGCGGCGGTGGCGGCGGGCCTCTCCCGGTCCTTAGTCGCCGGGGTCCTTAATTTCCCCCCTTTTTTATTCGTCGCTAAACTTCGGTTTTCTTCAAGAATCTTCGAGGTCGTCGTGAGCGCCAGAAACTCCGATTGTCATCATCACGGAGAGTTCGTATTAATCATTTATCTATTCATCTGTTTTCGAATTTTTGTTGTTGTTATTCTTAATTTCTGTTGTTTTTATTTTTTCTTGTTTATTTTCATTTTTATTTATTTATTTATTTTGTTTTATAATTATCATTATTATTTATTTGTTTATTTTTATCTGTTTTCGATTTTTTTTTGTTATTTTTAATTTCTGTTGTTTTTATTTTTTCTTGTTTATTTTCATTTCTATTTATTTATTTTGTTTTATAATTATTATTATTATCTATTTTTTTTTTGGGGGGGGAGGGGTTGGGGAAATGGGGGAGTTGGGGAGGACCTACTGACACCTTATGATAATGTCAGAGGGTTCTCCTCCTCCTCCTCCTCCTCCTCCTCCTCCTCCTCCTCCTCCTCCTCCTCCTCCTCCTCCGCCTCCTCCTCCTCCTCCTCCTCTTCCTCCTCCTCCTCCTCTTCCTCCTCCTCCTCTTCCTCCTCCTCCTCCTCCTCCTCCTCTTCCTCCTCATTTTCCTTCTCGACCGGTGGCATATGATGCGTGGACCAACCAAGGGGTAACTTGTCACCTCCTCCTCCTCCTCCTCCTCCTCCTCCTCCTCCACCTCCATCTCCACCTCCTCCTCCTCCTCCTCCTCCACCTTCTCTTTTTCCTCTTCATCATCATTACCACCACCACCACATTCACCTCCACCAACTCCACCAATTCCATCACCATCACCACCACAACCACTACCACCACGACCACTACCAAATCCACCACCACCACCGCCGCCACCGTTACCACCACCACCACCACCACTATATTGACATGACAGTGTCAATAAGTCTTTATTTTTCTTACCGCCCCTGCGAGGTGGCTAGGCATGGTAGCTTCTGCTGGAAATCGTGGTACTTAAGAACGTATTTCTCAGAAAAATACTAATGGTTGAAATATCATCATGGTGATAATTAGTCATTAATTCATATATTTACTTACTTGTTTTATTTATTTATTCATTTATCTATTTATTTATCTATTCATTCAATCCATTTATTAATTTACTGAGAATAGAAAATTTCCATTTTCTTCAGACACGCTTATGTGTACATGGGTGGCAAATTCCTTTTATATTGGCCATAGGTAGTTAGGTAGGTGGGTAGGTAGGTAGGTATGTCGGTAGGTTGGTAGGTCGGTAGGTCAGAAGTAGGTCGGTAGGTAGGTTGGTAGGTAGGTAGATAGGTAGGTCAGTAATAGGTAGGTAGGGAGTTTAGTAGGTAGGTAGGGGGTCGGTAGGTCGGTAGGTAGGTAAGTAGGTAGGTCAGTAGGTCGGTAGGTTTGTTGGTATGTAGGTAGGTGGGTTGGTCGGTAGGTAGATTGATAAACAGGTAGGTTGGTAGGTAGGTTGGTCGGTAGGTAGATCGGTAAATATGTAGGTCGGTGGGTAGGTAAGTAGGTTGGTAGGTAGGTAGATAGGTAGGTAGGTAGGTTGGCAGCTAGGTAGGTTGGCAGCTAGGTAGGTAGGTAGGTAGGTTGGTAGATAGGTAGGTAGGTAGGGAGGTCGGTAGGTCGGTAGGTAGGTAGGTAGGTAGGTAGGTAGGTAGGTAGGTAGGTAGGTAGATGGGTCAGTAGGTTGGTCGGTAGGTAGGTAGGTTGGCAGCTGGGTAGGTTGGCAGCTAGGTAGGTAGGTAGGTAGGTAGATGGAACGGTAGGTTGGTCGGTAGGTAGTTAGGTTGGCAG
>NC_134779.1:38906877-38909377 GCF_046742065.1 Oratosquilla oratoria | reverse complement strand
GATTATAAATGTGCAGATGGGGGGGGTGTTGTTGAAGAGATTCTGAGATCCCAAGAGGGATCATGCACTGTAAATAGGGGTAGTGATGTTGTGTCTCAGAAGTGTAACGTTGTGTCTCACCAGATTACATGTTATATTGGATTTCACATACACTGTTTAATTCACTTTTTAAATGTTATTGTTTTTATGGTTTAACACTATCACTGTTGGGAGTGTTGTTTTTCTAAACACTGTTCTATGGTCAGTTTGGTGTGTCACATTGCACTTGTTTTATTTCATAGTATGGATATATAGTTTCTGTATGAATGTTTATAGTATTTAAGATATTGGGTGAGACACAAGTATAAACTTAATCTAGGTTTACAACAATTTGGGTATGGAGGTGGAAAGGTTTTGGAAGGTGTTACTTCATGCAACAGAATATGATTATTATTATTAGTATAAAGAGAATGATGAAGAGGGAAAGGGCTGTGGAGGTATATGGAAGGATCCTATGATGTAAGTCGAATGAATCCATGTCTAGAGTGGTTGATTTATTTAGTTGGTGTATTATGTCTATCTTGCTTGGAAGGATGGTATTGGGAATCTTGGGTAGGGGAGGGAGTATTAGTTGGGTTATGGGGCCTAGGTCGTGGGTCAAATTGAGGGTACCTTGGTCGTGGAGGTTATTGGGTAGTAGCATTGAGTTCATCGTGTAGATTTGGCAAATGTCTGGCAGTGTGATGGAGCCGTTGACCTTATGGTGGGTGGGTGGTTTACGGGGGCACATGACAGATACTAAGGTTGGATGAGGGAGGTATAGGAAGTGTTTATGTCCTACATGTGTATGGTGAATTTTGGTGTTGTCTGAGAAACGGAAATCACAAGTTTCGGTAAGATGTATTCGGTTGGTTGTAAGTTCTGAGAGGCAGGGTTGGGATTTAGTTAGTTGGAAATGGAAAGGATAGGCTGGACAGATGTGGAAGTTGGGTCGTGCTGTCTTGCAAGTTGTTATGGTCTCCGGTGATGTCAGTGTTAGCCACTGACCGTCGGTTGATTTTAAGATGGTAGAGGTTGGTAGGTTGAGGGTCATTGTTCGGTTTTGGTAAGGGTATGGGAAAGGATAAATTTCCCAAAGGGAGAATCTCTTGACAGGGTCCATCGGTATGTTGATTAAAATAAATTGTTGGAAGATAGTTGATGCTAAGATGGGGTAGTAATGTTGTATTTCGTGTTTAGAAAAGAAAGGGGTAAGTTGTAGTGTACTGTGGGCTCGTCGTAGTGTCTGGGTAAGCTGGGTTGGGGTGATCATTTGGGAGTCGACTACACCTGCATGGGCGTTCCAAATGTCTTTCTGTATGAGATTGGTATGGTCTTTGAGGCTATCTAGTTCTTTGTCTAGGTTATTTAGGTGATAAAGGAAGAAAAGGGCTGTTTGGGAATTTGTGACTGAGTGATATACTCACATACGTATATGTGAGTGATATACTCACTTGTGTATGAGGCGTATACAAATGGAAGGAAGTTAGAGTTATGATAGATGTGTGGATCCACTTGCTCGGTTTTTTGTCTGAATCCGAATACATTAACGCCAGCGAAAAATAAAAATAAAAATAACCAATATTTCAACATTTGGTAAAATTACACAATCATTTTACAATTACATGCTTCCTCCTTGCAAAGGCTATCATAGTTTGTGGTAACATTAGTTCCATAAATATAAATAATATTTATAAACACATACAATGGTTTGTTTAATCATAGTACTTTTTGTAACAAAATGCTAATTCTATGAAGGGGAGACTACAGTAATGGCGTGTTACCCCACCATCTCTTTAACCCTTAACCCTTGCCAAAATATTTATTTTTTAAATTAGATATAGTTATCCAATTACCTGGAGTGATAGGGTATCAGAATAAATATGGGCAAATGATAGAATTTGTGGAGAAAAGTTACACGTATCAATATAAATTGTAACACAAAATGTTAAGAAACTATGAAAAAAAAAAAAAATAGGAGGGAGACGCCCTTTGGAAATAAAACATATTCGGCCGTAAGAGAAGAAGTGAACTAATTTTTTATTATCTCTAAATTCGAGTATATTACCGCCCGCTAAAATAAAAAATAAAAATAACCAATATTTCAACATTTGGTAAAATTATACAATCATTTTATAATTACATGCTTTCTCCTTACAAAGGTTATCATAGTTTGTGGCAATATTAATTTCACAAATATGAATAATATTTATGAACACATACAATGGTTTGTTTAATCATAGTAATTTTTTTTTAACAAAATGCCAATTCTATGAAGGGGAGACTACAGTAGTGGCTTGTAACCCCACCCTTGCCAAAATGATGTTTTTTTTTTTTAATGAAATATAGTTATCCAAGTACCTGTAGTGATAGTGTATCAGAATATATATGATTATGGGGGTCTATCTTCAAAACCCTAGGAGGAGTTCGTGTATAAACAAAGAAACAAATAGTGTCTCCTTTTAGTCGCTTAGTATTTTTG